>NC_027748.1:9075268-9084936 GCF_000695525.1 Brassica oleracea var. oleracea
AAAAAAAAAGGGTATATACCGACGGACAACGGTCGTCGGAATATACCGACGGACATATATCCGTCGGAATTTACCGACAAACTCATTTCCGTCGGAATATACCGACGAACGTGGTTCGTCGGTATATTCCGACGACCTATGTCCGTCGGTAAATTCCGACGGATACAGTTCGTCGGAATAAACCGAGGAACCACGTTCGTCGGAATTGTAGTTTTCCGATGAACTCTGGTCTCGTGTAGCCGCATCGTAATATCGTCGGAAGTTCGTCAGAATGACGTTTCTTGGTATTCGTCAGAAAGTCGTCGGAATTTCTGACGAAATTCCGACGAATTTTTTTTTTCCGACGAAACGATACCGACGGACGGGTTCGTCGGAAATTCGTCGGAATAGACCGATTCCGACGAATTACCGACGATTTCGGCCATCAGAATCCCCCTGTTTTCTTGTAGTGAACTCTTAATAAGATTTAAATTTTCTGAAGTAGAAACTATTCCCATAATACGAGTAGATGAATGGCCAAGACGACGATGCCATAAAACTGAATCCTCAACAACAGTAGACTGCAGTGACGTGAAGGTCTTGATCCCTCGAAAACGGTACAATCCCTCTCCCTCTCTTTCACCCGCACGAATCAGCATCCTCGAGGTACGGTCCTGCAATATCATGAGTTTATCAGTTACTTGTCCCACAAGGAAATTATCTGTAACTAATTGACCAAAGGAGATGAGATTAGTATGAAATCCCGCCACATAATACACATTGTGAATGTGTAATGTGCTTGTTAGTTGAACTGTTCCTTGCTTAGAAGCCATTGCTTCTGAGCCTGCAGGTAATAGAACCGGTATAGGTGTGATATCACGATTGTTTATCATTATATCGATACAACCTGTCATATGGTGTGTTGCACCAGTATCCATGATCCAAACACACTCGTCTTTCTTACCCTTTAGATGCTCATTTTGAGTTGTTCCCTTGTTGATTAACTTGTGAACAATACTCCATTGCTCGTCAGTGATACCAGTGAGTCCCAATCGATCAGCATTGGTGATGGTTACATTCGCTTGAAGCTTTGATGTCTCTGTTTTAGCGACTGTAGCTGTATTTGCTTTTGGTTGAGTTGGTTTTTGTTGTGTACTGCGATTAGGACCTCTGTTCTTCGGTCTGTCTTCCCACCATTCGGGAAAACCGATAATTGTAAAGTACCATGAGGCTTCATGTCCTGTCCGACCACACGCCGTGCACTGTCGGGAATGATCCTTGTTCCCTGGTCTCGTAGTATTAGGTCTTAAAGCATTAGTTGATGAACGAGCCTGAGATGAGAAGCCCATTACTGGTGTATCTGATGTGATGCTGGAACGAATTATCTCGTTCTGTGATACCGTCTGGTAGACGCTATCATGGTCTGGAAGGGGAGTTATGGCGCATATCTGTGATCGTATGATGCCGTGTGTAGCATCGTCGAGTCCCAAGAGAAAGTCATGAACTCGCAGAGTTTCTATTTCTTTGTCTCTGGCCGAATTTAGATCACATTCGCACTTGCCACAACTACTTTGTTTGGAATTCATGCAGTCTACAATCCCATCCCAGATTTTCGTTAAACGACCGAAGTACTCATCTATTGAAGTCCCGTTCTGTTTGCAATTTGCCAAAGAGTTTCATAGTTGCTGAAGACGTGCTCCACTTTTGATAGAATAACGTTTTTTGATGATATCTCATAAATCTTTAGCGATTTCACGGGTAGAGATAGATGATCGAATTTTTGGTTCAATCGTTTGTTTTATCCACCCTACAATCAGATGATTGTTTGCTATCCAATCTTCTAAGTAGGTTGAATCGGCTGCCGGTTTTGGTAGACTGCCGTCAAGAAAACCAAACTTCTTCCGTGAGCTAAGAGCCATACGAAAGTTGATGGCCCATTCATCATAATTCAATCCATTGAGGAGTGGTTGAGATATAACAGCTCCTGGATTATCATTAGATGAAAGATCATAAGGGGTGATTGTTTTGTATTTGATGTTGCCTGCGGTGATCTCCATTGTTGAACGCCGAAGGTTTTGAATGCTCGTTGTTTCAAGTTCTGAAACGATGAGTTAATAAGGAAAATATGTGTTTGCGATTTGCAAAGAAAAGATTTAGTATGAATGGAAGATCTTCTTATTCAAGTTTCTGAATAAAGAAGTTTTGAAAAAAAAATTGTGAATGGTCTGCAATTAGCAAGATAATCACGAGAATAAGGATGTTTTTGATGTGTTTATATTTGTTCTTGCTCTGATACCATGACAAATTCTAGTTTGGGATCAAAGAAAGTTATGTTTTATTGATTAGAAGCTTGGTTTATATACCAAGTTAAGTAAAGCAACAAAAGGAAATTGTAAAGAACCAATCTAGAATAGGAAAATCATATTAGAGTCTATCTAAATCTATTTCGTATAATTCCTGAGATAACTAGGAATCATACTCCAATAAGACCATCTAGATCCGATCCATAAAATTTGGATCTGTTTTTCCATAATTTCCGAAAAGTTAGCAAAAGTTGGTGTAAACTTTTTTTTTTGTAAAAATAAATGAAAAAAACTATCATTGGAAAATCTTGCGGAAATCTCTCAGTACGTTTCTTAATCCTCAATAAACCTCCTAGCTAACTTTGTTAAAAAAACAAACTCCTAGCTAAGGAGAATAAGGATCAACTAGGTGACCGGCCCGCACCCTGTGCAGACATAACAAAATTCAAAATATGGAATAAATAGTGTATAGTTTTAGAAGTAACCGATTTTACATTATAATACCACCGTTTTTGGGAGAAAACATTAGTCATGGAAAACTGGTACTCAATATTTGACATGGACGAGAGGGAACAAAGTAACTTCAGTATCAAGAGGCAATTATTGTGTGTATGTATAATTGCAACGTCCCAAAATAATTTGTGTGTTTAAAAAGATACTTTCATTCAAAATATGGAATAAATAGTGTATAGTTTTAGAAGTAACATATTTTATATTATCATTAATTAGAATTGTATTGTATATGTGTTGTAATTATTTATATTAGGTGAATAATATTATTTTGCCATAAATAATATCGAAAAATTTATGTAGACATATTAAAAGAAAATATAATAAAATTCAAAATATTATCCATAAATAATATAAATTATGAAGTACAATTCTCGATAAAGAAAACAAAATCCATTAGAAACCTGCAAAAAATTAAATAAACTTTGTAAGCAAATGGACGGGTTAACATTATTTGATAGATTTGTAAATTTATAAATTTTATTGAACATAAAATAATATTAAATTGACATACCGTCATCGAAATAGTTGGAAAACTGGATGGTAATCAAATACAATCGGTCTCCTAACTCATCACTACCCATCTGGCAAATACAAAAAATAAATAATTGTAACAGTTTATATATTTAAAAAATTCTATTTGAAAAAAGTAGATTAAAATTACGTACCCTGACTACAGAATATTCTGAAAAACTTGTTTGTAGACAACATTCAATGTTTTTGTCTGCGGCTTCCCTTATTTACCAGTTATTAGGATTTTTAATCCAGATCTCGACTTAACTCTTGAAAGTGCAACGTAGAGCTGACCATGAGAGAACACTGGCCTAGGCAGAAACAAACCAACACTTTCGAGTGTTTGACCTTGACTTTTGTTGATAGTCATCGCGAAAGCCAATGTAACTGGAAACTGTCTTCAACGCATTCTGAAGGGAAACTTTGTTTCAGGTGGTGTGACAAACATTCTAGGGATCCAAACCTTGTCTTCAGCAATATTGTTTCCGGTTATAATTCTACCTTCTATCACATGGGGCACTAACTGAGTAACAATTAGCCTAGTACCATTACATAAACCATCTGCAATGTAATGGTTTTTACAACTTTAGGCCAAAATTGTAATATTATTTATCCTTTTTGCATGTTTTGCAGTTGTATAGAAGGTTTTGTTGAAGATGTTGCACGTTTTCCTCAAAACCATCTTCTTGTCTGACCAATTTTCTTTTGCAAAAATTGCAGGCAGTGTAATACCATGGTTTTTCCAAATCAATAGCCTCAATTTTAGCAACAACCACGCACGTTCCAGCCTATTTTGATTAAAATTGTAGTGAAATCATATTTGAATTAGTTTAAGAAAATGAAAACGATTGGGAAAATGAAAAAAAAAAAATATTTACCGATCTTGCTTCAATAATTTCAGAAAATGTTTTCTTCATGCTTTCCATTGCTGCAAGAATACTGTGTTTTGACAAAGATAAAAATCAACCTTCATACACGATTTGTATAACCTAGTGATAACATAATAATACAGAAGATAGAGAGTGGAGATTGTAACCTCTTTGGCGAAATATGATCTATAGAATGTCGAGTATATAAACTTTATTTATAAGAGCATATGAGATACCTAGGTTAAGTAAATTTCTTGTTCAAAAATAATTTATAAACAGATTCAGTTACTGATAACATGCATAGTTTTCAAAATCAAGTATACTATTAAAATATTAAGTTGTAAGTTATTACCTGGTCAGCCAATGAACCGGATAACATAATTCAGGGAATCCCTAATAATTCTTCTGCAAGGTTGTCAAGCAGAAGGAACTATGTGTGGCCAGTATTGTCAAGGACTACCAATTGTAAATTGTACCTATATGGAACAGAATGAGTTGCACATATATTTCGAAATCACTGGTTTCTCGAGTCTAAAGCACATATAGAAATTACGATTCCAATGTTATACTTACCTTGGCAGAAGTTCTGGCCGATAGTTTTTACACTTGACGCAATAGTACTTTTTCTTGATTTGGGACTTTTGAATTCCATAAACCATCTGATCGCTAGGCACTAACAATACTTTTTGACAACAGATTTTGCAACTCATATAGTACCATCCCATATCATAATCAATGGCAGCAATTGTACACATAACAATACACCTCTGCCGCTGTGTATCCAAAAAGCAGAGTGTTATAAAAGAATCGAAAAACAACCTTAAGATATAACATCTCCTTTACATGTTCTGTCTCCAACACTTCAATAATTGATTTCTGAATGATACGCTTGAAAAATCTATACTTTTCAAATATTTCCGGAATCAGACAATATGGTTTTGACGCCACCAATGCTATCTGCGGGTCTCTTTTGTTCACCCTGGAAATATTTGAAAAGTATTTGAAATTATGATCCCAAAAGTGTCGGTATAACATATATTTTGTAAAATATTTATGTTAAATAATTTTGAACCACTTACAATTTTGAAAAACCTTAAACCTCTAACTTACATATTGAAATAGATTAAAGAAAGATAATACATTGTCACAAGCTGGTTTGCATTTAATATATAAGAACTTGCGCAAGTAATGCATATTTAAAATAAGGTAAGTCATTAAAAACTAATTAACAATTTAGAAAGGTTTAAAAGTCGAATTAATGTGATACTAACTTGCGCAAGAAATGCTTATTCTCAATAAGGCAACTTTATATTGTAGACCTTTTAAAAATAAATGACGTTTCTATATTTATTTTTCACAATAAATATTGAAATAGATTAAAGAAAGTTATTCCCCTATTAACTATTTCACCGGGTTTTTATATTGTAATAAGGTAAGTCATTACAAACGAATTTAGAATTTAGAAACATTAAGGTAAATTGGCATTTAAATTTTCAATAAATGTGATAATAACTTGAGCAAGAAATTTTAAAATAAATAAGGTAACTTACATTTGAACTATTCTTAAGTTACTTTGCAACTTGCGCAAGTAATACAAAAACCCCCTTGTAATTTTAAATAAATTAATTTATTTATTACAAAAATATGTTTTTCTTTTCAAAATCGATAATAGGTTTGGGCTTTTCTAAATAGGCTATAAAATCTATATTTTATACTAAATCCTACAGATACATTGGCCCAAGAAAACTGAACGCTTCAAATTGGTCTAACAACTATCTAGGAAAAGTTAATGGTATATCCCCAGCTTCAAACAACTACATATTTGATATGAACCATTTCTCAATCAATCTTTTGCAAAGGAAAGAATATACCTCCAAGAGTACTGCTCTGAAACTGGATAACACTATACTAGAATATATTCAGCTACAGACCACCACGTATTTTTTTCTCAAACATTTCCATTTGTATATTTTCCCTACTCTCATTTAAGTTTCAATAAATGTCAAATCAGAAAACGGCATGTGCAATAGGAAAAGAGCTGAAGAAAAAAAATGATGATATAGCTCAACTTCCGAAAGAACATATAGGTTCCGTAGCTTGAGAATCCAAGATTTTAATGATTTTGAGTAAAATTGTTGTTTTCTCGATGCTCCCTGTTATGAAATTGTATTATGTGCCCTCCTTAAATTGTAGCCTCCACCAGAAAGTAAGAGAGATATTAGGAACATGGGGACATGGGGACAGCGAAGAATCCTAACCTCAATACGCTAATAACTGCTTCATAATAACACATATATTTTGGAAGTTTAGGACTCTTCAAACGAAAAAAAGCAGAGAGTAGTGTGGAAGTTTAGGACTCTGGATTTTAGGGATCAAAATAGCATTTCAGCCAAAATCAAGCTTCAAATTTTGCAAGTGTTCCCGAGACAACATTTGATTCATCCACAATCAAGCAAAGTAAATCGGCCGAGACAATTTTCACAAAACGTACTATATCATTGCGTTCTTCAATCACTGGACGCTTGCTTAATCCCTGGCATCAAGAGAAGAACGCAACCTCTGATTCGTAACCCTAGCCCTTACCGGAATCACCAATCGGCACTCGAGGAATCAGTTCTCGGAACAGTGAGCGAAGCTCGGTCCACCGGAATGAAAGAAGACACTATCTGTCAGTTCTCGAGGAAGCAGTACTCTATAAAGCTCGGCCACCGAGGAAGCAGTTCTCCGATTTCTCTGATTTCGATCGACCTTCATTCACTGTTCCGAGAACTGATATTACCGATCCACCTGTCGAACTCCTCTGGTTCTGCTCGGCCTTCGATTCACCATATCAATTTAATCCCCAAATCCAATTAAAATGATCAAAGGGAAACCTTGAAAAATCCCAACTTTTGGTTCTTCTAATCGACAAGAGAAAAGCGTAGTGTTTTGTCTTTATTACTTGAGAGTGTTTGGAAACCTAAATTAAGTAGTTCTACGTTAACTCTTTCCCGCTGATTTAAAAAAAAATGAAAAAGAAATTATCAAAAATCAACTAAGAGGATTAAGAGAAATTTTCTAAGAAGCTATGTATGATTGCTACCTATTGAGAAGTTACTAAAGTGACTTATCTTTTTAATATATAGGGGGATACGTTCTCAAATCAATGAAAGAAATATTTAATATTTCGCGTTGTTGGTTTGATGAACTAGGACTGACGATGTGCACATGTTACGTTGCCGAAAAGCCACCGCACAATAAAAGAAAGAAGACGACGCATGAAGCGTCTCCTCCGTCTTCGTCCGGGTTATGTTCGTTGCCAGATGCGGTGGCTATGAGCTGCTAGCTCAGCACTCGAGATCAGACCTCGCCTCCTTAGCCATCACCTCCAAGAGCCACCGCTCTCTCGTAGCTTCCACTGAGCTCTGCCCGTGCTCTCGCTGATAGGTAACACCGAGGCATCTTTTTACGTATGTTCCTGAGCCAACCCCACGCTGGTTCATCCTCACTCCTAATCTTCATCGGCTGAGCCCTATCCCGTCGAACCCTAAACAGGCTCCGGACTCATCTTCTTTCGTGGCGGTGGGTCATGGGATCTAGGAATGAAAAACGGTAAACGCACTTGGGATGTCTGGTTCCTTGACTGTTTGTCTCACACATGGCACAGCGTCCCGTCCATGAAGATGGCTCGTGCTTCAGCATCGGTAAGCCTTGTAGACGAGGGGTGGAGGATTGCCCAAACTGGGCAGACTCAAAAGAGGTGTTCGATCCAAACACTAAAACTTGGGAGTCATGCATGGCTTCCGTATTATGTTGAGACTAAAACATATGCTCTGGATATCCAACAAAGTGTGGTGCTAGATGATAATGGGACGAGTACGATTTTTGCGGTGGATGAGGATGGTCAAAGCTTCTACATCGTGCCAAGTGATGGCATATCCCTTGGAGAAACAAATTCTAAGCAGCCAGGACACCGAAAAGATTGGTGTGTCATTGGGAAAGAGTTACTGTTGTGGTACTCGCCGGAGAATATTGTGGTGTGATCCACGGAATTTGGAATGGAAGAAAGTGAAGGTTTAGGAAGAGCTTGATTACCTTTTCTGGGGTTGGGTACACCGGTGGGGTAAGCCTGCCAGACCTGTTGATTTTGATATCGGCAAACTTTGTAGCAACTCTGCCGGGAACATTGTCATATTCTGGAACAAGCAGCTTGACGATATTGAGGGGAATGTGGAGCTATGGTGTGCTGAGATTTCTGTGGAGAGACGCAAGGGAGGAGAGGTTTGGGGGAAGTGTGAGTGGTCCGATGCTGTCGTCAAACTTTATCCTGATTTCTCACACGCATATACCGTTGAGGTCTTATATGCTGCTTCTGTCTATGTCTGAAATTCATATCTTTATCATCTCTTTCTCAATGGAATGCTTTTGTATATAAATTGTAGATACAAAAGAAAACCTTTTGAAACCATGCACCCCAAAAGAAAACTATTATCATGTTTTAAGGTGTTCCTTTATCTTTAGAGTATGCATTTTTCTTCTTCTTTTCCTTTGCAAATTGTGAGTTTAAGTCCCTATGAATATCTAGCATGCATATGTTGTCTGATATTTCAAGAGTTATTATGTAGATATATGTTGGAAAGTTCTGAACATATAATTTATCAAATTGAACATTCATGCAGAACAACAAATGCTTGGTTCTTTATAAAAGACATTTATAGAAATGACTCCTACGACAACTCAACTTTCTTTACTTTTGCTATTTCTTAACGAACATGATATTTTTCTCTTTTTTGATCAACCGGGAACAATGTAATCAATAATGTTCTAGTATATAACTGGTTTAAGTTTTATAAAATTATGCTAGAAGACCATATATATAGTATCTGATTAGGTGGCAGCATAGAGATGCTTCAGTTTTCACATGTCTCCTAGCATTGGGACATTGTCTGATCAGATGGTTTGTCGAAGTCAAATGCTTGGAAATTGTTTGTTGTTATGAAATTGTAATCACTTTCTAATTCTATATTACGATTTCGAAGTTCATGTCTGGCTATTTCCGTGTTCACAAGTCTTACATTGATCGTACTCAAATGGATCTCCAGTTTCCGTAATGTTCTTTTGCAATAGTTTAGTGACACTAGTAAAAAAGATAATACAAATTAAAATGAAATAATTTGTCAAATTAGTCCTAGGTCAAATTAGTCCATCACAACATTCTATCTACCATTAGTATATATATTAAGTTTGTAAGAGTCACATTTTAGAACAAACTCTAAAGAACTCAAGTCAATCACATAGAGCGTTTGTATTCCTTAATTGTTTGTAAGTGTACAAACCATAGACCGTTAGAATTGTGCTGTATTTTTAGAATTGTAGGGCTTATCATCACTTGGCTAGAACTTTCTGTAACAGTTTATTATAACTGTATGATTAATCATCTTTAAATGAAGACTACATACTGCATCTACAGTCACTACAAGAAAACAGGGGGATTCTGATGGCCGAAATCGTCGGT
>NC_027748.1:9085036-9103606 GCF_000695525.1 Brassica oleracea var. oleracea
CCCTCCCCCAACCCCCTACAAAACTACACTGATCATAGAAACTAAATACAGCTAACAAACATTAGAATTGTATAGATGATGATAAAAATACACATAGCTTCTCAAACAAAAACATAAGAACTGTCGAGGAATCGATGAATGGTAAAAAGACAAACGTGGGTTGAACAAATAGTTGAAATTTGCATTGTCTAATCATCAATATTCATGCATCTACAGTTGTCTACCATTGACTATCATACTGCTACAAATTCTAGACTTTCCTAATTTTTCTTAGGAAGTTACTAAGTAGGTGGTAATAGATTGATATTATAATACATTCTTGGTTGAAAAAGCAATAATATATTAAAATCTCATTTTTCATCATTAAATATATTATTTTGTAGGATGAAAAATAATGATGATGTATTACTAATTGTCTACACAAACTATATTAATCATGATTTTAGTTTATAACTGAAACAAACACCACATAATCAACAGAAATAAAGATTTGACCTAAGATAAATGAAAGCAAGATACTGATAGAAAGTATTTTTTATTATCAATAACATCGCGGAATGGCAAATTTTTAACACAAATTATATGTAAGAAGTTATACAAATGATAAAATTTGAAAACCACAAATTATGAAGTCATTCCGCGTAATACAGTGTTTATATGTTATAGTTTTGCAACTAGGCAATGTTTATCTATTATCTGAATATAATAGACTAAGATTTTCTTGTTGGATAAATTATTAACATAATGATTATATACTACAAGTAATGTCATGGTTCCCCACTCTTTTCAAGCCATGATTCTTCGCCCATTCATCTTTACCATCACAATTTTTCTATACCTTGATATTTTGTTGTGTATTATGTTTGGGAAATTATATATTTGCGAATGTATATCCATCGAGGCGCTTTCCATCAAACGGAAGAAGAGCTTCCCTCATATTTGTTTCCCTCACATAAAAACTAAAAAGCGAGAGTCTCTTTAATCTTCAGGTACTATTGATCTTAATGAAAACTTTTTTATATTCTTCACGATAAAAATCATTTATACCACAAATGTTATAGGATTCATGTCTTATTTGATAGTTGTAATTTTGTCTCATATGTTAAATTAAGTATTCTTAACTTTAATAGTAACTTAGCTTACTAGCGTTCCTATGTTAATGAGATGGATCATAGATTGTTGAAGTTTGAGTGTTCATAAATTAAATCTGTATCCATGGGATAAACCATCATATCCATACTTTCCTTGCTTTCTTTCTATATATGTTTTCTACTTTTCTTATATTCTTTATCAACTACTGAAACTTATTTATTATTTTCTTACTTTTGTAATAGATAGGGAATAGTGCTTGTATTGAGCTTCTTACAGTAGAAATAAAACTTTGATAAGCATTTTGGAGTTGGATTGTGATCTTCTCCATCAACATTCAGCAATGGCAATGAAGATGAAGGGCATCTACAAAAGCTTCAAAATGGTCTCTCAATTATTTGGTATAATTTTTACCATATTATCAGTTACTTCTAATCTTATTAAACTACATTAACTAATCTATCAAACTTTCTCGCAACGTTATACCATATAATCAAATTTTATAAGTTCCAGCCATGAAACAACTTGTTCAAATTAATCTTATGATATAAACTAATAAAAGTCTAAATTTCTTAAGTTCAAGTCTTCCCCAAGCCAAAATCATTTTCCGGTTCATTCTCTTAGCCATTATAGTCCATGTTACGTTATTCATTCATGGGAGCATTCAATTATATCTCAGAGATGTTTAATGTGATGAAATTATTTATTAAAGAAAAAGCATATAATTTGGTCAACAGTTGTGAAAGAACGAGACATGGAAATTGGACACCCAACAGAAGTAAAACATGTGAACCATGTTGGCTGGGAGGTATCCTCTGGCAGTGCACCTGCTTGGGTAAGCTCTGTACTTTTTATTTTTTCTGTCAATAGTGATATTTAGTTTCTGCTGATGTTTATTTAAAATTGAAATCCTTTTGGTGGGTGAAGTTAAGTGAGTTTAAGGCAGAAGCGGAGCCTTTGTCTCCAATACCATCATCTTTTTGTCACGCAAGCAATTCGAAGTCTTTATTGACCACTTCTTCATCCACTGGTAATATCTTTATTTTTGCATAAAATTAGTTCAGTGTAAGAATTCTAGTAAGAGTTTTAATCAATGGGATTCAATATTTATATTTCTGTTAAAATGCAGATTTTGATCAGAGATCAAGCCAACCAGTTATATCAGTTAGGCCAAGGGATGTGCCTCCCATTCCAGTAGGTCTATCCAAGATTCAAAGTAAGAGCAAGAATAGGAGAAAGTATTCATCTTCAACATCATCACCAAATCCAAGTTACCATCTCCAAAATCTTCAAGATCAACGGGTATCTAAATATTCGTTCAAATCAATGACATGTCGGTCAAACTCTAATGCGTCGTCTAATAAGTCGTCCAGATGGAAGACTTTCCAGACGACTTAATTAAGTCGTCCGATAAGTCGTCCAGCTGGGAAGACTTTCCAGACGCCTTATTATAAGTCGTCTAATAAGTCGTCCAGATGGAAGACTTTCCAGACGACTTAATTAAGTCGTCCGATAAGTCGTCCAGCTGGGAAGACTTTCCAGACGCCTTATTATAAGTCGTCTAATAAGTCGTCCAGATGGAAGACTTTCCAGACGACTTAATTAAGTCGTCCGATAAGTCGTCCAGCTGGGAAGACTTTCCAGACGCCTTATTATAAGTCGTCTAATAAGTCGTCCAGATGGAAGACTTTCCAGACGACTTAATTAAGTCGTCCGATAAGTCGTCCAGCTGGGAAGACTTTCCAGACGCCTTATTATAAGTCGTCTAATAAGTCGTCCAGATGGAAGACTTTCCAGACGACTTAATTAAGTCGTCCGATAAGTCGTCCAGCTGGGAAGACTTTCCAGACGCCTTATTATAAGTCGTCTAATAAGTCGTCCAGATGGAAGACTTTCCAGACGACTTAATTAAGTCGTCCGATAAGTCGTCCAGCTGGGAAGACTTTCCAGACGCCTTATTATAAGTCGTCTAATAAGTCGTCCAGATGGAAGACTTTCCAGACGACTTAATTAAGTCGTCCGATAAGTCGTCCAGCTGGGAAGACTTTCCAGACGCCTTATTATAAGTCGTCTAATAAGTCGTCCAGATGGAAGACTTTCCAGACGACTTAATTAAGTCGTCCGATAAGTCGTCCAGCTGGGAAGACTTTCCAGACGCCTTATTATAAGTCGTCTAATAAGTCGTCCAGATGGAAGACTTTCCAGACGACTTAATTAAGTCGTCCGATAAGTCGTCCAGCTGGGAAGACTTTCCAGACGCCTTATTATAAGTCGTCTAATAAGTCGTCCAGATGGAAGACTTTCCAGACGACTTAATTAAGTCGTCCGATAAGTCGTCCAGCTGGGAAGACTTTCCAGACGCCTTATTATAAGTCGTCTAATAAGTCGTCCAGATGGAAGACTTTCCAGACGACTTAATTAAGTCGTCCGATAAGTCGTCCAGCTGGGAAGACTTTCCAGACGCCTTATTATAAGTCGTCTAATAAGTCGTCCAGATGGAAGACTTTCCAGACGACTTAATTAAGTCGTCCGATAAGTCGTCCAGCTGGGAAGACTTTCCAGACGCCTTATTATAAGTCGTCTAATAAGTCGTCCAGATGGAAGACTTTCCAGACGACTTAATTAAGTCGTCCGATAAGTCGTCCAGCTGGGAAGACTTTCCAGACGCCTTATTATAAGTCGTCTAATAAGTCGTCCAGATGGAAGACTTTCCAGACGACTTAATTAAGTCGTCCGATAAGTCGTCCAGCTGGGAAGACTTTCCAGACGCCTTATTATAAGTCGTCTAATAAGTCGTCCAGATGGAAGACTTTCCAGACGACTTAATTAAGTCGTCCGATAAGTCGTCCAGCTGGGAAGACTTTCCAGACGCCTTATTATAAGTCGTCTAATAAGTCGTCCAGATGGAAGACTTTCCAGACGACTTAATTAAGTCGTCCGATAAGTCGTCCAGCTGGGAAGACTTTCCAGACGCCTTATTATAAGTCGTCTAATAAGTCGTCCAGATGGAAGACTTTCCAGACGACTTAATTAAGTCGTCCGATAAGTCGTCCAGCTGGGAAGACTTTCCAGACGCCTTATTATAAGTCGTCTAATAAGTCGTCCAGATGGAAGACTTTCCAGACGACTTAATTAAGTCGTCCGATAAGTCGTCCAGCTGGGAAGACTTTCCAGACGCCTTATTATAAGTCGTCTAATAAGTCGTCCAGATGGAAGACTTTCCAGACGACTTAATTAAGTCGTCCGATAAGTCGTCCAGCTGGGAAGACTTTCCAGACGCCTTATTATAAGTCGTCTAATAAGTCGTCCAGATGGAAGACTTTCCAGACGACTTAATTAAGTCGTCCGATAAGTCGTCCAGCTGGGAAGACTTTCCAGACGCCTTATTATAAGTCGTCTAATAAGTCGTCCAGATGGAAGACTTTCCAGACGACTTAATTAAGTCGTCCGATAAGTCGTCCAGCTGGGAAGACTTTCCAGACGCCTTATTATAAGTCGTCTAATAAGTCGTCCAGATGGAAGACTTTCCAGACGACTTAATTAAGTCGTCCGATAAGTCGTCCAGCTGGGAAGACTTTCCAGACGCCTTATTATAAGTCGTCTAATAAGTCGTCCAGATGGAAGACTTTCCAGACGACTTAATTAAGTCGTCCGATAAGTCGTCCAGCTGGGAAGACTTTCCAGACGCCTTATTATAAGTCGTCTAATAAGTCGTCCAGATGGAAGACTTTCCAGACGACTTAATTAAGTCGTCCGATAAGTCGTCCAGCTGGGAAGACTTTCCAGACGCCTTATTATAAGTCGTCTAATAAGTCGTCCAGATGGAAGACTTTCCAGACGACTTAATTAAGTCGTCCGATAAGTCGTCCAGCTGGGAAGACTTTCCAGACGCCTTATTATAAGTCGTCTAATAAGTCGTCCAGATGGAAGACTTTCCAGACGACTTAATTAAGTCGTCCGATAAGTCGTCCAGCTGGGAAGACTTTCCAGACGCCTTATTATAAGTCGTCTAATAAGTCGTCCAGATGGAAGACTTTCCAGACGACTTAATTAAGTCGTCCGATAAGTCGTCCAGCTGGGAAGACTTTCCAGACGCCTTATTATAAGTCGTCTAATAAGTCGTCCAGATGGAAGACTTTCCAGACGACTTAATTAAGTCGTCCGATAAGTCGTCCAGCTGGGAAGACTTTCCAGACGCCTTATTATAAGTCGTCTAATAAGTCGTCCAGATGGAAGACTTTCCAGACGACTTAATTAAGTCGTCCGATAAGTCGTCCAGCTGGGAAGACTTTCCAGACGCCTTATTATAAGTCGTCTAATAAGTCGTCCAGATGGAAGACTTTCCAGACGACTTAATTAAGTCGTCCGATAAGTCGTCCAGCTGGGAAGACTTTCCAGACGCCTTATTATAAGTCGTCTAATAAGTCGTCCAGATGGAAGACTTTCCAGACGACTTAATTAAGTCGTCCGATAAGTCGTCCAGCTGGGAAGACTTTCCAGACGCCTTATTATAAGTCGTCTAATAAGTCGTCCAGATGGAAGACTTTCCAGACGACTTAATTAAGTCGTCCGATAAGTCGTCCAGCTGGGAAGACTTTCCAGACGCCTTATTATAAGTCGTCTAATAAGTCGTCCAGATGGAAGACTTTCCAGACGACTTAATTAAGTCGTCCGATAAGTCGTCCAGCTGGGAAGACTTTCCAGACGCCTTATTATAAGTCGTCTAATAAGTCGTCCAGATGGAAGACTTTCCAGACGACTTAATTAAGTCGTCCGATAAGTCGTCCAGCTGGGAAGACTTTCCAGACGCCTTATTATAAGTCGTCTAATAAGTCGTCCAGATGGAAGACTTTCCAGACGACTTAATTAAGTCGTCCGATAAGTCGTCCAGCTGGGAAGACTTTCCAGACGCCTTATTATAAGTCGTCTAATAAGTCGTCCAGATGGAAGACTTTCCAGACGACTTAATTAAGTCGTCCGATAAGTCGTCCAGCTGGGAAGACTTTCCAGACGCCTTATTATAAGTCGTCTAATAAGTCGTCCAGATGGAAGACTTTCCAGACGACTTAATTAAGTCGTCCGATAAGTCGTCCAGCTGGGAAGACTTTCCAGACGCCTTATTATAAGTCGTCTAATAAGTCGTCCAGATGGAAGACTTTCCAGACGACTTAATTAAGTCGTCCGATAAGTCGTCCAGCTGGGAAGACTTTCCAGACGCCTTATTATAAGTCGTCTAATAAGTCGTCCAGATGGAAGACTTTCCAGACGACTTAATTAAGTCGTCCGATAAGTCGTCCAGCTGGGAAGACTTTCCAGACGCCTTATTATAAGTCGTCTAATAAGTCGTCCAGATGGAAGACTTTCCAGACGACTTAATTAAGTCGTCCGATAAGTCGTCCAGCTGGGAAGACTTTCCAGACGCCTTATTATAAGTCGTCTAATAAGTCGTCCAGATGGAAGACTTTCCAGACGACTTAATTAAGTCGTCCGATAAGTCGTCCAGCTGGGAAGACTTTCCAGACGCCTTATTATAAGTCGTCTAATAAGTCGTCCAGATGGAAGACTTTCCAGACGACTTAATTAAGTCGTCCGATAAGTCGTCCAGCTGGGAAGACTTTCCAGACGCCTTATTATAAGTCGTCTAATAAGTCGTCCAGATGGAAGACTTTCCAGACGACTTAATTAAGTCGTCCGATAAGTCGTCCAGCTGGGAAGACTTTCCAGACGCCTTATTATAAGTCGTCTAATAAGTCGTCCAGATGGAAGACTTTCCAGACGACTTAATTAAGTCGTCCGATAAGTCGTCCAGCTGGGAAGACTTTCCAGACGCCTTATTATAAGTCGTCTAATAAGTCGTCCAGATGGAAGACTTTCCAGACGACTTAATTAAGTCGTCCGATAAGTCGTCCAGCTGGGAAGACTTTCCAGACGCCTTATTATAAGTCGTCTAATAAGTCGTCCAGATGGAAGACTTTCCAGACGACTTAATTAAGTCGTCCGATAAGTCGTCCAGCTGGGAAGACTTTCCAGACGCCTTATTATAAGTCGTCTAATAAGTCGTCCAGATGGAAGACTTTCCAGACGACTTAATTAAGTCGTCCGATAAGTCGTCCAGCTGGGAAGACTTTCCAGACGCCTTATTATAAGTCGTCTAATAAGTCGTCCAGATGGAAGACTTTCCAGACGACTTAATTAAGTCGTCCGATAAGTCGTCCAGCTGGGAAGACTTTCCAGACGCCTTATTATAAGTCGTCTAATAAGTCGTCCAGATGGAAGACTTTCCAGACGACTTAATTAAGTCGTCCGATAAGTCGTCCAGCTGGGAAGACTTTCCAGACGCCTTATTATAAGTCGTCTAATAAGTCGTCCAGATGGAAGACTTTCCAGACGACTTAATTAAGTCGTCCGATAAGTCGTCCAGCTGGGAAGACTTTCCAGACGCCTTATTATAAGTCGTCTAATAAGTCGTCCAGATGGAAGACTTTCCAGACGACTTAATTAAGTCGTCCGATAAGTCGTCCAGCTGGGAAGACTTTCCAGACGCCTTATTATAAGTCGTCTAATAAGTCGTCCAGATGGAAGACTTTCCAGACGACTTAATTAAGTCGTCCGATAAGTCGTCCAGCTGGGAAGACTTTCCAGACGCCTTATTATAAGTCGTCTAATAAGTCGTCCAGATGGAAGACTTTCCAGACGACTTAATTAAGTCGTCCGATAAGTCGTCCAGCTGGGAAGACTTTCCAGACGCCTTATTATAAGTCGTCTAATAAGTCGTCCAGATGGAAGACTTTCCAGACGACTTAATTAAGTCGTCCGATAAGTCGTCCAGCTGGGAAGACTTTCCAGACGCCTTATTATAAGTCGTCTAATAAGTCGTCCAGATGGAAGACTTTCCAGACGACTTAATTAAGTCGTCCGATAAGTCGTCCAGCTGGGAAGACTTTCCAGACGCCTTATTATAAGTCGTCTAATAAGTCGTCCAGATGGAAGACTTTCCAGACGACTTAATTAAGTCGTCCGATAAGTCGTCCAGCTGGGAAGACTTTCCAGACGCCTTATTATAAGTCGTCTAATAAGTCGTCCAGATGGAAGACTTTCCAGACGACTTATAATAAGTCGTCTGCGCAGTCTTTTGGATTGAAGTAAATACCTGACTCAAGATAGCAGCTTTCATTGATCTGCGGCCTCTGCTGCCCTCGTAAGCCAGTATCGGTGGAGACGGACTGTCTGCTCTGGGACCACCAATACTAGCACCCAATTCCGGCATAGCTGTGTACGTCTAGACCTGAAGAACTTGTATAAACCCATCCACGGTGTAACAGCCAGCAATTTCTTTGTTCCACAAAGAGTCCATCAGCACCTTAAACGCGACTCTCCCCCATGGATAATTCTCAAACCGTTCTAAATCCATCACTAGCCTTGCCAGAGTAGATCGTGTAGCGGTTGAAAACTTTCTCCCTTCAATGAATCCAGTGAAGATGGAGAGGTACGCGAGCCGCTTGCGATCTTCCCTGGACCAATCCCCGCATCTCTTCAGTGCTGCTATTATCTGATCAGTAGTTGGCCCAGCTTCCAGATGAACTCCCAGCATCCCCCAGAAAGAAACCATCTCTGGGGTAACGTCACATTTTGGTGTCTCAAGGTCCTCGATGTACTCGCAGTTTAGACCAGTGAGGTTTTCAAACTCTAACAGTGAAAACCTCAAAGGTTCTGGACCAACGAGAGACCACATCTCATACTTCTTCTTAATGTCCAGCTTGAAACTGAGCATGTAGTGAACCAGCCTTGAAGCCCAACCAAATCCCTGCTCCTTGAACTTGATGAAAACTCCCAAACTCGACTCCTTGAGCTCTTCAAATTCGTCATCAGTAAGAGCTTTCCTAAGAGCAGTATGCAACTTGCTGTTATCCGTATGATACGAAATGCTATTGTGGGCTTCTGGTTCTTCCCCTGATGTGTATAACCTACGGGGGAGTTCTGGAATATCCATCCTTTTTGTCTGCAAAATAATCAAAGACAACAATATAAGTCCAGACGACTTAGTAGACGACTTAAATTACTTACAAGTCTTCCAGTCGCAGAAGGAGTTGGAGTACTCGTCATTGCGGTTATAGATCTGAAAAAATAAACGTGAAACGGTGAGAATGAGTAAATTGATAGAGACAACGTTTTATGTTCATCTTTTTCTCGAGATTGATGACTTAGCGGCGTTAGCGTTTACAGATAAACGGCGCTAAGGTTTACAGAGAAACGGCGCTAAGGTTTACAGAGAAACGGCGCTAAGGTTTACAGAGAAACGGCGCTAAGGTTTACAGAGAAACGGCGCTAAGGTTTACAGAGAAACGGCGCTAAGGTTTACAGAGAAACGGCGCTAAGGTTTACAGAGAAACGGCGCTAAGGTTTACAGAGAAACGGCGCTAAGGTTTACAGAGAAAAGATAGCCGACGTTGAGAACGATGGTTTGTTCGGAAATCGTGGGAATTCGAAATCGCCTTTGAGAGAGAACTGTTAGGGTTTCTGAATTTCGCGAAAAATAAAACAAAAAAATAAAAATTTTTGGGTTTGACTCCAAGTTTTGAGTCACACTTGGCAATTCTCCCAATGCTTAAAGGTAAATTCAAAGGGGCAATGAAAAACAGAAACAAAGCTTGTGTCACAATATGTATAAGGGATATTTTGGTAGTTCTCGTGATTTTCTTTCTGGTCAGACTTCTCGGTTACACTCTAATGCATAAAGGTACGTGAATTCAAAAGTGCAATGAAAACAAAGAATCAAAGCTTGTGTCACATTGTGTATAAGGGATATTTTGGTAGTTCTCGTGATTTTCTTTCTGCTCAGACTTCTCGGTTACACTCTAATGCATAAAGGTGAATCCAAAAGTGCAATGAAAACAAAGAATCAAAGCTTGTGTCACATTGTGTATAAGGGACATTTTGGTAGTTCTCGTGATTTTCTTTTTCCTCAAAAATTTTGTGTTGCCCAACGCCCGAGACCGAAGACCGAAGACAATTCACGGTGACCCACATGGTGACCAGCGCAAGTTAAGTCTTTGATCACTTCGGTCTCTAATCTGAACCACCTCACGCTCGGCTATCAAAAAAAAAGTATACAAATGAAAAGAATATTAATGAAGTATACAAATGGAAAGAATATATATTAATTGCGGTAAGAAATTATTTAGCTAGTTTTTTTATCAAAGAAATTATTTAGTTAGTTATAATTAGTTTTCCATTCTTTTTTTTTCGACAATTTTTTCCATTCTTATTAGGGAAATAAAAAATATTAGGCTATATTTAATAGCAAAATAAGTAAGTAAGTAAAAACACGTTCTCTCTTTTATGAATTCTTGGTTAGGTTCTTTTTCTATAAAGAAAATAGTCTTGAATTTGTTTCAAGTTTAGTTACTTCAAAAAAGTGGGTATACAGTACAAATTCTATAAATTATTAATGTTAATTTTTGTAATTATTAATTTTAAAATATACTTTGTATGTAACATAAAAATAATTGATTTAATGGTTATATATTGATTAAAAATTAGAGATGGATTTCATTATGATTAAAACAAACAATATAGCATTTTTATTCATATATTAATTATTATTTTATTATTTTATTGAGATTAAATATTATATAAAAAGTTTAACAAATTATTATCTTATTAGTAGTGTTATATTTTGAACTGATATTTTCGTGTGTATAAATATTAATTTATAAGTTTCTATTTCTCTTTGATAGAAGCCGAACTAACAACCATGGTGCTTTTAGTTGCCTAAGAGCATGTTTATCAGTTTGTCTCTTACACCATCTCCAACCCACCCTTATTTCTATCTCTATATTTTTCTCTAAAATAGAGAAACTCTATTATAGATGTGAAAATGCTCCAATGTATGCTTCTATAATAGAGTTCATCTATTTTAGAGCAAAATATAGAGAAAAATTACTTTTTGCCAATATATTTAGAGGTAGAAATATCATATATCTATATTTTTCTCTATAAATAGAGAAACTCTATTATACAGGCATACATTCGAGCATTTTCACCTCTATAATAGAGATCTCTATTTTAGAGGAAAATATACAGGTGTACATTGGAGATGCTCTATTTTAGCCTAGATTTTTTAAAAAAATTTATTTTTTATTTTTTTTGGCCGATAAAAAAAATTAAAAAAAAAGACCAATCGCGGACCGCCACGTATCGTGGATCCCGCAAAACAGTCTAAGAAACGGAACGAAAACGTCCTTCTTTTGCATATACAAGCAATGTCTTTTGTCTCTTCTGTGGGGTCCATAAATTTTTAATTATTTTTTTTGGTTATGAAACCAAGGGTAAGCAACCTATAAAGGCCCATATTGGGAACTCGTGTTATCTTATTTATACCAAACACATACACTATACATATCTTGTAGACAACCAGACTCTTAGAAGTAGATAATCTGATAAAGAAACATAGTATGTAGTAGCCTGAGACGCCATCAAAAAGCATGAGGCCCAGGCTTAAAGTTTTGACGGCCGGATACAATCCCATTTTAAAAATTGGAGAAATGTGTGGAATAAATAAGAGAAGTTTTCTAGAATGATTCTACGAAAGTTTAAGTAAAACCTCATAAGTTTTATTAATCTACCCATAAAATTTAGATTTGAAGGATGGAGTTTTAAGGGGAACAAGGTGGGTTTATAAATTTAAAAATAAATAAATAAATTAAAAATTTATAATAATTTTTTTAAATAGTTTTACTAAAAACATTTTGGATTCTAAAATAAGGTTTTGACTTTTTTGAAAATAAAATTTATAATAAGTTTGAGTTCAAAAATAATAAAAAAAATCGTTTTATTTTTTTATTAGTTATTTAAATAATTATTTATATTTAAATATCTCTAAAATAAGGATATAATGATTTTTTTTTTGTTGACATCTAGTATTTTTATTAACGGGTCAAGGCACAAACAGACCCGGCCCAACTAAAAACATTACAAGGAAGTCCAACCAACGGGCCGAAACTAAACAAACTACTTGGGCCGTAAGTCCAAGGGTGAAAACCGTTGAGGAAGATGTCGACTCATCCCACCACGTGGACGAACGCCCTGCGTCCTGAGACACGCGTCAAGGAGAGAAGAAGCAATCTTCCACCGGCGCTTCAGTGGAGATTCGACGGAACTCCGCCGCCAAGCAGAGCCAGGCCAGTGAATAACGACTCACGACGGAGCCATCTTCACAGCGGAACAAGTCACACACCGGATATGCGTTCCCAAAAAGACAAATCGTCTACGATCTAACCCACCACCATCGATCTTCCTGCAAGATGAACGGTCATCTTTATAGATGAAGAAAAGCCCGAAGATGAAACGGCTCGAGAAGAAGAGAGGAAGAGATTAATCGAGGCTGAGGAAAGAGAGTTGATTGGGCAGAGAGAAACCGGAAACGCCGATTAACGAACCGGAAAAAGCCCCGGAGGTAAGCCGCTGCCGCTTTCGAGAAGAAACACGACACGGAGACAAAGCCGGATAGCTCCGTCGAGAAGACCGCGAGCCACCGGAGGCAGAAGCCGGATATACTCGTCGAACTGACCGCAATATACCGGAGGCGAAATCACCGATAAGAACCGGCGAGATCCCAAAGTTTCAATTCAATCTCTCCCTTGTGGAAGATACGAGAGAGAGAACAAGGAAGAGAGAGAAACTTTTCTTTTTTCACTGGGTAGAATGATCTTTTACTTATATAATGAATCTCTTTGGTCATTTTCTTCTTTATTGACTATTTTAATGAGAAATTTAGAGTATTGCCAAATAAACAATACATATATATTATAAAATCATATAATAATAATAATTAAAAGGGGAATAAGAGCATCATACAGCCTGTCCACGTCGGCATCAAAAATCGTCCAATGGATAGCTGTTTATTGTCCACGTAGGCAGTTGGTGGGATCCGCCGAAAAAAATCTGTGTGTTAATCGTTCCAAGGCTTAATTATTTCGTTTTCTTCGGTGGCCTTATGGACGATGCTCCGTGGCCCATTAAGCATATGTGCCTATGTCCATTTTACTGGGACCGAATCGTGACACAAAAAAAATCCTCTTTATCTCCTCATCTTCCTCGACAGTTTAGATTTAGGGTTTCTCCATCAAAACTATTCACTTCACAACCACAAACGTATCCTTTCTACTTCTCAAATTAAATTCATAAACTGTTCATCTTTCTCTATCTATACATCCTCCAGTCTTTACTCAGCCTATCAATAATGGTTGGGTTTCGAAATTCTCACCAATAAATAGTTCATCACAGAACGAGCCCTTCCTCTACCTGCTTCTGTTGCTCAAGCCGTCCGCCACTCAACTTTTGAGGCTCTTTGACTTGCCTGGACTTCTCAATTCATTGTTGCTCGCCTCCTCAGCTTCTGGGAGCATCAGACAGCCTGTCTCAGCTTCTGGGAGACGCCGGACGTCAAGAAAAACGCAGGTACTTCCATATTTTGTGTTTTTGTTTTTAAGTTTTGAAATACTAATATTTGTTTACTTTAAATTAGTGTGGGTTTTGTCAAGCCAGAGCCAAATCGGCAGACATCTCCATGCGCTGGACAACGACATCAAACTTCACGCTCTGCCGGAGAAACATCACATGACACAGCCAGAGAGTTGGAACCATCACACGCCTTGGAGGAAGACGATGGTAATGGAGAGTCAAACGCAAACACTGGTGTGGCTTTAGTATGGAGAGGTTCTCAGATGTGACTGAGGAAGAAAGAAGGATCTCGATTCCATATAGTATAACATCTAACTTTGAAAGTATTGAACGTTAATCTTCGGCTCTACTTAATCTAATGTGTTTGTGATGTCCACTTAAGTTTTCTTCCAACCTTTCAGGAAAGCTCACGAGCACTCATTCACCGTGAAGCCTGCTTTTTCTGTTGGGAGTAATCTGAAGCCTTCTGCTGCAAGAAAAGAACTCAAGTGTCCTTTGGTTTCTACTAGGGAGCGGTTTAAGTGGTGTTGGTTTCATGTCGGTGCAACTACACAAGTAGATATCTATTGCTGTGGTTTTAGCCATGTTTGTGTCTTTATTCTCTTCAGATCATTTTTTTTTTGTTGGATCCGGAATCAAGGTTGTTTTTCAATGTGTTTAAATTATAAACAAGAGAGATGTGAAGTATTTTTAAATTGTGTACACATGGAAATATAATAAAAGATAGGAATACCATGATCAAGAAGTTACCCGGAGTTGCTAGCTCAGCTGGAAACACCTTCTTCCCAAAGGGTAGAGGTGCCAGGTTCGAATCTCAGCAGCTGCGGGGAGGGGATTAAACAACCTGCTCCTGTTTGATTAAAAGGATGAGATCACAACAAACGATTTAACGCCAAACTAGTTAGACTCCTTTCGCTAACTTCAGTTAACGCATATTAGTATATTACTCAATTTTGTTATCTGACAAAAAAAATACACGTTAGTTATTTTAAAATGATGTATCATAAATTTAAACATAAATCTTTCAATGATAATCAAACTAGAGGCACATGCTGACTATGTTGAACCAATTGTATAAACTAAGTATTTGAAATTCGTTTCCATAAAAAAAAAGTATTTTGAAATTCTTTTCAGGTCATACATATACACTTGATAATCTCATGCAATTAAGTCATATTGTATCTATCATTTATCTCCATATTTTAGAGTACTTGTTTTTTTTTCTTCGATTATAACCAAAATAAAATTGCTTCTTAAGAAAAGAAGGTACTAGTTTTTTTTTTTTGAGCAACAAGAAGAAGGTACTAGTTAAGATTGTGTAATTATAGTTTCTTTTCTGATATATTAATCTTTGGGAAAATTGACAAAACAAAATAAAAAAACAACATAGTTGACCATAAGGTATAAATCCAACTTTGTCCATTTTATCTCTTTTTTACCTTTTCATTTCTGAAACTTAATAAAATAAATAGTTTTATGAATCAAAAAAATTATTAAAAAAATAAACAATTAATGGAACACTCATATACACAAGCACATATTTTTATTTTTTTGAAAAACTTGATAAATAGAATTTTCAATTTACGTTCTACTAAAAGTAGAATTCGTCTTCCACGAAAATTGGGTTAGTAGAAAGCAAAATATAGAATATACACGTCCATCTACTTGTTTTGGAACGTAAAATCTACTTTTGATTCAATATCTAAATATGAAAAATGTGCATTCTACTAATTGTAAAGATATCTACTTTTATGAAAAATGCAGTTTCTACTTTTAACAAGTATTCTAACATTTCTCGAACGTGAAATCTGAAAACTACACGAACGTCTACAAAAGGTAGAAATTCCATTCCATATTTTTGTCATGGTTCTACGCATTGTAGAAGGTGTCTTCTACAGATAAGATCACCTGTTTTTGGCGAAAATTAAGGAAATTTAGTTAACAAAATATTCTAACTTCCTAAAATGGTTCTGATCGATTTTCTTTGTCAAAATTTCAAAAAAAAAAAAACGATTTTGCCTTTTTTTCTTCATGAATCTATGATTTTTTCATAGTTTCTCTTGTGATTTTCAGAAACTCTTGTTCTAGATTAGATGCATATCGATACAACATGTGGTCTTTGGGAATTAGGTGCAACTACGGGAAGGATTTTTTCGGCTGATGGCAAAGAGGATAGGCTACTGTTAGTGGAATCAAATTGTACTTTAGATGAATTAAACATGATGGTTTTGGAGGATTTTGGTATGGAAGAAGAAATCATAGCCGATTTGGAGTTGAGTTATCTACGTGTTGAGTTGATCAATACATCAGGATGTCCACCTGTGATCATTGCAAACGATCGACAGCTTCAGAATTTTGTTTGTTTTGTTCAAAAGAGTGATTCTACTCGATTGTGTGTAACATGTAAAGCCAAGGCTGAGAATCCGAATGAAGCAGCCTTTGATCTTAACAAATCGCCAGCTGATCCATGTACTGATGAAGAGGAAGAAAACTCGTTTGACAGTGGGGACGAATCAGCTTCTGTGTATGCTGAGAGGCATAGCGGGAAGAAGAATGAAAAGCGGAAAGGAGTCGCAGTTGATGAGGATGGGGACTATGATGCTGATACCATGATCTCTGAGAAAGAGAACATACATAATATGTCAAAGTTTTCTCTGCTCCATGTTGCTAAGATGAGACCATTTTTGAGAACAAAACTTTGTTGAAGCCGAATTTCGAGATATGTGCAATGAAGCATAACTTTGACTACCAGGTTATCAAAATGGATAGACAACTTTGGTATGTTAGATGTGCGGATAATGCATGCAATTGGGGTGTTCGAAAAGAGTGTCTGAAGGATTCTACATATTTCATGATCAAGAAGTATGTCGGTAAACATACATGCGCACCTTCAAGCAAAACCAAAACGGGTAAAACTGCTTCAGCAAAAACTATAGACAGTCTGATTATGCACAAGTATGAAGGCGTCAAGGAAGGGCCGAAATGTAATGATATCATACAGATTATGCGTAGTGATCATGATGTGAGATCTCAAAATCTTTAGCATGGGATGCGCGTGAATATGTGATCAATGCAGTTAGAGGTATTCCAGAGAGAAGTTATGGGAAAATACCAAAATACTTGCACATGCTGAGAGAGGCTAATCCAGGTACACACTCATCTTATGAGATTGACGGAAATGAGAATTTTTGGTACCTGTTTATTGCATTTGGGCAATCGATAAGAGGATTTAACAGAGTCATGAGGCGGGTTATTGTGATCGATGGGACCTTTTTGAAGAATAAATACAAAGGAGTTTTACTGGTTGCAACTGCTGTAGACGAAAATTCTAATTTGTATCCTATTGCGTTTTGAATAGTCGACTCAGAGAATGAGCGTTCTTGGGAATGGTTTATGAGACAACTTAAGGTTTTCATTGCAGATGATTTTGATTTGGCTTTTATTTCAGACCGACATGGGTCTATCGCTAAGGCACTTGAAAATGTGTATCCATCAGCTAGACACGGTATTTGTATTCATCATTTGTTGAATAATGTGGTCACATATTTACATGGGAAAGGACTTTCTGGGTTGGTTTCAAAGGCGTCCAAGGCTTATCGAGTTTCTGAGTTTGAGAAGACATTTGCTAATGTGTGTAATATCAGTCAGGCAATTGGAAATTACCTTAGGGAAGCTGATGTGCAAAAATGGGCTAGATGTCAATTCCCTAGATACATATACGACATAAGGACAACCAATCCTGCTGAATCTATCAACTCTGCTTTGCGTTCACCGAGAGAGCATCCAGTCATTCCTTTGTTGGACAGTATCAGGGAAATGTTGACACGGTGGTTTTATGAGCGTAAGAAACTGATTTCAAAGCATAAACATCCTCTGACCAAAGATGTAGAGAAAAAAAATAGACAGGAGAATCGGGAAAGGCTCCACATTTGTAGTTTACCCTGTTAGTGTTGGTCGATTGCTTGTTAGAGGTGATAAATTCGACTGCTAAGTTGATTTGGATAGAAGGACTTGTTCATGTGGAAAGTACAACCTTATGAAGATCCCTTGTAAGCATGCAATTAAAGCTGGTTTTCATGTTGGAAGAGAGCCACACACATTGACTGATTTGATGTATACGACAGGAGCTTGGAGAGAAGCTTATAAAGAAAGCATAAATCCTATTGATTTTCCTGAGGATGCTTGGTTTATCCAGAAGATGTTAAGAAAGTCATTGTTCTACCACCAGAGACAAGAAGATTAGTTGGAAGGAAAAGAAAACGCAGATATGAAACTGCGGAAGACAAAATTCGGTCATCATAAATATCACGAAAGAAGCAGCCTCGGAAGTGTAGTTGATGTGGTATTAGTGGGCACAACAGAGCAACTTGTAAAGTACCAATATAGTCAGTCACAAATGGTAAGGGGTCAGCTTATATAGGCAGTCCATTTATGTGTTTTTATAGCTTGGTTTATGTGTTTCATGTATGGTTCTTTGTGTCACAGGTTGCTCTGTTCAAGTATGCAAGTGGTGGTAGATGGCGAGCTAGGTGTTTGAACGGGATTCAGTCGACTAAGATGGAAGAAGTCATAAATGGGATGACTAAAGACGTTTTATTTAGATCTTGTTTAAAGGGTTACAAGAGTGACAAGAAGATTCAAGAGCAACAAGATAGAAGAGTAACAAGATCAAAGAGATAACCTAAAACCCTAGATCTAGCCGCTCAGTGTGTTCAATGGTCCAAAAGTCCCCTTCTTGTTGCTTCATTCTCCCTTTTTATAGGACTCCTGCCCCAGATACCCTAGTTTCGTGCCCCTTTGGGCCTTGATGCGAGAGGCCGAGTTATACGGGCCTGAACAAGGCTCCCTCTAAGCCGGGCATTTTTAGCCGACTTACTCGACCGGCTAAAAATACTCTAAGGTCAAGCCGATAGGTTTAACCACCGAGCCGACCAAATCGATCCGACTTGCTGGATTAGGGCCTGTTATTCGATGGGCCTTGTGGAGGGATGTAATCCATCTCCTACAATAAGTCCCCCC
>NC_027748.1:9103619-9105003 GCF_000695525.1 Brassica oleracea var. oleracea
CCAGTTCACTTGTGAGCGACATGGCGGTCTCAGTGAATTTGTGGGTCAGGTTTATTCGTATAACAGACTCTAATACAAAGGATAACCCTTCCCATTTAGTCGTCGGTATGTGCTTTTAGTCGCATGACGTCCTGTGAGCGTCTCTAGTCGCTTTGAGTAATGTTGAGTCGTTGATGCGTTCTTTCACTTCTCAATCTTTTACGAAGAGATGCAGTTTACTCGGGCGATACATCATTTTGGGTAAAGTGACGGGGATCGGTTTTGTTGGTTAACCGGGGACTGGTTTAAATCAAGACCAGGAATTGATTCCGGCCTGACAACCTAATTGAAAATCGGTTCGAGCGAGAAACCGAACCGTCGCGAGTAGGTTTATGGCCATTTAGGCGGCCTTTTGAGGCCCATTTAGGCCTGTGTAGACCTAATGATTGTGCTCGGAGAACGTGCCTTCGTTTTTTGATATAAATAGACCTCTTTCCTTTGCTTTCGTCATTCTTCTCTACAGATTCATGTATCCCGTTTTCTCTCCCTTCTCTCTACTTTTGCTTTCTCTCTCTAGATAGGTTTTTCTTCGTATAGACTCATTGGTATCGTTCGGCGGTTGTAGTCGTCCCCTGAATTAAGGAATATGCCTCCGAGAAGTCGATTGTCGCGAGAAGAGAAAGGGAAGGACATCGCAGATTCTCCGAGTCCGACCAGAGATGTGTCAGCGCCCTGCAGTCCTCTGGACGATTTCGACTTGATTCATCGCGATGCTCTTCGGGACACGGAAAATATGACTCTATCTCAGTGTCCTTTGGTCGCTGATACTCATAGGATGATTCGTGATGAAGACACCGATCGTGTTGAGGTCGGGAGCAGTGATGCGAGCGGAAGGGAGGATAGAGGGAGAGATCAAGGCGATATTGCGACTGGCTCCGAACGTGGCGACAGTGATGAGTCTGATCGGTCTCCGACTCCTTTGAGACAGGTCCGCGAGAGAGTTTGTTTCGACCAGATAGACTGTCGCCCAACTATTTACCATCCTGGTGGGATCTTCGAAGAGCTTGCTCCGCTGCCACCCGGACTGCTACGGGACCCGCGGGCTCAGTCGTGGGGGAACGTGTTTGGATCTTCTGCTTCTCATCATACCGTGAGGATGCTGTTAAGGGCGAGTGGCGGTGCTGGCGTTACCTACATCATCCCGTCTACCGAGCAGCGTCCCTGGTCGCCTCCGGTCGGTTACCAATGCGTGTATGAGTCCTATTTCAGGGATCATACGAAGCTATGATTCCCGATTCCCCGGTTAGTGACGTCCTACGCATTCCGCCGAGACATTGCCATTTCTCAACTTTTGAAGGGGTCGCTGCGAATAGCCGTCATGCTAATGGTAATGGCAGCTGAGATG
>NC_027748.1:9105153-9105445 GCF_000695525.1 Brassica oleracea var. oleracea
TGAAATCCGATGAACATGCTTTCGAAGAGCCACCGGGGGACGACTACCGCGTTTTGTGGATCCGACAACTCGGTAGAGACTCGTCTGCTGGAGTTTTGTTTTAGTCGTTAGTCCTAACTTTTCTTATCCTTGTATTTGCATTTCGTCATCCGAATACGATCGCCTACCCCGAGAAGTTTTTCGAAAGTGCTCAAGAGATCGCGGCGCCTAGTAATCTTCATTTGCCGGATCTTAGTCGGGAGTGGATACGTCGTCAGCAAGCTAGGATCGCTAAAGGGAAGCCTGCTGATTA
>NC_027748.1:9105507-9114211 GCF_000695525.1 Brassica oleracea var. oleracea
GGTGGGAGCGACCGACGAGGTTCCTCCCGAAGAGTCTGCTCCCGTCGACGCGACTTCCGAGGGTTCGAAGTCTAAAAAGAAGAAGGATGGGAGAAAAAGGTCTCGTAGCGGAGCAGAAGGGCAAGAGGCTGTTTTAGTCGGGGCGGCATCAGGTGGTCACCCGAGAAAGAAAACTGAGAGGTCTGTTGAGGCAGAGCCCCGCCCTTCTACCTATGACGCAAACGTTGCTGACGCGGCCATAGTCGACGCTGTTGGGGATGCCTGCGGTACTTCTGGAAACCTGTCAGAGGAAAAGAAGAAAACCTACTCGCGAGAAGGAGGTTCTGGTGGTGAGCCCGCGAGGTCTGAACCTGAAGGTTCCATCGCGAAGAGGAGGAGGGTCGAATTTCCTGATCGCGTTGAGTTTTCCTACAACGAGACAACTCCCCTGATCCTTAATCCCCTTAGGTGTGCGGAGCTGACGCGTCAAATTCGTGGTGGGACGAAGGAGATGCCACAACTGGAAGACATTTACTTCAAGAATGAATACATCGACGCTGCTTCCTCGAGAGCGCGGGTATCTACGCTTCCTTTCACCTTTTGTCTCCTTCTTTGATTTATTGGGTTGATCCATCTCACGTGGTCCGTGTTTGTCATTTTGCAGAGTGACGGGAGCATGAACTTCCTTGTCGAGAAATACGACAGTGCCCTAAAGCAGACGATGATCCAGTTGGGAGCTTCGGAGAAGCTCGCTCAAGCAAGATTGAAGGCCATTGAGAGGGTGAGGGATGAGCATAAAAAGGCTAACGAGAAGGCTTCGAAGGAGAAAGAAGTCCTTCGAGTGAAGTTCGAAGAGCTGGAGGGTAAGCTCAAATCCGCCGGCGCGGCTAAGAAAGAGCTTGCTCGAGAGAACACCCGTTTGGAGCAAGCGACTGCGACCCTTGAAAAGGAGAAGGCAGAGCTACTCGAGGAAAGGGACGCTGCGGTAGAGAAATTGATCAGAGAGAGGCAGCGCTTGAGAGCCTCCCGGGGACTCGAGGTTACTCGTGAGAGGGAAAGGGTCGAAGCTGCTATGATCGAGAAGGCAAACGACTGCTTTGGTCGCGTGCGCGACCATCTAACTCGCTTTGGTCGCGTGCGCGACCATCTAACTCGCTTTGACGCCTTTGGGAAGGCGAAGAATCTGTACGGTCAAGCTTCGGGGACGAGGAAGTGCCGCTTGAGAGACTCCCGGGGACTCGAGGTTACTCGTGAGAGGGAAAGGGTCGAAGCTGCTATGATCGAGAAGGCAAACGACTGCTTTGGTCGCGTGCGCGACCATCTAACTCGCTTTGGTCGCGTGCGCGACCATCTAACTCGCTTTGACGCCTTTGGGAAGGCGAAGAATCTGTACGGTCAAGCTTCGGGGACGAGGAAGTGCCTCGAGATGATAAAGGCAAGTGGGACGGAGATCCCGCAAGAAATGATTGACGTTTTTATCGAACAGGAGAAACTCTACGAGGCGGAGGCTACGAAGCTTCGTGTGGATCCGCTGTCTGATAGCGACCTCACTCTTTCCCTGGTGGTTCTCCCTTCTCGTTTCGTCGAGGGAATGTTTAGGCTCTTAACCTTGTGGTCGTGGGTTCGAGCCCCACGGTGGGCGCCAATTGTTTGAACGAGATTCAGTCGACTAAGATGGAAGAAGTCATAAATGGGATGACTAAAGACGTTTTATTTAGATCTTGTTTAAAGGGTTACAAGAGTGACAAGAAGATTCAAGAGCAACAAGATAGAAGAGTAACAAGATCAAAGAGATAACCTAAAACCCTAGATCTAGCCGCTCAATGTGTTCAATGGTCCAAAAGTCCCCTTCTTGTTGCTTCCTTTTCCCTTCTTATAGGACTCCTGCTCCAGATGCCCTAGTTTCGTGCCCCTTTGGGCCTTGATGCGACAGGCCGAGTTATACATGCCTGAACAAGGCTCCCTCTAAGCCGGGCATTTTTAGCCGACTTACTTGACCGGCTAAAAGTACTCTAAGGTCAAGCCGATAGGTTTAGCCACCGAGCCGACCAAATTGATCCGACTTGCTGGATTAGGGCATGTTATTCGATGGGCCTTGTGGAGGGATGTAATCCATCTCCTACACTAGGCGAGCTTATTTCAAAGTGCATTCTTATCATTGTTTTGTATGGTTTTTTTTTCTAAAAACTATAGACTCTCTTTTTATTTGGATAAATTTCGTTTGTTTTTTTTCTCAGTTTCATTGTTATACATTGGCATCATTCTTCTAAGTTTCATTGTTATACATTGGCATCATCATTTTTTCTCAGTTTCATGGTTCTCGATTTGTACGTGTTAAATGTATGATGATTCTGTGTTTTCATTATCATAGACAACATCGCATGAACAAAACTCAAAGAACCAAAACATAGCCATAGTAAGAACCATAAAAGTGACATAGTAATTGTAAGAACAAAAGACTAAGAACCACAAAAGTGACATTGTCATTGTAAGAACAAAAGAGTAAGAATCAAAATACTAAGAACCAGTAGACTGATTTCATTCATTTTTGGCTTTTCCAAAAATTCATAGAATGATTCCTAAACAACCTAATTGAAAGGGATTTTTCTACTTCCTTACTTCTTCTTCAACTGTCTTTTTCATACTCATTTTCAGATCTTCAATCGCTTCTGTAATTCTCCCTTGCTTTGCCTCTACCTTTTGAATCTCATCAACCAAAGCTTCATCAACCCACTTAAATACATGGGTTTCCTTTTTTCGCTACATAGAAAAAAAAATCAAGTCAGGACAGCATGTTCGTCTTTCTTAATCGGAAATCGATTCAGACAAAAAACATCAAAGCCATGACTAACGCCTTAAACAAAACAGAGTTTCGATAACTAGTCATTCTGTATTTGAATCCTTAAACAAATCGACACCATGAACATGTGACCCAATTTCGCATCTATAGAACCGTCGGTAAGGATTCTCATATGTTCTCGAATAGAAAATCACGACCCCCTTCCCACACCAGCACCTAGATGGCACCCCGTACGAATATCGCCTTGGAGTATTCATGTTTTAGGAAAATTGATTCAGAGAGAAAAAGGATATTGACAGAGAAGAGAATTCTGAAAAATGGGAAAACTCGGGTTTTTTGTTTAAATATGTCGGATATTAGGTTATTTGTGGATCTAATTCTGGTCGGGTTTTATTGGTGATTTGGATCAAAAGTCGGGTTTACAAGAAACCAAGTTAAGTGTATTGAATTTGATTCGTTTTATAAACTCTTATGGGCTGATTCCTTCTCTAGCGGCTATTAGAATACATGATTAATGTTGTTTTGGTTTCTGTTTAGGGTCTCGTTAGGTGTTTTTTAAGACTCTCGACTGAATGACTGTGGTTTCTATTGTTTCATATTATGTTTTCTATTTGTCTCGTTTAGGGTATTGTTTAGGGTCTTGTTTTGGGTGATTGTTGTCGCCGACATGACTTTTTTGGGTCTCATTAAACACATTGTCAAAAACTTAGAATAATAAACCCAAAAGCAATTCATTAGAGGGATTAAGCATTCATGTTCCTAATAAAACACACATTAGATTAAGCATTTTTATCCTAAAAGTTAGAATAAAAGCCGAACTAGTTACATTTAAAAATCGATTCTCACAGAATCTCTTCTACGGTTGAAGTGAGACACTCTGGAGGTTCATAATTTGACATCCTCTCAACCAATTCCGGGTCGTTTGCCGCTTCCCATAGATCCCACAAAACTCTGTGGCGAGCTTCTTTGATGTTACCATCATTCACCAAGGGCAACTTCAATCCATGCGAATGGCACTCGATGAACTTTATTGTATAGACACCACAATCACATGCACTTTTATTCAGCTTACCCATGGGGACATAGTGAACCGTATATGCAGCGAACGTAAAGTCCTTCTGGTAACTCGGTGGCTGAACTGCCTTGACAATACGAGGAACAAGATTTGCGAACCCATCCAATTCCTTGTACCTTTTTCTGCCCGAGCAATCAAACACATCAATGCTCCTCGTCACGAAACTGATACACAATGCGATCCAATGATTCCCGCTAACATGAACAGGGACATACAGTCGATCCACATCTACATTCCATATCTCTTGTGTCCGTCCATGTGGTGGAAGGACCCCTTTGCCTTACTGCAGTAGCAAATGATGAAGCTTGTATTTTCTTATACCCGCCTTGAAACTTTCATACTCCTTTTTAATAATGTTGCTGAAGACAACAGACATGAAGGCGACACGATGAAGTTCCCATCGTTTCAGAGATGTTCTCTCCCGGAATACGTACATCATGGCGTCAATCTCCTGCATATTACGATGATGTTAGCACACACAATGTATGGAAAACACACATAAAAGCTAAAAGTCTCTAAGTTTTACCAAGTTATGAAGCCACTCGGTTCTATCCATAAGACGAGTACCAATCTCAGAATCTAACATTGTAGGTCCAATCAGTAGAGGTCTGTAACCAAAACATTATACAAGTTCAAAACAATAATATGTTTTGTTTAAAATTTAACAACACATGATATAAAAATGAAAATTTACTTACTTGGAGGAAGCTAACCAAGTGCTAAATTTTTCCCAATCCTCTTCACGGAGATACACCAATGCCGCATCTGGTGAGTCTTCTCCGGCTCGATCTATTTCCTCATCATGTAACTGCGGTGGGGAAATGTTGAAGGGTCTTGAGTTTTCGACTTTAACTTGAGAAAGATCAAAGCCCTCAACAAATGTATCTTGGGACAATTCCCTTAATTCTTGTGTACTCAATCCAAAATCAAAATCATTAGTTTATATACCATTCTTTATCCCATCCTATTCATTAAAACCAAAAAAAAAAAAAATTAAAGAAGTCATTCAGTCATAACACAAACAAAGCATTACATTCATGGAGTTATCATTACACAAACATTCAAGCATATTACACATTACAAACCTATTACAAAATCCGAAAGTTTTACATAATATTACATAGTGAAAATGTTAAGTTCCAAGAACAACCTAACTCCAAAAGCTAAGTCCTGCACCCTAACTCAGCATCCTAGATACAAGTACATCAAGTTCTACACTTTCTTTTAGGAAGTACCTTTTTCTTAGCTGGAGCTTGAGCTTGATTGACCTTTTTCTTTGCTGGAGCTTGAATGGTTTTGGTCTTAGGCGGAGCTTCATCGGTTTTGCTCTTAGGAACGCTTCCTCGACACACAAACTGATTGCTTCCCTGAGCTGTGAAACCCTGCTCTCCATGTTGCCCATCCTCTCTTTGAACATGCTCTCCATACTCGCCATTTGCGCTCTGAGTATATCTCCCAAGGAATTGACAGATGCGTGGACTAAACCCTCAATGAAACTCTTAGTTTCACGATCAATACTCTGTTTTTTTTTCTGCTGTTCGCTTACACAACAACTTCTTCTTTCTTGTCTTGTCTCCTTCATCCTGAATCTTTCTCTTGCCTCTTCCAGCAACATTAACCGAAGATATCTCCACGTCTGCTGCAATATCAGTATCATCCACACTCTTATCATCTTCAGACTCTGTATCGGCTTCCTCCATCTCAGTCTCTTCAGCCTCTATAACTGGCCATTCTGTGTTGCTCCAATCAAACTTGTTTTTAATCCTATCGAGAAGAAGGTCCACACGTTCATCTTCCATCTCATCCTTCCTTGTTTAATCAGCATGCCTCAACACATCACCATTGCCACTCACTGAAATTACCGAGAACAAGTCTCCCTACAAAACAATTATAACACTATAAGCTATAAAAAAATATGCAACAACCACATAAAAGAATACAATACATATACATACCTTCTCAGTAAATGACTCCTCAAGTTGAATGATGTCTTCATAAGAAACTTTTGCAACTCCTTTCCAATTTCCACATCTTGGACCGCTGAAACTGTCCGAAATTTTGCTGCCACATATTTCTCCAAAATCCGGAATTGCTTCCATAATCCAAATCTGGAAAGCATAGGAGAAACCCTCGAAAATATAGTTGTTCTTCTTACCAAACTTCTTCCTAGCCTTCTCAATGGAACTCAGCAAGAAGTCATAGGAGTGAAGACCCCAATGGAAGTTCCGAAGCTTGTCAAAATCCATACCCAGCTTGATGTACATATGAGGGATGTTCACCTTCTCATCTCTCCCCATCACCACACCCATTATCACACACAAGTAGATCAACCTCATCCTATCACGCCGAGACCAGCTGTGAACTTCTTGTAGATGCACCTTTTTGATCGACTGCAAGGTGATCTTACCACCTGTCCTTAGTAGTTCACTCCAAAATCTGCCATCACTTTTCCATTTAAATACGTCATAGCTACTTTCCCGCGAGATCTTGAGGCCTGTCACAGCGTGGTACTCCTGAAACGAAAACCGGAGAGGATTCCTCGCAAAGACAAACCACTTCTCATGCATCTTCGAGGTAATCAGCTGCTTACACAAGAAGCTATCCACCAATTTCCCCGAAAACTTGAGGTTATTTTCCGCAATCGCCATGATATGTTTGAAAACAGGATCTATCTTGACATCATCGTACTCCGCAGACATAGTTTTCTTCAGATCCCTGAGAAGTTCCATGCGACAGCAGTTGTTGATCTTCTTCACCTGAAGTTCTAAACCCTCTGCATACACTCGCTTAGGTAGCTCTAATTCCATATCTACAAAAGACAAAAAAAAATTGATTCTACAAGCAAACAAAATCAATTCACAAAAATCAAACAAAACAACTATCACTTGATCCAGATATTGATTTAAGTCAAAAAAACCTAACTTCACAGTGAAGCAGAGACAAACACAAGAAAAAAATCAAACAAATTCTAAAATCAGAAACACAAAGACTATCATTCTGTACATAAACAAAATCAATAAACCAGCTCATGATAAACGAAAATCAATTCACAAAAGAAATCAGTTGATCAAAGTAAGACAATTCACAATCGAAATCGGTTCATATAGTCAGTTAACAACACTAAAAATCCTAAGAACAAACATAAAAAGAGTAACCTGAATGAAGAACTCAAACACAGAGACAAATGCAATAAAGAACCGGATAAAGAAAGAAACCCGAATCACCAATGTGTTTGGGCTAAGGAAAGAGACAAATGCTAACTTCAGAACCCGAATGAAGAACTCAAACCGCTTGACAAATGAAGTATCGACAACATACCTTATGTGCTAGCAATGTCGGAGAAAGAGAGAGGCGGGGAGGTTAAAGACAAACTCGAATTCACCAATCACCAAAAGAAGCTTTGAAATCGCCTTTGTGTTTGTCGAGATAGAAAGAGATCCATAGAAAAGTATTAGAACAAGAAGGAGAAAGGAACAAACGTTATGACAGAAATTGGATGGAGACCGTTGGTGTTTACCTTTGTATGTAGGAGAAGACAAAGGGGTTCCACCGGTAGGAGAAGAGAAAGGGGTTCCACCGGTGGCGGCTATACTCGCCGTTGATTTCACTGGAGAAGACGCAATCGCCTTCTTCGTCGCCGTGAAAGAGAGAGGCGGAGAGATCGATATCGATCTTAGGGTTACGGGGAATTAGGGAAACAATTTTCCCTTTAGATTGTTTTATTATTTTTTTTATTCTTTCCCCGTTTAAACAAACTGATTTACATTTTTTTTTAAATACAATTAATCATGTTTAATGAGATTAATCAAAGGTTACTTTTGGTATTATCAAAAAAATATACTATAGGGACAACTTTAGGTTGGATTTATACCATAGGGACAACTATGTTGTTTTTTTATTCTGTTTTGACAATTTTGCCTTAATCTTTTTAGAAAGAAAAAAACAAGAACAAATCTGTTAAAAACCAAATGATGATCGACCATAGACTAGCCCGTACTGCAGGCCCAATCCGGGACATGATAAAGACAACCAGAGACTATGTGTTTATCTAGTATATATTCCATGTATATCTGTAACATAGTGTTTATCCTTATCCTTATCTTGTTAGGATAAACATGACCTTATGACGGTCTAATACCTTGTATATATATGGACCTTCTGGTCGACAGTAATAATAACACAAGTTCCCCTCTTCATTCACAACACGTTATCAGCACGACGTTGCTCTCATAAACCCTAACCCTAAAAACCAGAAATAAATCAGAGCAGTAAAAACCCTAATTTCCGACGAACTTCAAACAGCTCTATCCCTAAACTCCGGTAGATCCAGACAACGAGCCAAATACCAAATTAAAGCTCTTGACGAGACGAAGCCAACGCCCCTAACCCCGCATCAATCGGAGTTCGGACGCGCCCTCACGCTCAACTACAATACAGGCGGAAAATTTGTTCCAGAAACCAAAATCTCTCTCAACCATATACTAGTCTCCTATTCCAACAAGCAGCAACAAAAACAATAATTCCGAGCAATCCATCAGCTAACCAGGAAGATCTCTAACTGATAGACCGATCAACCCATCCAAAGTTTTCAGTTTCACATTAGAACTGTTTAGGATTGAAAGTTAAACAATTTTTTTTTAAAATCTGACTGCTGTATGTTTAAAGAAACCAACTGTTACTTGCTTAAACTTATCATTATTGTCCTGTTTAATGTTCTTATCTGATCTGAATCAACTAGAACAGTTAAAGACTGCATGTTACATAATTTTTTTTGAAAATCTGATCATAGTTTCATAAATTAATCCGAGGTTTTACCTTCTGTTCTTGTCTGAGAAATTTGTTTTCCTGAT
>NC_027748.1:9114524-9115483 GCF_000695525.1 Brassica oleracea var. oleracea
AATAAATATATGGTATATTTTTCGAAAACCCTAACCTGATTTCATGATTGAATTGGTTTGCTTGATTGCATATTGTTTGCATACTAATATTGCATACTGAACATGAAATCTCGACTGTTAGGGATATAGATCATTCATAGTTTTCAATCAAGCAATCTGATCTGAACTGAAAAAAATCATTATACTAAATGATCCGATCTAATAGAATGAAGAAAATATGGAACATTTTCCTGATCATCTAAAATAGAATCCCTAAAGGCCTTGAAACCTTGTGTTTGAAATAAGAGGACCTTAAATCTGAAAAATGCATTGATCCACACCTTAAACCGTATGGTTTTAAGAAAATGCATCATTTAGAAAAAAATTTTCTTTCGGTCCGTGTGTGGCATTGATATGAAGCATGAAAAATTTCAAAAAGATCACTTGATTAAGACCTGTTTTGAATAATGATTTCAGATGTCGAGTTTCATACCCTCAGATTACAAAGCCCTTGATCTCTCTGGAGATAATTATCTTGATTGGGCTATAAACACTTCAGCCGTCTTGAAGTCTAGAGGACTTGGGAAGTGCATCAAGTATGGCAATGACACCCTTGCGTGTGAAAGACACACAGCCATAATGATTATGAGACACCATCTCTGTGAGGACCTAAGAGACGAGTTTGGATATGTTAATGATCCTCATAATCTCTGGTCATTTTTGAATTCTAGATTCTGTGAGCCATTGTTGCACGAATCCAAGAAAAAATGGGAAGCTCTAAGGTTCCAGGATTATGAATCCGTGAACAATTATCACTCTGACCTTATGAGAATCACCTATAGTCTTAGACTATGTGGTGAATTGGTAACAAACGAGGATTTGTTAAACAAAACTCGTGACAAATTCCATTCAGAGGAAGTGTTGTTATCACATCAGGCCAAAGGTTTCACCACCTATTATGACCTGTTCTCATATTTATT
>NC_027748.1:9115645-9120175 GCF_000695525.1 Brassica oleracea var. oleracea
CTATAATGTCTATTAGAGATAGACAAATAAGTTCCAAATAATAAGGAACCTCGGAAAGTAATGAAAGGTGCTCAGAATCGTACAAATCCGAGTTCATAAGAGAAACCAGTTCAGATAGAGAAATAAGGTTGCGCAACCACACTTCTAAGGTACCAGACCATGTAGTTTGGGACGCCAAACTGCAAGGTATAAAGGTCTTGGATAATAAGATCTCAAAATCTAATTAGATCATGTCTGGAACAGTATGAAACTAAAGATAAAGAGTGTTAACACCAAAGATGTATTTACATACATAAGAGCTCATAAAAGATTGTAGTACTTGGGATTTGAAGGATATAACCTGAGGATCATGAACCCACGTAGAGTACTCATAAAAACTATATAGGGATGTGGGGTGTTCAAAGAATTCAAAGTAATTATAAGACAGATGGGCGTAGTAACCATGTACATACAGAAAAGCCATCTAAGAAAGATACCAGTGAATGGATCTTGTGAGATAAGAAATTCCGTGAGATTAAAGGACATGACCACATGGTATAGTGTGTCCATGTTCCTTCTAAATAACGTTCAAGTATAGCTTGATTACACAAGGATACTCACAAGGACCAAGGAACAATTTATAAAGAGATATGCTCCTATATGGTGGATGCTACTACAGAAAATTAAGTTTGATTTTGTCTGGATATTTACTAAAGAAATAATGGTGTAGTAAGCAGCAAATGGATCACTGGATAAAGGTATCAACGTACCATAGAAATATGAGAAAGAAATTCTCATAGAACAAGCTTTGTTCCTAAGTTGTTTATGGATTGTAATATACAGCAGCTGTAAGTAATATGAAAGACTAAGTATTTACTTAGTGCAGTCACTCCATACAGAAAATATTATGATTCCTTGTGATCATAATAAAGACCAACTGAGAGAAAAATGTTTAATGGTTCAAAGGTTCAATAATACAAGTTATCGATTGATTAAACAGGCTATGTTTTACATATGAAAAGTCTGTAGAAAAATCATAGCCGTGTGTGTGTGTGTATGATTAAGTCAGTACGTCTAAGTGAGAACCATAAACCACGATAGTGACCAGAAGGATGTCTGGTCGTGGCTTAATGATTATAAGCATTGCTAAAGCAAGAAAAGATCGATAACCATGTACAAAGGACATGAGTGTATGACTGCGAATTCATTGTGTGATGAGTTTCATTGCAGCAAATAATTATTGATGGTATGACCTTAGACACTCATGATTATGAACGAATATAGACAAGGTCTATAGCTCAACATGGATCGACAAAAGAAAATAAAGAATGATTGGTTACAATGGATAAAGCCATTGGCACATACGAAGAGATATAAGTCCGAATGAACGAAAGATATGAAGTAAAGTTGTTCGTATGTGTTCTGGGTCTATGACTCAATATATATTGAATGTCCACGTTTTGGGAAAGCCATATAACCAAAGAGAATCCGTGGGACATGAAAAAGGACCTGCAAGTAAAGTTTTATTGCAGATTATAAAGTCCATCCGAGCACCGTTTGAAGCACCATCAGTTCAACCAAGACATGGAGTGATCAGCAGCAAAGATGTACATCCTGACCACATCTTAATGGAGTTCCAAAAGACATACCAACGTCCAAGACTTACAAGTTCATTCAAGGAGAATCCAGCTGATCATCTTCACCAAGTCATAGGCAACTTCAACGTTCAAGAAGACTCGGATACCAGATGGGAATGCGTCTACTACAGTGATGTATTCATCTGGGGGAGTTCATGTGTTGTACTCTTTTTCCTGTCCTTGGTTTCCCATTTTGCCACATTGGTTTTGGGGTTTTTCAGGAGAGGTTTTAATGAGGCGACATTAAGCATGCAACGAACCTGTACCGGATGTGTCGATCAAGGGGGAGTGTTAAAAACCAAATGATGATCGACCATGGACCAGCCCGTACTGCAGGCCCAATCCGGGACATGATAAAAACAACCAGAGACTATGTGTTTATCTAGTATATATTCCATGTATATCTGTAACATAGTGTTTATCCTTATCTTTATTTTGTTAGGATAAACATGACCTTATGACGGTCTAATACCTTGTATATATATGGACCTTCTGGTCGACAATAATAATAACACAAGTTCCCCTCTTCATTCGCAACAAAATCGATATATATTTTCAGAAATGGGCTAGGATTCAAAATTACTGAAAGAATCATTCATTAGACTTTAGAATTTAATTATGAATAAATAAATATGATAGAATTTTTGAATTTTGATTTTGGACTTTGGCGTTTAAAATGACAATAAATGGGATATCTGGTACGCAGAAGTCACTCTTTCCCACTAGTATGACGTTCCCAGTTCCCAGAACTCCAAAGCGTTTCATCTTATTTCATATACCCAATCACCCTCGCGGTGTCTACCAAATAACCCCTCTCTAATTCAATGTACCTTTACACATCATGCCGTTCTTCTAAACAAAGTGAACTACCTGTCGACATATCGGCTACTGCATTCGAGCAACGCATGTTATTTGAGGACGCTCTGCAATAATACGTTTTTGTGTGGTTTCTTATTACGAATACATATACAGTTTGTTGAATTATCTATGCATATTATAGATATACCCTAGAAAGGAACCTACAAAACATAAAGCAACATGTATATAATTTAATCTGATCTACACAGTTCATAATCGTTATAACAACAGTGATTAGCTACGTTAATAGTGTGAATCAGTTCTGAAATTTTGATAAATACTTTAAACACGTAGAGCGGGGAATCACACAGACGTGGTGCATATTAAACTATTATTTATTTTAATATCAAACGATCAACATACTTAACGGAACAAGTTAAGTACTTCGTTGTCATCCATTCTAAGCATTATAAATAAAATCGAAATAAAAATGATCGGAAACCATCCAATTATATCTGGAAATTCACGAGAAAACCAGTGGTGGTAGTCTAGTGGCGCTTGAGGGAATAAACCTAATACGACGAACTCTGGTTCGAACTCCGCTGGCCACACGGATATGGGTTATTGCTTTAGGCTCATTTGAATGCCCAGGAGAGGGTCTATCTGTGGGCTGTACCTCCACCCGGGGATTAGGTCTGTGTCTTTAATAGATCCGGATTTAACTTTTTTTTTAATCTTTTACAAAAAAAAAATTCACGAGGAAGACGACAAATGCATGAAAAAACACAGCTATGAATAATCTTTATGATAGACATTGTAATGATAATCATGATTGGATGAATGAGTGCATGGTTTAAATCACATTAAATGTGGACATAAATTAGTATGAATGTAGACTTGTAGTGCACCCGCTTCACATCATCCATTTATTTTACTTCAGAGTTCAGACATTATTTATTTATTTTAAGATGAAAATTTCATTTTACATAGCCAGTCTAATCAACTATTGCATAAGCTGGTGCAATATCAAACCTTGATGTAGGGGTCAACTTTGCTAAATACGATTACTGTTGTTTTCCGAACATATAATCATACGTACTACTATAAACTAGGCCATTTTCAACTGTAAACAAAAACTCGAACTGGAGAACGAAAATTTACCTTTCGAAAGAACGATCGTCATGTCAAATCTCAAACTTTTCAACAAAAGTCCAACCTTTTCTATATAAGACAAATGTCAACTAACCTTTTATCCTCTAACCGAGAGATTGTGGGTTGCTAATATTTAATACTCCATATAAATATCAGTTTCATACTACATGTATATATGCAGGGCTGTACGGTACAGAAAAATAAGACCCTAAGTTATTAAATACTACGAGGGGGTGTCGCACGGAATATTGTTTTATTGTTGTTAAATATGATTTTTGGAAGGTGTGATTATGTGGTCAGTATTTATTGTGAACATCATTATTTGATGTTTTTTTTATGTTATGTAGTAGTAGCTAATAAGTTAATATATTATGTGTTTGTCTTTTTAATAATGTGTTGTTGTATGTATAATACTACTTGTTAGTGGTGAAATGAGTTTCTGATGTAAAATTATTGAATTTCAATAACTTTGTCTTTAAGAATTTGTTGATTCTAAAATTAACAGCGTCAAAATTGTATTTTAGTTTTTCACTTTTTTGAACATTACTCTTTTAGATGTTTTTTGCACTTTCCCCTATATTTTGACCTTGAACCGTCACCATCTATGTATTTCGTTTACCTCTCCGGTGTGCAGTGCTTCTCACCATCACTGGGAAAAGACTGACAGGTGGGTTCTCCATTCCTTTTATATTTCGATCCTTAGAATCAAACCGATTTGTTAGTTAGAGAGATGGACTAAGATTTGTATTTTGTTGGCTGCTTAAAAAATTCTTACACTTACGCAGTTGGTTGTAACACTACAAGAAAACAGGGGATTCTGATGGCCGAAATCATTAGAAATTCGTCGGAATAGACCTATTCCGACGAATTTCTGACGAACCTATCTGTCGGTATCGTTTTGTCGGAAAACAAAATTTGTCGGAATTTCGTCAGAACTTCCGATGACTTTCTGACGAATACCGAG
>NC_027748.1:9120275-9134714 GCF_000695525.1 Brassica oleracea var. oleracea
CCAATCCCTTGAACGTATTCTTCCGTAGGCAAATTGGTGTTCGGATCAAAACGAGGCTTATCCATCCCCGAACGATAATAAACTTCTGAAGACATGATTTTCACGGAATTGTTATGACTAAAGAGAATGAAGAGAGAATGAAGTGTGAATGAGTTGAATGAGGAGGGGCTGTATTTATAAGAAATTGCTTACGGCCCTCCGACGATTTTCCGACGAAATTCCGACGGATGTAAAGAAGTTCGTCGGGATTCCGTCGGTATTTTCCAATCTCAAATGGCTATACAATGGTCATATATATTTGTCGGCAACGGTCACATGGTTCGTCGGAATTCCGTCGGACGGAATACCGACGACTGTACTGTTAATCGGAATGTCGTCGGAAGTTCGTCGGTATATTCCGACGAATTTTCGAAGACGACAACGGTTACATTTTTTATCGGAATGTCGTCGAAAAGTCGTCGGAAAATTCCGACGACCCATGTTTCGTCGGAATTCCGTCGGAAATGGCCGACGGAATTCCGGCGACTTCAAATTTTTGGTTTTCGTCGGAAACTGGTCGGTAATCCGTCACAAACGTCCGACGACATTGATGTCCGTCGGAATCTCCGTCGGAATTTGGCGTGTTTTCTTGTAGTGCCTCCGTGCTCTTGTTTTGCTCACCTTCTTTTTCTTTGAGATTATATGTTATTTGTTATAGATCAGGCATATTAGTTCCATGTTGTGTAGTTGTTTCTTACGGCGTTGTATGTTATTTCAGTCAATATTTGTCGTTTTTTTCTTTCGATTTTGGCTAAGGTTAGAAACTACATCTCATTGGGTTGGGTCAGAGTTTAGTTGTCATTGATGTTGTTTTCCTTGTTGTTGGTTTGCCATCGATAGTCTCTGCTCGTCTTGGTTCTCAAGATCTGGTTTTTGGTGATCTGACTTCTATGTTCTTTTTTCATAACTCGAGGATGGATCCACGGTTCGTTGATTTCATTTTGTCTCTTTTTATCTCTTTGTTCTCTCATCTCGTTGCACCTTTCATATATGATCACGTCTCTAGTGGCTCTCAATTTCGCCATATTTGCTACTCTAGGTTTGGATAATGTTTTTCTCTGTGTATGCTTGGTGCGCTTGAAAGGTTGTTTATGGTCTCAAGCTTAAGCTTTGGTTTCTCGGTGTGGTTGGCTTCCATTCTCCCACACTCGGGTTTGTTTATATTCTTCTCATGCATCCCTTGGTGTAGGTGTGCGGAGCTACTCTTTTGGAGCTTTGGTTTCTTCTATTCAGAGTTTTGTGGTTCTTCGCTGTCATGGGCGCCTTATATGTACTTGTTTAGTTTGTGAGGTGCTTCTTATCTATTAACTGGTGCTTGTGCTTTAGACATGCGTCTTTTTGTTTTGTGGTGATTTTGTTATTCCGATGATTATTCTTTCTCTGACCCGCTTTTTTGGTTTTTTGCTCTGGTGCTTGATCGCGATCCTTTGTGTTCTGGGGATTGCTTTATCTCATATTTTATCTTTTTACCTTTTTCTGACATCTGCTTGTTCTAACCAAGACATTCTATGGTAAGATGAGATAGATTAGTCTTCTTTGTTGGTCTTTTTTCATCTCCAAACTTTTATTGAGTAAGTATTACTATGATATTTTTCTTTTTTCTTTATGATTGTGGAAGTTTTATGTTTAGATTATGTATTACATTCTAATTTATTTTTATTAGTTTGGTCATTTTATATTTTTAATAGTTAAATAAATATATAATTTGTAAATTAAATAATAGAAAATGGTAAAAAATAGTGAAATAACAAAAATTATGTTAATTTTAGTTATGAATAAATTAAATATATAAAATTTATTTCTATTAGTTTATTTATTTATTTATTCATATTGAATTTTAGTAAACAATAAAATAGATTATCAAACTTCAGACGATAATAGTTAGTGCGAAAATGATTAGATATTGCATAATTAGAAAGGATTTGACCAAATTACACTAATCTAAAAGAATAAGGACCTAAAATGTAAAAAAAAAATACATGGATGACACGTGTCGCAAAAACCTCGTGCCACTTGTCAGAAGAAGAGAAAAAACCAACTTTATATATATATATATATATATATATATATATATATATATATAGATGTTGGGAGCTCTATTATCTAATCTATCAAAATAAAAGTACAAAAATAAAATACCCCTTAATTTTTTAACTTATTTGCAATGGCATACCACTAAAAAAATATTAATTAATTTATCTTTTAGGATTTTTTTTATCTTTTCCTCTTTAATTAATGAATTTCCAAAATCAAATTTCTAAATAAAAAGTTATGGCAACAATAATTAATAAAACTAGATTTTATTATTCTGTCTTTTCCTATTTTATTAGATATATGTGTGTTTGGAAATAAATACATTTTGTAATTAAATATATACATTCTATGGTAATTATTTTACTAATTCCATATATACATAATAAATGGTATATACAACAATTTTATTATACATTATCATAAAATTTTGATCCATAAAAATTAGTATATACAGTAATTTTATTTTACATTATCATAAAATTTTGATCCATAAAAAAATAAAAAAATTATTTGTGTGAATATACAAAAATAAAATACCCCTTAGTTTTTTAACTTATTTACAATGACATACCACTAAAAACATTAATTAACCTATCTTTTAGGATTCTTTGTTTTTTCCTCTTTAATTAATGAATTTCCAAAATCAAATTTCTAAATAAAAAGTTATGGCAACAATAATTTATAAAACTAGATTTTATCATTCAGTCTTTTCCTATTTTATTAGATTTATGTGTGTTTGGAAATAAATACATTTTGTAATTAAATATATACATTCTATGGTAATTATTTTAATAATTCCATATACACATAATAAATGGTATATACAATAATTTTACTATACATTATCATAAAATTTTGATCCATTAAAATTAGTATATACAACAATTTTATTTTACATTATCAAAAAAATTTTGATCCATAAGAAATAAAATAAGAAATAAAAATCTATTATAATAGAAGTACAAAAATAAAACAACCCTTAGTTTTTTAACTTATTTACAATTGCATGCCACTAAAAATATTAATTAACCTATCATTTACGATTCTTTGTCTTTTCCTCTTTAATTAATGAATTTCCAAAATCAAATTTCTAAATAAAAAGTTATGGCAACAATAATTAATACAACTTTTATTATTCTGTCTTTTCCTATTTTATCAGATATATGTGTGTTTGGAAACAAATACAATTTGTAATTAAATATATACATTCTATGGTAATTATTATACTAATTTGATCCATATATACATAATAAATGGTATATACAACAATTTTATTATACATTATCATAAAATTTTGATCCATAAAAATTAGTATATACAGCAATTTTATTTTACATTATCATAAAATTTTGATCCATAAAAAATAAAAAATATATTTGTGTGAATATGCATGTCATATTCTAAAAATATTAATGATCTAGTTGATGGTTTACAAGATAAAATAAAATTACTCAATATAAAATATAAAATTATTTTGTTTTGTCATATTAAATAATTATTTAAGTGGGTAAATTTTAAAATATATATTATCACTAATACAAGTAGATATTTATTTATAAAAAATAAAAATAAACATCCGCGCGGGTGCGCGGATCAAGCACCCGTAGATTTAATTATATTTGCAGTTTTCCATTTTCCTTTTTGAAAATGTGTTCTATGAAAAATATTATGCTTGTATATGTGTGTGAGAGAATTTGTAAAAGTGAATCTTGTCAGCATCTTGTCAAATTAAGATTAATTTTCTTATTTATAATCGTGGGTCGTGAATTGATTAGTTGTTTTTATAATAATCGATGGTAATATGGATATCGAAACTTTAAACTATTCAATTTAACTTGCACCAACCATAAAATTTTACTTTGAGATAAAATGTATAATTAAGACCCAAGAATGAGTCTAGTCGTACAGTGTTCTTGATGTACCACTTAACCTCACTAATGAACTACTATGAAAGAAGCTAACACTAATGAATACACCTGCAGGTTATTTCGATTAAATTTAATTAAGCTCAAGCATTATGCTAATGTATAAATTATAAAAAATTCAAGGAATCAGAATCTCATGATGCATTATTGACTGACATATTTACACTATTAATTAGTGAGTGTGTAAACAATATAAAACGGTTATATGTCCATATGTTTTCTTGGACATATATGTAATTAATGAGCAATATGCACAAATCTGATATAGTAAACATAACAATAAAACTATAACCATGAACACATATAATAAGTTAATAATCCTGCAATGGTGATCATTAAAAATAATTCGTCATCCTCTATTGTTTTCCTCACCCTACGAGAATCCGTAACAGTGAAGTCTTCTGTTAATTTCTGAAAATTGATGAACTGAACTCTCTTTAACTCTCTCTCTAGAAAAATATAAGTAGAGTAAGAATTTTCTCTCGCTAAAAGCATTAACGGACCTTTCGATAATCATAAATGCATTGTACCCTCTCTATGCATTTCGCAATAACTGCGTTCCCTTCTGCCACATCCTCACGTCACCTCTTTCTCCTCTTCCTCCTCTCCTTGGTTCCTTCTTCAGCAAATTCTCCACTTGTTTATTGAAAAATAATTCTCAATTTGTTTCTTTAATTACAAAAATTCTCCCATGATTTACCTTTCTGAATCATAACATCTTGCTGGTTTTAAGAGAACCGTTTGACAACCACCGGTTATGTCTTGGCTGGGATATAAAGAGGTGCCCTTTTGATTTTCTCATATCTCCAAGTCCGTCTGTTTTTCTCCACAAGAATATAATTAAAAACTAGAACAGGCTCCGCAGCTAGGGTTTCACTGTGTGTCCAAAGGTAAGAGTGTCTCTCTCTAGATATATAACTAATACTTGTATACATCCATGTGAATTTTTCTTCGAGGAATGTAATCTATATTGCATTTTGTTCACACTAACCGGGTTTGTTTTTAGATATTTTCAAGATCTGCATTTTTCTTGTATTTTGAGAAAAACTAATGACAGTTTTTTTTTTGTGATGGTCTAAAAACATATGGGTTACTTTGTTGTGTAGAAAAGACCATTGACTTAAAGTCAACTCATATGTTACACATTATTTCCCGATTATTTAATTTTTGTTTTTCTCAATTTACCTTTTACCAATTAGTTTTTTTTTTCACTGAAAACGTTTTTTGTTACGCTATGACCAAGATCAACTGAAATAAATTCCACTAAAAAGACGTTTTGTCTTGCCTCGGTAGCCTGTGAATTTCTCCATCTCGTTAGCTTTAATGTAGACAACGAAAAGAAGAGAGAGACAAAATATCATTAATTTCGATCCAAACCAACAATTGGATAAAAAGAGAGCTGGATGTACGGTTTCAATTTTTTATTTCCTTATAACTGAGTTTTGCTCGACCAAATAACATCGATTTTGGATTCACTCACCCTAAAACAGTAAGTTAAATCATCTAAGTTTGTGTCTTTTATGTAAGCTAATTGATAATTAGGGTTTCCTGGATCACAAATTCTTCATCCCTTCTTGACAAAAAAAGAAGAACTCGACATCAGTTTGTTCATAAGTTTTGTCCACGATCTGCATTTTCTTGTAGATCTGATTATATTTGTGATTGTAACATCCAAAGATTAATTACATCCAAAATTAGGATTGTCTGTTTAGTGTATGTGTATCTATAACGTATGTTCTTGAATTTTCTTTAAAACTGTATATCCGTAATCCTTATAGTGTTTTACTTCAATTTCTCTCAATTTTCTTATCTTAACAAACATTATACTTAAATATTCATCCGAATATTCGTGTCCCATTTTTAAGTTGAACTTCCCGATGAATTGTTTTTTTATATGCAACAAAGTTACGCCATGTAGTGGGTGCATTTATATCCATACCCTTTTTGATAAGATGATATATCATTTGCTTATCTAAACGTATAGATGTGAATAAAATAGATAAGGCCAATAGTTTGCTTTTCGGTTACTTATGAAATGTGAAAAAGACAATATAAATATACACATTGAAGGTATGTATAGTTTCATAATATCTAAAGGATTACTTTCCATAATAACAAGATACATCTTTCGTTACTTTGATCCTCGTAAATATAGACATGACCATTTAGTCTTTGATTTTGGACAGTGGGAGATACTTGGAGTAGAAAAATATATATAAATCAACGAAACTGATTTGGATAATCATCTTGTAGAATTATAAGGAAATCAAAAGCGCAAGAAAACTCCAAAACCGATATAGGGATCAATACTCATCATGTATCAGCCAAACATGTTCGAGGCTCATCAACATATGTTCGATATGACCCCAAAAGAGTCCGACACCGACTTGGGTCTTACGGGGAGCCGGGAAGACGATTTCGAGACCAAGTCTGGCGCTGAAGTCACCATGGAGAATCTTTTAGAAGAAGAGCTTCAAGATCCTAATCAGCGCCCCAACAAAAAGAAGCGTTACCACCGTCACACGCAACGCCAGATTCAAGAGCTTGAATCGTAAGTAAAATCTCCCACTTGAAAATGTTTTTGATGTTTTGGTATTTAAGGTTTATGTTTTGTATGTTTGGTTTGGATTTGTATAAGGTTCTTTAAGGAGTGTCCTCATCCTGACGATAAGCAAAGAAAGGAGCTGAGCCGAGAGCTAAATTTAGAACCTCTTCAAATCAAGTTTTGGTTCCAAAACAAGCGCACCCAAATGAAGGTATATACTTTGGCTAATTTTGATTATTGTCTCATTATGCTCATTTAATTTTCCTAAATTGAAGCCTTCTTTAAACAAATGTATAGTTAATTAATTTCATAGTGTAAGTGCAAAACTAAGGATTTTTTTTTTTTGTTGAGGTATAATTATCTTTTTGATCTGCTTTATACTCTCGATGATATCAAACCTAAAGAAGAGAAAGTTGATCTTTATAGGCACACCATGAGAGGCACGATAACTCGATTCTGAAAGCAGATAACGACAAGCTCAGAGCAGAGAACAATAGGTACAAGGATGCACTAAGCAACGCAACATGCCCAAACTGTGGTGGTCCTGCTGCTATAGGAGAAATGTCATTCGATGAACAGCATCTAAGGATTGAAAACGCACGTCTACGTGAAGAAATCGATAGAATCTCCTCCATGGCTGCTAAATACGTAGGGAAACCATTGTCGTCTCATTCCACTCAGCTCACTTCTTCACACTACATTCCCTCGCGCTCGCTTGATCTTGAAGCTGTTAACTTTGGCACTAATCACCAGACAAGTTTCGTAGGAGAAATGCATGGGACAAGCGACATTATGAGGTCGGTTTCTATCCCTTGCGAGGCTGATAAGCCTATAATTGTTGAGTTAGCCGTTGCAGCCATGGAAGAGCTTGTGACAATGGCTCAAACTAGTGATCTCTTATGGGTTTTAAATGATAATTTGGGTGAGATTCTCAATGAAGAAGAGTATTTTAGAATGTTCCCTAGATGTATTGGACCGAAGCCTATTGGTTTTAGATCAGAAGCTTCAAGAGAGTCTACAGTCGTTATCATGAATCATATCAATCTCGTTGAGATATTAATGGACGTGGTATCAATCTTGTTCCCATTAACTCTTTTATCCTCTCAAACTTCAACATAGCTTCACGTTTTAGTTGACACTTTTGTTCCTTTTTTTTTGGGTATAGAATCAATGGTTTAGTGTGTTTTGTGGGATTGTATCGAGAGCGTTGACGCTAGAAGTTCTATCAACTGGAATCGCAGGGAACTACAATGGGGCACTACAAGTGGTATGAGAACATCCATTTAGTTACTTGCTTAACAAGCTATTACTCAGAAACATGTTTTAATCATTAACTTCTCGTGTATTTGATATTTTTCTGATATGTGAAGATGACAGCTGAGTTCCAAGTCCCTTCACCGCTTGTCCCGACACGTGAGAACTACTTTTTGAGGTACTGTAAGCAGCATGGAGACAATACTTGGGCGGTTGTTGATGTCTCTTTAGACAACCTACGACCGAGTCCGATCACTAGAAGTAGAAGAAGACCCTCTGGTTGTCTGATTCAAGAATTGCAAAATGGCTACTCTAAGGTAAATTTTTAAAAATGGTTAAATATTTATCAAAAGTATGAGGTGTTTTTTTTTATTGGCATTTGTTGAAGGTGACATGGGTAGAGCATATGGAGGTGGATGATAGATCAGTTCACACCATGTATAAACCATTGGTTAATACCGGTTTAGCTTTTGGTGCGAAACGTTGGGTGGCTACACTTGACCGGCAATGCGAGCGGCTAGCTAGCTCCATGGCCAGCAACATTCCAACCGGTGATCTTTCCGGTACATTATTATTATACGTACACATCAAATCAGTTTAGGGCCATTCTAATCAAAATTTAAATTTCGGGGTAAAAATAGAGAAAATAGTATTTACTGATTAGGTCCCTTTTTGTGGTAATTATGTATAGTGATAACGAGTCCTGAGGGGAGGAAGAGCATGTTGAAACTAGCAGAGAGGATGGCGAGGAGCTTCTGTAGCGGAGTAGGCGCGTCGACTGCACACGCATGGACGACATTAGCCACCACAGGATCCGACGATGTTCGAGTCATGACCCGGAAGAGCATGGATGATCCAGGGAGACCTCCGGGTATCGTCTTGAGCGCGGCTACATCGTTTTGGATCCCAGTGGCACCTAAACGAGTGTTTGATTTTCTCAAAGACGAAAACTCTAGAAGCGAAGTAAAGAAAACAAAACCTTTTTCTTTACGTTCTTGTCTTCTTGATGGAAAGATCTTAATGATTGTGTTTGGTTCTGTAGTGGGACATACTTTCAAACGGAGGCTTGGTTCAAGAAATGGCTCATATAGCAAATGGTCGTGATCCTGGGAACTGTGTCTCCTTGCTACGAGTCAATGTAAGAAACGTTAGTGCTTTGTTGTGTTTGAACAAACGTCTTGATTTTCGTTTTGTTTTAAAAAAAGAAACAGGGCACGAACTCAGGACAGGGCAACATGTTGATATTACAAGAAAGTTGTACGGACGTGTCAGGATCGTATGTGATATACGCACCAGTCGATGTAGCAGCTATGGACGTTGTCCTGAGCGGTGGGGATCCAGATTACGTGGCTTTGTTACCATCCGGGTTTGCTATATTGCCTGATGGTGGAGAAGGAGGAGACGCTAGTGCCGGAGCTGAAGGAGGAGGAAATAATCTTGAAGTGGTTAATTCCGGTTCGCTACTAACCGTGGCGTTTCAGATAATTGTTGACTCTGTTCCAACCGCTAAACTCTCTCTAGGGTCAGTGACTACAGTCAATAGTCTGATCAAATGCACCGCCGAGAGGATCAAAGGTGCGCTGGCATGCGACGGAGCTTGATCGGAGTTTTTCAAGTAAACAGTTTTCTCTGCAAGTTTATTATTTGGATAATCTTGTATTCTTGATCTATTACACAAGATTAATTTATGTTTTGGCATGTGTATATGCAGAAGTAAAAGGGAGGTTTATGAGTTTTTTCATGGCAATATTGCTTCATGTTTTAATAGTCTTGTGAGATCCTCCAAAGGAAGTCAAGAAGAAAGAAGGAAACGGTTTGTTGTGGTTCCGGCGGTTTAATGTTTTGCGTTTTCTCTGTTATTATTTTATCATTCACTAGCGAGAGCGAATGCACAGGGAAGAAGCTTACAGACCTCTGTTCCTTTTACCATTTCTTCCACTTAGCCCCATGGAACAATATGCTACTACTGAAATCTTAGATGTTAGTGTTTTGCTACTCTTTATATTATTAAGCCACTCTTGTAGTACTGATATTTTTTTTTATAACGTCTGATTTTCATTAATGAAATGATGAGTTTACATAATCTTCATGAAGAAGATTAGTTATAAAACATGGAACATAATAATGAAATCGGTAAGTAGCGCCATTGAGGTGTTGATGAGTTGCCAACTTTTTTTTTTTTTTTTTTTTTTTTTTTTTTTGAACAAATGAGTTTGCCAACTTATCTGCTACTTTATTTGCTTCTCTTTCAATCCATTGATACCTAACTCCTTCAAATCTTCTTTCCCACCACTTGATATCTCTTATCCAATTGTATAGACCAAAGTGTTTACATTGATAGTTGAGAAGTTGTATGGCTTTTTGACTATCTCCTTCAATAATGACACGTCTATATCCTTTGCTCCAACAGTATTGCAACGACATAAGGATTGCCTGTAGTTCCCTTTCTAAAGCAGTGCTCACTCTCTTCCCTTCTACTTGAACCGCTCCTCTATAGCATCCATGTTCATCTCGCAAGACCCATCCTCCAGTATTCGGTGCTTCTTCATTTATAAAAGATCCATCCACATTACATTTCATCCAACCTGCATCTGGTAGTTTCCATCTGTGTTTCCTTTGCACTCGATTAGATATATTGTGCCGCGGTAACTCCTCTTGCATCATCTCAACTTCCTTCCATTCATTTGCATCAAATTTTGCATACTTGATCACATTCTGCCAATGATACCCTTTTTGTTGAAAGATCATTAGATTTCTACTCTTCCATAGACGCCATAAAATCCACCAGTGTAAATCCTGTAGATGGGATAATCTCACTGAAGTTGAGCATTGTAAGCAGGCTTCAATCTTTTCCTCAAAAGTAGTTGTTGCCTTGTAGTACTGATATTATAAGATTGTTTATGAAACTGTATTTTATCCCCTATATATTAAAGGAAAATCATTACAATATTTTTTTGTAGCCACGTATCATCACCAAAATCATTCTTATAATCTTTAGAAAAATATGTTGGTCCATCTAAACATATAATAAGATTTTTATTAAACTAACCATAAATTTTTCCTATTAATGTTCTTCATAGTTTCCTTAAATAAAAATTACGGAATTGCCTAATATGGCTAAAGTATATATAACAATTAATGATTTTGAATAATAAAGATTTGATAAAATTAGTTTATCCTCTATCATTTCTTTTAAAATTTTAACTCATTAAAATAAATTAAATAAACTCATTAACTATATAATAAAAAATTAATTTTTTCGTATATATTACATTTTGTATTTTAAAAATGACTATAAATGACTAAAGCTGTTGAAATTTTCACATTGAAATTTTTGTGATCCATGGTTTAAAATTTCTGTTATGACAAGATACAAATTATTACAAAACTATATAATAAATATTAATATATATATATATATATATTAATAAAATAAATTATATACCATATAAAATACATAAACATTTTATTTTCAAAATTTGCTTTGATTTTTTTATATAAGATTTGAAAAAATATTCACAACTTAATATTTAGATTTTAAACTTTGCATTGTTTTTTTTCAAAAATTATAAATTACTAAAACTATTAAAAATTCCACAAAAACAATTTGTTATCAGTGAATTAAAGTTTTTGTTATTAAAAAATACAAATGATCAAAAAAAAAAGAGAATAAAATATTATTTAACATATATCATTATTAAAAATGTACTATATGTCTATGTTAATATCATTAATTATATACCATATAAAATAGAAACAATGTTTGTTTGGATTAATAAAATTTATTTATGTGTTCGCACCAATTTAGTTATATACGTAATAGTTTTGCTGAATTTTTTTAATTATTCAATATATATTTATTATCTTATAATATGTAAAAGAATATATAATACGTGAATGTAAATTACATATAATTTTATCCCGTACATGACGCGGATCTTAAGCTAGTTAGTTAGTATTTTCAGAAATACTTTATAAACACTATGCTTTATGTTTTTGTTCCAAACCTAGCATTATTAGGATCTTTAATAATCACAAATTCTTGTATATTATATTTTGATTTTTTTTCAAGGAATTTCAAAATTCACAATAAATTTATAAGTTGGGCTGTCGTTTGTTGAAGACGATAATGCTACATTGATATGTCCCAGTAATATGTGATATACATACGTGCTTTGCTGCCACTAGTAATTTAAAAATATTGTCGTCAGTCCTGGAAATCTCAAGTCATTTTCTTTAGAAGTGACCCATGACTTAAATTAATAGATCAATCATTCCCAAACCAAAAAACAAACATATATATTTGGCTGGTCCATCCAGATTCTGTATACTATTGCCAGTTTTCATCCGTCAGATTTTTAAAATTTTCAAATCAAGTAGCTCTGAATTGGTGAAATATCATTATCAAACAGAAATGGAACAAGCCACTAGTTTTCTTTCTCTATATATCCTCTACTCTATAAATAACATCAACAGCAAGTGAACCCCCACGAAAAAAAAATATAGTTTCAATGGAGACCAAACCATCAATGTGCCTTTCTCTCTTACCATTCTCGTTCCTCTGCTTCACCATCATAACGTTGGCCTCATCATCATCAACATGGTATGATGATCATATCTCACTGAGAGAGGTTAGCCAAGAAGAAAATTTCAATTTCGGAAATGACTTCCTCTTTGGCACTGCTTCTTCTGCTTACCAGGTTCTTAAACCTAGCTTCTTTTTGTTTTTACTTCAATGCTCAGTTATTAATAATACTTATGAGAATAGAGTCTGTATGTTTCTTATTATCATAAACATAATGAGCCTTTTATATATAGGGAATTACATCGTCATAGAATAATGGAAAGACTAAAGAAAGGAAATACAAATATGGAAATAGTACAAATCATAAACCAATAAGGAAAAGAAAAAAGGTAGCCGACTCTCTCTCCTCTAGACTAGCGGATGACTCTCTCTCTCTCTAGCATTGAGCCGGTTATGGACATCCACAATATGATTTATAACACTCCCCCTTGGATGTCATAACCATACAGAGTTTGTAATACGCTTTGGATGTTGCCTCATTAAAACCCTACCAGGAAAACCCAGTAGGACAAAACCATGGTGAAGGAAAAAGAGTACAAAACGTATTACTCCCCCTGTTCTGAACATCACTAGAGGTCTTTCAGTCTACGCATCCCAGTCTAATGTGTGAGCTTCCTGAACGTCCAGGTAGGAAGTGACTTGGTAAATAGATCAGCTGAGTTGTCACTGGAACGCACTTGGACTACTTGGACCTCGCCGGCTTTCTGTAGCTCGTGCGTGAAGAAGAACTTTGGTAAGATGTGTTTGTCCTGTCTCCTTTGATGTAGCCATCCTTGTGCTGAGCAATGCATGCTGCATTGTCCTTGTACATCACTGTTGGTGCGTCCTTGCCTTCGGACATCCCACAATCATCTCGAACCTGCTGGGTCATGGACCTCAACCAAACACACTCGCGGCTGGCCTCATGTATTGCCAAGACCTCCGAATGGTTTGAAGATGTGGCCGCGATCGTCTGTTTCATGGAATGCCATGATATGGCCGTTCCACCATGTGTAAACACATTGCCTGTCTGTGATCGAGCATTGTGTGGATCCGAAAGATAACCTGCATCAGCAAAACCAACTAAACCTTCTTTGTTTTGGTTAGTATAAAATTGACCCAAGTCTTCGTTCCTTGCAGGTAACGAAGAATATGTTTAATCCCATTCCAGTGCCTTTGGGTCGGACATGAGGTAAACCTAGACAATAGGTTCACGGCAAAACATATGTTTGGTCGTGTATGACTAGCCAGATACATCAAAGCTCCTATGGCACTAAGATATGGCACTTCGGGACCTAGGACATCTTCGTCGTCCATCTTAGGACGGAACGGGTCAGTGTCCAGGCCGAGGCACCTCACAACCATGGGGCTCGACAACGGGTGAGACTCGGCCATATTAAATCTCTTGAGTACCTTTTCTGTATATGCCATTTCATGCACAAAGATTTCATCTCTTATGTACTCAAGCTGTAATCCCAAACAGAATTTCGTTTTTTCTAGATCTTTCAACTCGAATTCTTTCTTAAGATATTCAACTGTCTGGGAAATCTCTCCAGAGGTTCCTAGGATATTTAAATCATCAACATACACTGCTATAATCACAAAGCCCTGGCCGAATTTCCTTATAAAGATACAAGGGCTGATCGGATCATTCTTGTATCCTTCTCTCTCTAGGTACTCACTTAGCCTATTGTACCACATTTGACCTGATTGTTTCAATCCATAAAGTGACTTATTCAACTTTATACAGTGTTGTTCTCGAGTACTCGATTTGTTTTTCAAACTCTATACCCTCTGGTACTTTCATATAGATTTCGTTATCTAGTGGCCCATATAAGTATGCAGTTACAACATCCATTAACCGCAAGTCTAATTTCTCTCTTATAGCCAGACTTATCAGGAATCTAAAAGTAGTAGCATCCACTACAGGGGAGTATGTCTCCTCATAATCTATTCCTGGCCTCTGTGAGAATCTTTGTGCAACAAGCCGTGCTTTATATCTAACGACCTCACCGTGTTCTTTTCTTTTTCTCACAAAGACCCACTTATAGCCGACTGGTTTAACATCATATGGTGTC
>NC_027748.1:9134889-9135330 GCF_000695525.1 Brassica oleracea var. oleracea
TGATTTAGGAATGCTTGCGGTCGTGTCTAGGGTTTTAACAACCTCGGTTTCATTATCAGCACCTTTCTTAGTTTTCCGAGGGTTCTTATCTTTGGAACCCATTGGTCTACCACGTTTCAAACGTTATCTAGACTCTGTAGCAACTTGATTGTGTCCCTCTTGAACATCAATTCTTATTGGTGCATTAGCAGCTGGTATTTATAACTTAGTCACTCTTTTCGGATCAGCAAAGGAATCTGGCAATTGATTAGCTAGCTTTTGTAAATGTATAATCTTTTGGACTTCTAAATCACATTCCTGAGTCTGAGGATCTTTCCAAGATAAGGATGTTTGATTCCATGTAATCTCTTTTACCGGCTTACTTTTCTCTCCCCGTAATGTTGGATGTTCGGATTCATTAAAATGACAATCCGCATACCTGGCCTTAAATAAATCACCCGT
>NC_027748.1:9135364-9136746 GCF_000695525.1 Brassica oleracea var. oleracea
CCCATCCTCCTTTGAGGACCCATCTTAGTTCTCTGTGGTGGTGCAATTGGTACATAAACGGCACATCCAAATGTCTTAAGATGGGATACGTGTGGCTCGTGACCCGTAAGAAATTGTGATGGAGAATATCTATGTTCACTAGATGGCCTGATGCGAATCAGTTCGGCCGCATGTAGAACGACATGTCCCCAAGCCGAGACCGTGAGTTTTGATCTCATAAGTAACGGTCTAGCAATTAGATGTATGCGTTTGATAAAGGATTCAACCAAACCGTTTTGTGTATGTACATGTGCCACAGAATGTTCTACACTTACCCCCATGGACATATAATAATCATTAAACGCTTGGGACGTGAATTCACCAGCATTATCAAGACGTATAGCCTTTAAAGGAAAATCTGGAAAGTGTGCTCTCAACCGAATGATCTGAACCAACAATCTCGCAAATGCCAAGTTAGAGTTGATAAGAGACAGACGTGCGACCATCTCGTGGACGCATCAATCAGGATCATGTAATGCCTAAACGTCCCACAAGGTGGGTGTATTGGTCCACAGATGTCTCCTTGTATTCTTTCCAGAAAGTTTATTGTTTCCTTAGTCACTTTGACTGGTGATGGCCTAACAATGAGTTTCCCTTGTGAACATGCCACACATGTTAGATTCTTAGGGACAACTCGTTTTTCTTTCAAAGGATGGCCATTAGTGTTCAATATCAACTTTCACTTCATGGTCGAACCAGGATGACCAAGCCGGTCGTGCCAGAGAGTAAAATTCTCGGTGGCCACACTGTTTAATACGGCATTGGCTTCTATCATACCAACCTTGGCGTAATAAAGGCCAGTAGAGAGCGCATGTATAGACTCTAGGACTTTCTTATGTCCTTGGTCGATCTCAATGATCTGAAGGAACTCTTTGTTTCCTTCGCCCTTAGTCTCAATATGAAAACCATTCATTTGAATGTCTTTAAAGCTCAATAGTCTTCTCTTAGAGCTGGGTGAATACAATGCATCAGATATCTCTAGACGTGTAGCCTTAGGCAACAGGATGTTAGCCTGGCCGTAGCCCTCTATGAGATTGGCTATACCCGCAATGGTATTGATATTGGAGTTTTTCAGAGTTAGATTTATGAAATATCTTTTGTCTCTTAAGATCGTGTGGCTTGGCCCACTGTCCACAACGAATTCATCCATTCTTCAAAACAGATTGTAGAATGATACTTTAGAGACTTCTTTATAAAAACTTTCATTCATTAAGTTTATAAATAAAAAACAAGTTCAAAGCAATCAAAACATAGAAAACACAAAGCAAAGAACACAAAACAATAGATGGCCGAAATCAACTTTGATCTTTTAAACAATCAGACGTTTCATACTCCATGAGATC
>NC_027748.1:9136863-9146805 GCF_000695525.1 Brassica oleracea var. oleracea
AGGCCAATGATTATCCATACCACATCTATACACACGGATTTGGTCGAGTTTTGTGGCTTGAAAGATGTACCACGGCCTCGGCCATGTTCATGGCCTCCATAGGAGCCACGGCCATATGAGTTGCCTAGGCCTCGACCAAACGAATTCCGGCCTCGACCACGTCCATGCCACTTTCCACGGCCACGGCCGTGTTGGCTATCACTCTGAACCTGGTTCGACTCTTTCTTAGCCTCTACGGTCGCATGTGCCTCAGGTAATGGGTTTGTTCCAGGAGGTCTCAATTCACAGTTTTTCATCAACAGCCCATTGTTTTGCTCCGCAAGCAATAAACAAGAGATCATATTAGCATAATTAGAAAAGCCCTTCTCACGGTACTGTTGTTGTAACAACACATTGCTTGTGTGGAAGGTGGAAAAAGGTTTTCTCAAGCATATCCTTATCCTTTATATCCTCACCCCACAGTTTCAATTTCGAAACTATTTTGAATAGGGCCGAGTTATACTCGTCCACGGACTTAAAGTCCTGGATTCTGAGATTCCTCCAATCATATGTAGCATTTGGTAATAACACCGTTCTCTGGTGATCATATCTCGATTTCAACTCTGTCCAAAGGTCTAGAGGATTTTCAATAGTCAAATACTGATCTTTGAGACTCTCAATAAGATGATGGCGTATAATCAATATCGCTATGTATCTATCTTTCTCACTTTCATTATTGCCCTCGGTGATACATTCACCGTGTCCCTTTGATTTCAATATCATCTTAGCATCAAGTGCCCATTGCAAGTAATTATCTCCAGAGAGATTTAGGGCAGCAAAATCTAAGTTGTTGATTTTCGACATCTGAAATCATATGTTTCTTAATTTAGATTTAAAAGTGTTTAAGCGAATGCAATCAATATGCTCAAGCAATCCGGATTCTAGGTATGATGCAAATAGGTCATTCGTATATGATGCATACATGTTCAATCTTAGCATTCGAATTCTATACGCAATCAGTTTGTACTATTATGTGTGCATGATGCAAACAAGCCGCACGGCTACAATCTTAGCAAACGGTTTCAATGCAATCAATACAATGGTCATTCGAAACATGAAACCTCAATCAAACAATCAAGCAATGGATCAAAGAGTTAATTACTATCAACCTAACAGATCATATTCAAGATTAATCAGTCAATGCAATTAGGGTTTCAATATGAAAAAGGCCGGTTAGGTTAAGTCTTTAAACAAGATGAGAACTAGGCGATTTTAATTCCAATTCAATCAACCAAATTCAAGTATGAGATTAAGCAATCCTAGCAATCGGTTCTATGTGATCAAATTCAGATTCAAAACATTCAATCACATAAACAATCAAATCAAATTTCGATTTCAAATTAGGGTTTGCATGGTATACATGCGGCTAGGCTTAATCTCAAGACGGGTTGAATGGACCACCGAATAGAGAAGAACGCGAGCTGATCGTTGATGTCGGGTCGCGAACGGGTTGCTGTCTGTCGCAAACGGATTGAAGCTGAGACGGGTCGCGAACGGGAACAAGCTGCTATCGTGTTGCGAACGGGTTAGAATGCTGAGATCGTCGCGAGCTGGAACGGACTGAGGTCGTCTATCGCGAGCTGAGAACGGATCGCGAACGTGCTGAGGATGAACAGTTCACGATCGAGATTAGGGTTCATGATCGGAATGGGGTTATCGCCGGGATGAGTTAGGGTTTTAGAGTTTGGGATTTTAGCTTAGGGTTTTAGAGTAATCGTGCTGATAATGTGTTGTGAAACTTAGAAAAATTGAATCTGTATGTTTCTTATTATTCATAAACATAATGAGCCATTTATATATAGGAAATTACACCGTCATAGAATAATGGAAAGACTAAAGAAAGAAAATACAAATATGGAAAGAGTACAAATCATAAACCAATAAGGAAAAGGAAAAAGGTGGCCGACTCTCTCTCTCCTTTAGACTCGCGGCCGATTCTCTCTCTCTAGCATTGGGCCGGTTATGAACCGGACCGGTTATGGACATCCACAATATGATTTATAACAAATTTTTATTTTTAAATTAGTCCTTTTTGCTCATACAGTATGAGGGAGCTTACTTAACTGACGGTAAAGCCCTAAGCAATTGGGACGTTTTCACAAGCATCTCTGGTTAGATCTCATGTAACCTTTTCGTGCATTGTGATCTGAGCTAAAAGAAAAAAGCTTCTTCAAAGTTTTAGGGTTTCGTTGTCATCCTTGTTGCTCAAGTCACCATAAGAAACTTTGTTTATTCTTGATATGCGAATGTATAGGAAAAATCGCAGATGGAAGCCACGGCAAAGTCTCTGTCGATCATTACCATCGATATCCGGTAACATGGCTGTAAATCTATACATCAGATATTGATCTCTTTCGATACACAAAGTTGAAGAGTATATGAATAATATATAAGGGAATTGAGTGAATTCAATTATAGGCAATTGACTTTAAGTTGAAAGCACATAAAACTTAACATGGTATCAAAGACTGAATACACACTTTCCAACCCGAACCAAAATGAATCTGGTCCATCAAGGAGACCCGATCGATCGTGAACTGGCGTGACCTGAATTTTTCGGACAGTCTGACTAGAACTGAATTCTATATTAAAATATTGTCAAGATTAAAGGTTGTACAGACCATCATCTCGAAAGGGTGTGTGCATAAAAAAAATATAATTTCGATGGGACAAGAATAATATATATAGACCGATCTATTTATTCCCAATTAGTTTATGTTAACATGAAACTTAAAGAAAAACTTTCTTGAAAGTAAAAAAAGTTGTGATTCTAACTTTAACAGGGAGACTTGGATCTGATGAAAGATCTTGGAGTTAATAGCTATCGATTTTCTTTATCGTGGGCTCGGATTCTTCCAAGTGAGAATATCTGTTTCGATCTCTCTTGATCTAAAGTATTTTTCATTCTTTTTTCAAAAAGCTTTTGTGTTTTTGCAGAGGGAAGATTTGGAGATGTGAATATGGAAGGTATTGATCATTACAACAGAATGATCAATGCTATTCTCAAAAGAGGTAATAATTGATAGATTCTCTCCAGAAAGTACAATCAAAACTTAGCTCAATATCATTCACAGGGATGGAGCCATTTGTCACGTTGACACATTATGACATGCCTCAAGAACTCGAATGTAGATACGGAAGTTGGCTAAACCCACAAATCCGGTAAGTATATCTGTATATGTTTACACACACATGTTAGTGCATGACAAGTGATAAATAACACAGACAAGAAATATTGTTTTTTCCAGGGAAGATTTCGAACATTACGCAGAGATATGCTCCCGACACTTTGGGAATAGAGTTAAGTTCTAGACTACGTTTAACGAACCAAACGTTCAAGTGATTTTGGGTTACCGTAAAGGGACTTACCCGCCATCACGTTGTTCCAGGACTTTCGCAAATTGCACAAGTGGCGGTTCCGACATAGAGCCACTTGTCACTGCTCACAATATTATCCGCTCACATTTAGCCGCCGTCAGTTTATACCGAGAAGTATTTCAGGTAAATCAAGATCATAACCGCACCGGAAATTACAGAACGGTTTAACTAAGTCAATATGAAACATTTTCATTTTGGAGCATAAATTTTTAAGAGATATTATATGTAGGTCGCATGACGCATGGTCTCTAAATTGTCGAAAAAGCTTTTTTTTCTTAAAATCAAAATTAACTTAATAATATTATGTTTATAGTCCCATAAATCTCAGTTCCGGTCTTAACTCAGTGTCGGTTTCGTACATATAGGAAAAACAAAAAGGAAAGATCGGTATTGTTATGAATGCGATTTGGTTTGAACCGGTTAGTGATTCTTTAGCAGATAGATTAGCTGCTGAGAGAGCTCAAGCTTTCTATTTGACTTGGTAAGATTCTGACTTCAACCTTAAAACTAAATACCAGACTTTTAACGCATTGCAAGAGTGCAAAAAATGCAGGTTCTTGGACCCGCTTGTGTTTGGAAGATATCCAAAAGAAATGCAAAAAATTCTTGGAAAAGATCTTCCAAAATTTACGAGGGATGATCTTAAAAGCTCAAAGAATGGATTAGACTTCATTGGGATTAATCAGTACACAAGCAGATACGCTAAAGACTGTCTGCACTCAGTATGTGAACCGGGCAAAGGAGGTTCCAGAGCTGAAGGTTTCGTCCATTCAAACGCTATTAAAGACGGTTTAGCTTTAGGAGAACCGGTAATATGACCAACCAGTTCAAAATAAAACATAGTACTTTCAGAAACACCTTTGAGGTTGTTGTTTTTTGGTGTGTATGGTAATGACGCAGACCGGAGTAAACTGGTTTAATGTTTATCCTCAAGGAATGAAAGAGATGTTGATGTATGCAACAGAGCGATACAAAAACATTCCATTGTATGTAACAGAAAATGGTAAGGATGTGCCCTAAGCTAGCTAAACTGTGTATGAGTTACAGTGCCGTCTCAAATTATTTTATAGGCCTTTTTCAAAAATATTATTTTCTAATTATTTGAATGGTAAGCCTTATATTTGTAAATACATCTAAAAACTTAAAGTTTTAGTCCTTAATTTATATATTTTATTTTAAACAATTCTTAATTTTTTTTATTTTTAATACTAGAGTTCCTGTTCGACCGCTCTACTCAATTCACTTTTTGTAGGTTTTGGTGAGAACAGTACGGGAGTATTGTTAAACGATTACCGGAGAGTGCAGTTTATGAGCAACTACTTAGATGCATTCAAAAGAGCCATGAGGTAAGTAGTAATGCTTACTCAAAAAAGAAAGAGACTTTGATTCTTGGTACCCTATATAAAGCTAAATGGTGATAAACAGGAAAGGAGCAGATGTAAGAGGATACTTTACCTGGTCTTTACTCGACAACTTTGAGTGGATATCCGGTTATACCGTAAGGTTTGGTATGTACCACGTCGATTCCAACACTCTAGAGAGAACCCCAAGACTATCAGCTTCTTGGTACAAGAACTTCATTTTCAAGCACACGAGCTCTCAATCTAAAGATGATGCGTGAAACAAAAGGAAGATCCATGTTGTTTTGTATTTCTTGTTTGATTTCTTCGACAAAGCATATCTAATCTATTAAAATAGGAGTACAAATTTAAATTACCCCTTAAACTTACAACTTATTTACAATCATATGCCACTGAAATAAATAATAAATCTAATGTTAAGTATTTATTGTATTTTCCTTATTTATTTAAAATTAAAACTATTACTTCCTATAATCTAGCTAACCAAACAGTTACCATATATTGATACTCTTGCAATCAATTAAAGATAAATTTCTATTATTGTTATTGTTTTTATGTTGTAATTAAATATACTCCTAATTTTTATTGTAAAATATTGACAAACACACACATTCTCTTTATTTAAATCCAGTGTAACAATGTAAAACGTTAGATAGACCAAAATACTTGAAGAATGAGTAATGGTTATTTACGTTGTTGTTGTTTTAGTACACTCAGTCTCATGCACTTAATCATGATGATGATTTGAATTTTTGTGGAAATATATCGTAACTATATGTAATTTGACATATGCAGTAATAATAATTATTATGCAGTTGAATAGAGAAAAATACAATATTTTATTAAAACTACGTACTTATATTTTTCATTATTTATTAGTAATAAATTTAGGTATTTATTAAATACGTTGTTTGAAAGCTATGTAGTAATAATAATTTAGAATACAATATTGTAAATATATTAGACATATGCACTAATAATAATTATTATGCAGTTGAAGAGAGAAAAATACAATATTATATAAAAAACTACATACTTATATTTTTCATTATTTATTAGTAATAAATTTAGGTATCTATTTAATAAATTTAGAATACAATATCCAAATAACTAATGTATCTAAAAGTTTAAATATTTGTACAAAAAATAACCATATTATTCGAGTCGGTTGATATATTTTGTATCCAAACTAAAAATAATCAAATAATCAAAAGTAATCATATTATCCGTTTGGTATGGATTCGATTATGATGTATAGAAACCTAAAATATTCAAATAACCAATATACATTTAGTTATATAGTGATACATCTAAAATATATGATACTAATTATGAAAAATAAATATCAATTTTAAATTAAAAATAATCAAAACCTGCACAGGTATGCGGATCAAGCTCTAGTAAAAATATTATAACAAGTTCCAATAATAAACAAAAGACATATTCATTGCTTATAACAAAAACATTTCTCCACCTCTCCACTGCATGAGCCAAGATGACATAAGCTCAAGGAATTACAAGCGAGATTCATGGAGTTTCCCTAGCCTCCACTCTACCCTTAACAACCAAGAAGGCTACATAAAGATTCTTGCTGGATCTTTCTCTCAGCCACTCTGTTTGCTCCTACTGTTATACAATCATTTTTTCATCTCCACCAAGGAGTTCCAGCCTCATAGAAATGCTTTCCATCATCATCCTCCCACGAGATTTGACAAGCTTGAAGACCGATTCCTACCTTCGGTTCCTTCCCATGCCTATCAATCCATTCAGCAACAGCGGTTTCCTTATCGCTCTCCTCCATTGTGCAATGTTCCTTTCCTTTCCCGTAAGGGTTGATCTCAGGATTCACCGTCTCTGCTATTGCAGCTGGCATGTACATAGAGTCACCAACCAACGGTGCTCCACAAGCTGCAAGCTGGGCCCGGATCTGAAGAAAACCATTGACATGTGTTCAGAAAGAGATTCATGTTTCTTGAAGGTTAAAAAAGTGTCAGATGAAGCGAACCTGGTGAGTCTTTCCTGTTAAGAGGTTTATTGTACATTCGTAAGCGAAGTCTCTTGAAGTCCATCCACAGTCTTCAATATTGTGTTCCTTCTCAGTAGCTGCATCTGGCCAAGGTATCTTCTTGCATTCTAGTATCTCGAGTTGACACAAGTGCCAGCCTTTGATCGAATCTGCATCTCAAAGAGTATTCATATTGTCAGGAAAACAAACACAGAATCATGGGTTTGATGATTGTTGACAGTTTCAAATCGAAGTTATACCTTCGGACACGAGTCTTGGAGCCATATTAACAGGTCGCATATAGTGTGAGAAGATTCCACAGGGAAGAGGTCCAGCAGCAAGAGCACGATAGAGTTTCTTCACTTCTTTATTCTTGAAAACAATAAACGCTTTTCAGTACGTCTTCTTGATTTTCAGTCAGGTAAAGTAGAGGCAAGTAAACAAACTCACTCTTATCTTTGTGTGGAAGACCGAGCAATACTCTTTTGTCCTAGCAAAGATGACACTACAGAGAAAGAGAGAAGAGAAGCAATGAGACTTGGTCACTTCAAGATGCTAATTTACAAAAGTATGGAGCAGAGGCGTTTTGTAAAGGGGAAGTAAGTACCAGCCTTCTGTGCAGTTATCAATCTGATGTGTTGTCTTCAATGGTTCTACCAAATCTAATGCACGCGAGGCAAACGTAGCACAGCTCTCTTCTATGTTATCTGTTGTTCCCCCAACCTGTAGAAAGTAGTTAATGTGGCCATGTGGGTCAGCACATTGATCTATAGTGAAACTACAGTGTTTATCAAACTATTCATTGATGAATAAAAGTACCGTAGTGCCGGCAGGTTTATCCAAAACGACGTAGGAGTCAGTCACAGCAATAATCCTCGACTTCCAATCAATTTCATAACACCTGATTACAATCCATCATTATCACCAAAGCTTCCCAATTTTTCTAAACACTAATGTACCTTGGGGAACGTTTAGGGTGAACGTGGACACGCAAGTAAGTTCCAGCCTCAACAAACTGATTAACATGAGTGACACGGAACGTTTTCTGAGCTTCTCTAACAGTTTTCCCTTTAATAGACGTTCTCTTGCTCAGTACCGAAGGAGATGTCACTTCTTTAAAGAGCTTAACTTGCTCTGGAGTCGCGGTGAGCGGAGGCTTAGGGCACACAAGAGCGTAATGCACAGCTCCAAATTCAATAAGGTCTGCAACATATCTTCATAGAATGATAAACTTCAATAACAACATTGTGACGACTCTATTTCCCTTTCTTCTCTAAAATTACTTACAAAGGAGGAAGATCCAATTGCTTAGAGATGTAATCAGCTACACGAACGTCTTCTAACACAACCATGTGCTCGATCCTCGGAGGAAAGTTGTGTGCAGGACATGGCATCAACCGATTGTATTCAGGGTATCTGAAAAAACACGTAAAGTATCAAACTTTGGACGAGTTGAATGAAAAAGAATCGAGCTTTAAGAGTACCCATTACTTGAAGAAGAACATGAACACATAAAGTATCGAACTTTGAACGAATTGAATGAAAAAGAATCGAACTTTGAGCATTACCCGGAAGAGGAGAGTGTGGTTTGAATCGTGGAGTCGGTTTGAAGTGAAGACAAGCAAGTGAATCTCCTTGAAGAAGAAATGAGACGTGGAGAGTGTTTGCAGTGAAACAAAGGAGCGGTGAAACGGGTGGATGCTAATGTGCGCAGGAGGGAGACTGGTAAGGTGAGGTTCCGGTAACCGGTTGTTAACGCCGGCGACGCCATGGTTGGTTTGATTGATTGGTGGTGTGGTGATGCCCTAAAGAATCGCTATCATTATCGCGCCAAACTAAAACTATGGGCCGAGATGATCATTAATTTGGGCCGAAAGGATAAGAGGTTTGGGCTGAGATAGAAAGTTTGGTTTAGTATAAAAGATGAAAAGATAAAGTAGAAATTATGAAATGACAAAATTAATATTGCATGAAAATAAAATTAAAATGGGAGGTTTAGCTCAATATACTAAAATAAGACCACAATTTGGTTGACAAAAAAAAAAAAGACCACAATTTGCAAGGATGAGAAGGTGAATTAAATAGTGAAAAAGTAGGTGTAAAATAACTTAAATAGTATGGGTTAGGCTTAGATTAGGATATCCTATTATGATTTTTTTTTTTTTTTTTTTGAACAAACCCTATCCTATTATGATTTGGTTAAGATTTTTTGTAAGAAATATATAATGGGTTTATGTATTAGATATAATTTTGGGTTTAGGTCCAAACACGGAAACCATTAAAAAGATCTATTTTTCTCTTTCTTTTCATGTTTTTTTTTTACCTTCTTTCACAACATTCTTCGCCTCTTTCTTTTCTTAAATCTAAGTCTCAAATGTTTCTAAATTTTAATTTAAAGATGTAAAATGAGTGATTTTACTACAAAATCGCAACTGAATTAAAATTATTGTATATAGTTCAAGGTTAGGACATTTCATAGCGGCTACTTCATGTGTTGTAGGTACATATTATCTTAATCAATCTGTAAAGATATGAGACTGCAATAATTTGTATTGGAACTTAATTTATTAGAAAGTAAGAGTAGCCGGCTAAATCGTATAACAATCTAAAACTCAAAAGTGAGCCATATACTAAAATGGGTGTCAATATTATTTTGTGATATTGCATGTGTTTGTTTATTGATTGGTATTCGATTAACCATAATAAAATATGATTGTTTATAAATTCATATTTTGCAAACTCAGATAAGGATAAAACTATTTAAAACTAGAATGATATATGATATTAGGAGTTTTCAAGGCTCATAAGACAAATGTTGTAGTATAAATGATTGTCGAACCAATTTCAAGGGATTTTAAGCACTGAGAATGCAAGTACTTATTTAATCTAAGTGCAACCGATGATTTTAAAGATTTTCTAAACTAATGATTATTACTAATGCAGTTTCAGAATAATAAAAACGGTAAATGAGTTGACTTTCTTAACTAAGGAAATGAGAACTCATGGACATAGGAATTAGACCTTGGGTGATCAAGTTTCGAACTAAGGATGACAAACGAACAATCAAACTATCAACCTTAAGCTTAGACACGATTCTAAATAAACTCTATGTCTAGATGAATGTTCATTTACTAACACATTTCAAACAACAAATGTCTT
>NC_027748.1:9147054-9163425 GCF_000695525.1 Brassica oleracea var. oleracea
CAAGATAATCTGTCTGGTGGCTGCCAAAAAGTACTTAAAACATAGGTTTTCAGAAGTAAAAAACGTGCATAATGAAATGACCAAAAGGCCCTTGACTAGGAATGAATTCGAGCAAACAGAAGGCGCGCAGCGACCTCTAGTAGTCGCTCCGAGAGGTCGCTCCAGGCTTCGGGAGCGACCTGGAGGGGTCGCACGAGACGTCGCTCTGGGTCGCTCTTCGCGAGCGACCTCGCTGAGTCGCTCCGGTCACGTCGCTCCGAGTGATGGAGAAGCGAGCGACCTCGCCGTGTCGCTCCGGTCACGTCGCTCCGGGTGATGGAGACGCGAGCGACCTCGCTGTATCGCTCCGGTCACGTCGCTCCGGGAGATGGAGACGCGAGCGACCTCGCTGTGTCGCTCCGGTCAAGTCGCTCTGAAAGGGTGTCACAGCGACTTCACGGTGTCGCTCCGGTGAGGTCGCTCCCATGAGGTCGCTCCCATGCACTGCTCGTCCAATGATCCCTTTTATCACCTCTTGTGAGCTCCAAATGCATCTAAATGTCTCCAAGAACTCCATGTGGTACTCCAATACCTAATAAGGACTCATGTATGCAAAATGCAATCTAAACATGGCTAAAACCTAGTCTATATGATCAAAATGCACATGGGTGAATGGATAAGACAATGGAAATATGCAGGATATCAATATAACATGAATGTGTCACAATCCAGCCTACGGATTCTGATATAGTAATACCAATTATTTAGTTGTTTCTAATTGTTATCGGTTATGTTAGTGATTGGTTAATTATCTGAATTAATGTTAAACTCAATTTTTACTTCCACACGTTAAACCTTAAACTAAAACCCAATGAAAATTCTAAACAAGGATAAACTCTAAATCCAAATGATATGCCCTCAACTTTAAACCCAAAGGATAAACACTAAGCAAGCATGCACTGGTAATATGAGTGATATTCATCTTAAATGAGTTATGAGCTTGTTCTTGAGTGTCATCACTTAATTTTCGCTGAAGTTTGCACTAACTTGTATTCTCAGTGGAGTAATAAGCAAGACTGCGTTGGTAATATTTGTGATATTCACCTGAAGAGTCTCTCAAGAAGTTGAACCTTGGAGCATTCGCATGAGTATCCCGGAGTCTCGTCTCAAAGTCCAACCCTCTATGGAAACTTGATAAGCCACTCTTTCGGCAAGAGTTATAGATTAGACCCCTGCAGTTGTATCAAGGATGGTGAGATCCTCTTTGTGATCATCAGGATCCACATTTACAGCAGTATCTGAACCACCAACAGCCTCCCATCTCCACTTCCTTGACCTTGGGCAGAGAAATAAGTAAGCATGAACCTGTAATATGTGTAACAAGGATCTGCTTCTCTCCTCAAGAAATTGATTCTATCGTCATTGAGCATGATCTCACCCTCAATCTCCAACTCATAGTGGTTACTTCATGTGTTATACATTTTATACATTTTTTTACTAATCTGTAAAGATACGAGGCTACAAGAATTGAATTGGAACTTAATTTATTAAAAAGTAAAAGTAGCCGGATAAATCGAATAAAGATATAAATTCAAGAGTGTAGTCATATACTAAAATGTGTGTCAATATGATTTTGTGATATGTTCCATGTGTTTGTTTATGTATTCGTATTTGAAAAATTATAATAAAATATATGATTGTTTATACATTCATATTCTGCTAACTCAAATAATGATAAAACTATTTAAAAGTATAATGATATAACATGAACGTGTCACAATCCCGTCTACGGATTATGATATAATAATACTAATTATTCAGTTATTTCTAATTGTTATTGATTATTTATGTTAGTGGTCGGTTAATTATTTGAATGAATGTTAAACTCAATTATTACCTCCACCTGCTAAACCTTAAACCTAAAAACCTAGTGAAAATTTTAAACACTGGACCTAAAGGATAAACTCTAAATCTCAAATGATATGTTTGTAGCGAAGCAACGAAATGGTGAAACGGGCGGCTGCTAAAGTGCGCAGGAGAGAAACTGGCACGGTGAGGTTCCGGTAACCATCGGCGACGCCATGGTTGATTTGAGTGATTGGTGTTGTGGTAATGCTCTAAAAATCGTTATCGTTATCGCACCAATTTAAACTGGGACGAGATGATCATATAATTGGACCGAAAAAATCCTTGGCAGAGATAGGAATTTTGATTTATAAAAGAAAAAGTAGAACTATAAAAGGACAATTATAAACTATAAAATCTAGGATTTTTAACGTTAAAACCCCTCAACTAAGTTTGTTTTGGGTAAAAAACCTCAAACTAAGTATTTAACGAAAAAGCCCTCAAACTAACTTTATTTAATGAATTAAACCCTAACAGGTCATAATTACCATTACTACCGGTAAATCTTTAGTTTAGAGGTTTCTACATTAAATAAACATAGTTGAGGAGTTTTACCATTAAAGATAAAAATAAAGAAAAAAAATTCAAAATTTTATAATATTATCTAAAAATTAGCAACTTAAATTTTCAAAATTAGCATTTAAAAAAAGTTTTGCAAAGATTTTAAGTTTTCGGATCAGTCATAGCTGAAACAGAGTTAGGCTCAAAATGTCCATAGTCTGGGTTTAGCTAAAAAAATCCAATTATTTTTGGATTTATAAAGCTAAGCATAAATCCTGAGAAAAATGCTCAAACCAAATTAGTGTGACCCAATTAGTTGGCTTGGAGAATAAACCTGACGCGGAAAAAAACAGATGTGGTGGGAGAGATGGATGATCTGAAGAATCTCGTACTCACCTACAATGGGGTAGTGTTTCGATTACCTTTGTTTTTTTCATATTGATTCAAATTTTATTCATCTCACACCGATATTCAAAAATATTTGTTCCAGCTTTGGAGCGTATTCTTGTTGTGGTCGAGTCAGTTGTGAATGAAATCCAAGATAGGCTTAGAGCTGGAAGGTTTCCACTGGATAAACATCCAATGCCGAAGTATGCAGCTGAGAATGTTGCCAAATTATCTCTTTAAATAGTCTTATGATATAAATTTGAATTCTCAAATGTTTGAGTCTATGATAAAATATGTGAAATTTCAAATTAAACAAGTGGATTGAACGCGCATACAACATAACCTTCATAATCTGCACAAAAACTGCTCGCAAGACATCTATTGACCCTTCAACATTGGATCACTTGTTGTATGCACGCAAGTCATTAGCTGGTCGGTCCTCTTTGTAAATAAAATCATTGAATATGTGTCATGCATTTCACTAGGAAGTGACGCATCATTTGTTCTTCACCGTTAATCCTCATCAGGTTTCTTTCTTTCTCACTCTGCTACTACATCTACTTTGCATTAAAAAAGTTAGTAGAAAGTTGATAAGGATGTAGAAAACATATTGTTAGATTTACTTTCTCTATAAAAAGTGAATGATAGTTTAATAGATCCGAATTTAACTTTTTAATAGAGTAAATGAGAATGATAGTTTGATTATATTGACATCTTCATATATATTAGATAATCTAACATATATATCATATAATGATTGTTTGATGATATTGACATCTTCATATATATCAGATAATCTAATATATATTATATATATGAGTTTGATGTGTTTTTAAGATCAACATTATATATGTATAAATTAAAAATGTAAAAAACCCAAAAAATATAATAAAAAATATCTAAAAATTTATTATTATATTTTTATTAGATAAGATATAATTTTTATTATATTTTCTTGTTTTTCTATTTTAATATTTTAGTAATTTTATCACAGGTAAATCTTTAGATAATTTTCTTGTTTTTTAATTTTTAAAAATTATCTAGAGATTTATTATTACATTTTTATTAGATAAGATATAGTTTTTACTACATTTTCTAGGTTTTTACATTTTTAATTTATACATATATAATGTTAATATTAAAAACACATCAAAATCATATATTTACAAAAAAAATTAAAAATGCTAATTTTGAAAATTTAAGCTATTAATTTTTAGATAATATTATAAAAATTGTATTCTTTTTTTTAACGATAAAATCCCTCAACTATGTTTACTTAATGTAGAAACTCCTAAACTAAAGATTTACCGGTAGTAATGGTAATTATGACCTGCTAGGGTTTAATTCATTAAATAAAGTTAGTTTGAGGATTTTTTCGTTAAATACTTAGTTTGGGGGTTTTTACCCAAAACAAACTTAGTCGAGAGGTTTTAATGTTAAAAATCCTAAAATCTATACAGAATTTAGAATGCATTAAACTAAAATAGACGTAATGATATTGTTATTTTGTGTGATTTCTTTCTACTATAATTTATAGTTTAAAGTGTCATTTACGTGTAAATTTTACGCATTTTAATTTATTAATGTTAATTTATTTTTGAGTTATAATACGGATCTCTAATAAATTATAAAAATAAAGATTTATTTTTATTTACATATCACACAGATCCTAATTGGATTGAAATTATTATGTTCCTGACTTTAGGGCAGAAAATGGGAAACATATTAATCTAAATGAAAATCAATCCACGGCATGATAGAAGGGAAAGTGATTGAATTAATCTCATCATGATTTATGAAAGGAAAGATCATCCTTATGCAAATACATGGCTTTTAACTTTAAAGGAAAAAGTTTGGTATAGCCAAAAAAAAAAAGTTGGGTCCTTCGATCGAATATTCTAAATTAATTTAAAATATTTTTATCAACCGAATTATATTTTGTCTTCTCTCCAACAACCTTGTGGCATTTACATAGATGATCATTGCCTTGTCCATTCTGCAACAACATGACATTGTAAAAATCTCTATTAGTGATTCATATTCTAAGAACCACGTTTATTATAAACATAGCCGTCTAAAATGTCAATAGGATCGATTCGTATCAGTTCTTTCAAAAAGTTTTAATTGAGATTTTTAGAACATAATAATTCAAATACAGTAAAAAGGAAAACAATTAATAAAGAAATAGATGACCAACCAAAGTAATCATATAAAAAGAAGAAACCATTTTCTATTTCTTTAGCTTCAAGCATCTCCACATCACTTCATTACCACTTGATCAATAGAACAAAAGAAGAAAAATAAAAAACAGAACACAACTCACAAGCCTCTTTGTCAATGGCTGCTCAAATCCCCATAGGGACACGAGGAACTATTGGATCGCTTGTACGTAAAGAAATCGACTACTTCAAAAACTTCAATACATGTCCCCAGTACGATCCACGGAGAGGATACTCTGAAGAAAACACTAATGGTTTTGAACAAAGAGACCACTCATCACGTCTGAGTTCTTGGTTCTCTAGAACAAACTGGAGAAAGAAGAAGAAGAAGAAGAAGCGGCAGAGTTGCGGTGGCGGTGGTAGGTTTTTGCCGAGTATGTGCTCGGCGGTGGAGGTGTCCGGTGAGAATCGGGTTCCCGGTTTCAACTATAGGATCTTGAAGAATGATGAGAAGGGCTTGCGTGTGTAGAGTATTGTTTATGTGGATTAAGGTAAAAACATTCTAGATCTACATAAACTTTTTTTCTTTTAAATTATGTGTTAATTTGTTACAATCTATAATGTCAATGAGCATATTCTGCTTTTCTTTTATTACCAGTGTAAATTAAAAACCAATATTTATATATATTTCACATATGCATGCTCAAGGATTTTCTTTTTGCTTGGTGGTATGATGACCAATGACTATGACGTATGCTAAAGGCTAAAGTTAATTCAATCCTGTACGGTCTGATTCAAGAATTCGGTTTCGGTTATATCCCGGTTTGAAAGAAATTCCGCTCAGTAATTAGTATAAATATGCTTGAGAATGTGAGAGGTTTACATGACAAACATGGAGGATGGAGGCAGAGAAATGAGTGAATGTTTAGTAAACGTGCATTTGTTGGTAGATTGTCTTCAATACATATATAGTTTTGCTTCAACAAATTGGTTTATGTAGTGTATAATTACTTTAAGTAGTAAACCTTTTGCAGCCGCAGTTGATTGTTCTTTACTTTTGTTTCTATTGCAACATTCTCAGATTTGAACTTCACTTTGTAAGAGATAGCATATAGGGAGACAGAATGTTTCAAATGTTTCCCTTTATCTACTAGCATTACCAATATCCTTACATATGAAGTAACCTTTAAAGGCTCCTGTCACAAGGTTCAGGTTGCTCATTTAGCACAAAATATTTTAGTGTAGTGGTCTATAAACATATCTTTTTAATTATGACATTCTGAGTTTTGTAGATTAAAACTTTCTACAGGATTGGAGGATTCTTTTGACCCTGGTACATCTTCATGTCTGAACCAAATTGAAACGTTACAACTTCATTTTCATGCCAAATATATCAAAAGGACATAATCACCTTAGCTGCTTTGACTGGAATTATTTCACTCGTTGGTTACAATATAGTGCCTTGTATTTATTAAATTTTCGGGTTGCTTTACTTACTATCGAATAGGTCTGGTTGAAGCAGTATATACTTGGATAGGAACGTGAAGCTATACAAAACTCGGTGGCTACACTATCCCTCACATAAATTGTTTTGTCGAAATTTCAAGTTAATATTCAAAGTAAATTAAAAATGTTGAAGTCATAAATCGTGCTTGAATTGTGCTTGAATTTTAAATGACTCTTGACTTCATCGGTCATAAAATATTTGGAGGACATGTGAAGGAACAAGTCAGAAGCTACAAGCAACCTACAGAATGTCGAAAAGGTCGCATCATCCTCGACCGTAGGATCTTCATTTCCTTCTTCTTCCTCTCTCTCTCTCTGCCATCTGACCTGTGGGTTTGCATATACACAAACAAGTCATCTCTCTCTGATTCTCGAGAGCTTGTTAGGGAAGTGTAATCCATCATAACCGGCAAAAGATAGCACAAATCTTCGTGACGGTGATGACGAAATGGTGGGACAATGTTAACGAGTCAACTCAGTGGCAAGATGGGATCTTCTTCTCTCTTTGTGGAGTTTATGCTCTTGTTTCCGCCTTCGCTCTTGTACGATTATCTTTCTCCCTATCTCTCTCTCTTTTCACGGCTCAAAGTCAGGCCTTTTTTCTTTAAGTATCTTCTAGGTCTCTGATTGGAGGGTGTCTAGGTCAAAATCTCTTGCGTGCTTGTACTGTCTTCTTCTTTTGCTAAAAAGAAAAGGGGAAAATGTCTTGTACGTGAAGTCTGGTGGCAATCTTTCTTTGTTATCGTGTTGTTTTGGTTTGCTTTCATGAGACATCGTTTTTGTCATAGACCAATATAAAAAGGGTCTCATATAAAAACGAGGGAAGATTATTTTCAAATGGTATATATATATCATCTTGAGAAAAATATGAAAATATAAGCATCACATTAAATTTGAATATACATTATACATTATTTTATTTTATGTTGACATTTTTCTTTATTTAAATACTGATTTTTTAAATTTACATATTTTTGTTTATATCTAAAATGATTAAATATATATGTTTTATAGTTAAAATTATTAGTACTTTCATTAATACAATTATAAATTGATATAAATTATTTCATATTCTATTGAAAACTAAATTTATGTATAATTAATGAATATTTAGTTAGGATAAAATTATAGTTGAATAAATTTTGTAAATTTTTTAAAAGAAGTAAAATATTTTTGGAATATTTTTTGTGGGAAAAAGCAAGGGAACTATTAGTTGACCTTGTATGAATTGGATTGTTGTTGCCAGGTCCAACTGGTGAGGATCCAAATGAGAACGCGTGAATATGGTTGGACCACTCAGAAGTTGTTTCATCTCCTAAACTTTGTCGTCCATGGAGGTGATGAGAATCTTTGTTTCTTGTTGACAAATAATAGGATTTTGTGTTTTTTTTCCTTGTTTGCTTCAGAATTTTTAGGTTATATTTTTCACTTTTGTTTTGATTTTTGTGCAGTTCGTGCGGTTCTGTTTGGATTTCATCATCAAGTCTTTCTCATGCATCCCAAGGTGAGATTCTGCATAGGGTTTGACGTTTACTCATCTCCAATATTTCTTATCTATTAATCTTAGAGCATTATAACATATTAATCGGTCCCAATACGATAATATAATTCTTTGTTATCGTGTTGTGTTGGTTTGCTTTCTCATGCATCCTAAGGTGAGATTCTGCATAGGGTTTGACGCTTACTCATCTCCGATATTTCATGCGTGTCATTACTAATATGATTCTTTTTTTTTTTTTTTTTTGTAACACCTCACTAATATGATTCTTAGAATACTTAAAAAATAAGTTGGTTTATATAAATATATATTATAGTTTTTATTAAACTAACTATTAAATTGATTAGTAGTGTACAAAAGAATATTCTCAATTCTTTCCTTAAATAAAATCAACGAAATTACCTAATATGATTAACATATTTGATAATACATATTTGATAATTAATGATTATGAATAATACATATTTGATAATATTTTTTGTATTCTTTCTTTGTTTAATTTTATATTATTAAAAGAAATTAATCAATCACATTAACCATATAATAAAAAAATAGATGTTTTCTTATATGTTATATTTTTAATTTTTAAAAATACTATAAATTACTAAAAAAAGTAAAAGTCTCACACTGAAAATTTTGTGATCAATGGTTTAACATTTTTTGTTCAAGCAAGATATAAATGATCATAAATCGTATGAATATGAAGTCCCATTAATAGATATTCATATTATATATGTATCAATATCTTTAAATTAAATTATATACTATATAAAATATATAAATATGTTAATTTCAAAATTTGCATTGAAAATTATTGAGATCTTAATATTTTAATTTTGAAATTTGAATTGATAAATCTCACATTAAAGTTTTGTGATTAACAGTTTAAATTATTGTTACAGCAAATATACAAATGTTAATAAAATCATATGAGTATGAAGTGTCAATAATAAATATTTATATTAAAATATACTATATATATCTATGCCAATATCAATAAAGTTTAATTATATACCATATAAAGTAAATAAAATTATTATTTTGATTTGTTTACCAAAAACACGATTGTAATTAAACAAAAAGTATTGGTTTTGATTTATGTGCTTACTCTAATGTACATATTTTTATGTATACAATTTATTTTCTTAATAGGTGGTTTATAATATGTTATTTAATCCTGACAATCTCAGAAATACACTTCATCAAATGGAAATAATTTTTAATGTTGGAAGCACTACATATATGTATATATTATTTCATTCAGATTGAATATTTTAGTCTTGATTTTTATTCCTAAAAATCTTTTAATGAAATATCATGACAAGATTTTCATCACCTCCTTTTGAGTTTGTTCGAAGAATGAGAGATTTGGTCATTCATCTAATATTTGTTTTTCCTAATACCATATCTAACTATTACAACTGTAAAAATGAGATATTTGAACAATTTATTATAAGGTTTTTTGGTTTATCATTTAAAAAATCAAACAATTCTTATTTTATACATAGTTTACATATACTATGATGGTAAGTATTGTATTTTTTTTATTGGTATACTCTTAAGTAACTAAATCTCAAAAGTTTAGGTTAATAAAATAAGTAATTTTTTTTTCTTTTTATAATTAGATGATTTTTAGACCGAACTGGCGAATGTATACCAGACAGACATTTATATTTCGAGTGTGCACTTATATTCTATAACAGCTTGATATAATAGATTCGAACACTAACATGTGAATAGATTTTGCCGGTGATTTTCTTCAAACATTTGATTCTTAGATATGTATCTGGAATGAGACTAATTTTTATATATGTCCACCTTTTTAATTCACATTTATGTAATCACCGAATTCACAGAAGAAATTAAAAAAAATAAACAAAACTCATATCAGTGAAATAGAAACGAGAACAAAAGCACAGTTTTATAGATGTAGAAATTGAATCACTATAGAGAGTCAATAGTAAACAAAACGAAAGCAGAAAACCTAACTATTTTCCCATTTTATAGTTTTCGTGATTTGTGTCAGTCGTAAAACTTAATTATCTTTTGTGCGTATGAAATCTTAAAAATAATTAAAATGTAATGTAATACGTTAACGATAATACATTTAAAAGACCAACATTTGTATTCGTCATTTTACAACCAATAAAATTATAGTGAAAATTGTAGTGTTGTAAAATGTTAAAATCATTTAATGAATAAACATTAGTATAATAAACTCATCCGTACACGCGCGCGGATTATTATCTAGTACTTTGTTATTTTCTTATAATAAAGATGAGATTGATTCAATGTATTTATCTAAAATAGAAACTTTCAAATGTAGTGTAGAATATAGAAGAATGTCATATTTCTCTATAAATAGAGAAACAAATAAGGATATGTTGAGTAGACAAATATACGTTGGTTTGTTTTTTGAAAGAAAATTATAATTTTTAAAACAAAACGATAAGGTGTTTATGTCATCTATCCTATCTCTGCTCGACCTGTTCTCAGTGTAAATCTGGTTTTGTTTGTTTGATTTTGGAAAGGAAATTTCATTTTTTTAGTTTTTTTTGTCAAAAATAGCATTCACAAAATACTCACATTTATTAATTAATAAAAACACTAAATTACACTAAATCTTAAACGTTGACCTTACCTATATTCCATAAATACTAAATCGTAAATTCTAAACCTAAATAAAATAAAAATGTCTTTTTAACTTTTAGTTAATGTTGTTTTAGTGATTTCCCTTTTGCGTACTAATTTTTTAGCACAAACTTGATTTATTGTTATTTAAGGGTATAAACGATGGAGTTTGAAAATAGCTTTTAAGTATCTAATGTTGTTGTTGAATTGAGGTAATGCAGGTTTTTTGCTGGATATTACTGGATCTTCCGGGCCTCCTCTTTTTCTCGGCGTACACACTGCTCCTTCTGTTCTGGGCACAGATATATCACGAGGCAAGTAAACTATCTATAAAGATTTTTCTTTGATATGCGTAGACTCTCAGTTTTTGTTGCCACTAATGAGCAGTCAAGAAGCTTACCAACGGATAAGCTGCGGAAAACCTATATTGCAGCCAATGTGGCTGTATATTTGTCTCAGGTTCATGTCTGATTCTTATTGCTTTCTCCCTCGTCCTTGTCTTTTAACTTGGTAGTTATTGTTTGCTACAAAAGAATCTGTGTGAACCTTTCTCACTTTTGTTTAAAATTTATAGGGGAATCAAAAGACTAAGTTTGACATGTGATTGATGTCTGTATCAGGTTGTTATATGGGTATGCATCTGGGTAAACGATAACAGCACTGTGGAGTTAGTTGGAAAGATATTTATGGCAGGTAGGTTCTTAGTCTGGTGAAGCAAGTATACTCATTTGCTCATTCTTCAATATTCTCTTTCATATCTAAACTCTGTAATGATTCTTTTTTTTTTTGGGTATTTTCCTTCTTCTTTTAGTTGTGTCTTTCATCGCTGCGTTAGGCTACTTGCACCACGGAGGAAGGTATGTGTTTTTTGTGTTCTGCTTATCTCGTAGTCAAAGTGTCTGGGAAGTTATTCAATTAATGGCTTTACTGGCGTTGTTTTTTCACATGTTTTTTTTGGTATGCTATATAGATTGTTTATTATGCTGAAAAGATTCCCTATTCAGTCAAAAGGGAGAAGTAAGAAGCTCCATGAGGTAGTCATTGTGCTTGTGCATCTTTGTCTTAGTTCCAATGAACTTTGACATTTTTGCATTGCCTTCATTTAAATTCATTGTTTTTTTTATCGATCAGCCTTTGTAATTGAGAAATGGTAATCAATTACAGGTTGGATCTGTGACAGCCATATGCTTCATCTGCTTCCTCATAAGATGCATTGTGGTAAGCTCTGAGATATAGAATGAAATCTTTATGATCAGTTATGCTGATGAGTGTTTTTAAAAAAAAAATATTTCTTTGTTGCAAAAACTTTTCAGGTGGGTGTATCAGCTTTTCGCAGGGATTTGAGGCTGGATGTTCTTGATCGTCCGGTTCAGAATTTAATCTACTATATGGTAAGTAACTAAAACCTTTATTAATTATCTTTACCATATTTAAATCTGTGTTTCTGTATCTTCACTGACTCGGGAAAAAAAACGGAATTACAAAGGTGGTTGAGATAATTCCATCGGCACTAGTCCTCTTCATTCTGCGTAAGCTACCTCCAAAGAGACCACCAGTTCAGTACCATCCTGTCCAGTAGACTTCTTTTGTCTGAAGAAAATTGAGGCAAAATAAATCTGTAGCTGAAGAAGAAGAAGATGGTGTGGAATCTGCGTGAGTTTATAATTGGAATGCACGTTCATATATGACTTTTTGGTTTTGTAAAATTATTGTTATATTTGTCGTGTTTTACGTTACATGTTCTTTTGCTACTTCGAATATCTCTTCTGTTTTTATGCTTTTCTGGCGCGGATGTTTAATTGTTTATGTCCTGTTTCGGTTGAACTTTGAAAACAATACAAATCGTTGTCTTTAATCTTTCATATACTTTCCACCATGGGAACAAAGTTATGAACTGTAAAACTTGAAGGTCAAAAAGATTATAAATCTCAACTAATTTGTTTATAAGAAATTATAAATAACAACTGATCTAACCATACTAAACCAAATAAAACTGAAAAATAAAATTATTGAACTGTAAGTAAACAGAAACTTTGCACCTCAAGTTCTTACAAAGCAAATTTTGTGAACTTCCTCTTCAAACAAATTATCTTTTGTGTAATGGAAAATGTTCATTTGTTTTTAAAAATATACTTCTTTTTCTTTTTCCAAGCCAATAAAATACCCTTTCAAGTTTATGTTTCTCATTTTCTGGAATTATGTTAAGCATGAACTCTTTTAAATATATCAAAATTGAAACTTTGAACTTGAAAGTGTGCTTTTTATAGAGTGGTTCCTAGGTTTGTGAAAATCCTATGCCTTCTTCACTCACCTCTTGCTTTGTCTCCTTTCCTTAGCTACCTGGATTTTCGTGTAGAATATTTTTCAGATCAGTAGGAAACTGAATATGCTGTATTTGGCATGATTTTTGTTTTTTTATGTCTTGCAAGGGTCCCGTCTTGCAAAGAACATTGCGAAAGAGAATCATAAGCTGGTTGACTCATTGGACAAGCTTCGTTTTAGTTCTGGCAGCTATTCCAATAATTCCAAGAAGAAGCCTGTCATTATTATTGTTGTTGGAACCTTGACCCTGCTGTTATGTCTCAACCGTTTGGTGCCAACGTCGATATAAGAGACACGCGCGGTCAAGTATATTGCGAACTATAGACATTATCAAGTTTGCTTCAACTGGTTTTGTTTGTGTCCTTGCCTTGTTTTCACCGTTGTGTAGTTCAGTCAGATTTCAACTACAGCGAGATGCTTAAAAATGATCTCTTCGGTAATGCTAAAGATTTGTCTGGTTCTGATGATACTTTGAGGTGGAAATGACGCTGCCACATGGACCGTCAATATCTAAATCATTGAATTTTGGTTTGTTCTATAAACATTTCATGTTTCTTTCATTAGCCTCTTTGATGAATTCCCAAGTGTTTCGTTTGTTCAATTATCAGTTATTAAAACAATTTGATGAACCATTAGAGCAATTAAAATGATTCCAAACTTTATTACGTAAAAACCCGGTTAAAACACACGTGCTTTTGATGTCTAACACGTCTTTAAGATTCACGAGTCAAGCGGCCTACCTAATACTCCCTTTTTGTTATGGAACATTATCTTAAGATTTTTTTACTCCTTAGGACACTTTTCCAGTTTCATATATCACATTAAGACACATTGAACTTGAGGCAACCTTCTTGGCTAGCCAAAGACATCGATGCCCCTAGAACAAATAAAACCAAACCGGACACATTGAAAACCAAACCGAATCGAGTTTAATTTAAACCCAAGTGTACCAACGCCAAACTATACCTAGTTCATAAATCTAAAGACACACTTTTATCCTACGGTTCACACCCTCTCTCTCTCTCTCTCATACTTTGTGCGACAGAGATTAAGAACCCTAGTTTCCGCGGCGGAGATTAAGAACCCTAGTTTCCTCACCCCTCAATCATCTTCCTCACCCCTCAATCGTATGTCTCATTTCGTATCGCACCCTTTACAATCTTCCTAACCCGTCAATCTTCTGGCTCGATCTGCTGTCTTGTCATATTCAGCGGCGTAGATTAAGTTCCCTACTCATCTATCATCTTCCTCGCTTTCTCGATCTGCTGTCTTGATTGTTCCGACATGCAAGGTTTATTTCTTCACCCATGTACTTGTTGGTAGATCTGTTAGTTATCGATTTTCACTTCTCTTAAAATTGTATAACTCTATGAAATCGTATGAAATCGTGTGAAAGTTTCCTGATTTTAACATAACAATTTCAAATTTCTTCTTTAGGGATCAATAATTAAAGAAAAGTCTAGAGTTTCTTAGTTTTTTCTTTTTCTGGTCGTGTGTCCGAGTTGTTTCCATTTACGGTCCTATCATTTACACGTTCTTGTAGGAAACAACAAGCCAGACCACCTTCTCCCTCCGAGGCTGTTCGCCACAGACAGGGCCCCAAGCGGACGTATCAACATCTACTCCAAGCCAGACCTTCTAGCTTTTATACAGCATGCTCTCCGGAACACCAAAGAGCTCCAGTACATCAAAGACTCTTGTTTCGGGAAGTTATTTGAGCTCCCAGCACGTCAGTGTCCTGCCTCGTGTAAAATAATACACACTTTTCTTACAAGACAGCTAATTGTCGAGGATAAACACACACTCTGGTCAGTCTTTGGAAGCGATCCCATCCGTTTCGGCCTCCAAGAGTTCGGCACAATCACAGGTCTGCCTTGTGGTGATTTTCCTGCAGACTACAACACTGAACTGGAAGACAAGAGTAAAGCTCACAAAGATCCTGACTGGATCAAGCTGATCGGTAAAAAGAGATTCACCACCATTGCTGATCTACGCCACAAGCTCGAGACTGAAACAACGATGCCAGGAAAAAAGAAGCTGCGCCTAGCTCTAATAATAATTGTTGATGGGGTTCTAATCGCTCATCAACAAACTCCACGGCCTACTCTGAAGTACGTCAAGATGGTCCAGGACGTCGACGCTTTCTGCCTACACCCTTGGGGCAGAGAGTCTTTCCTCAAGACTATTACCTGCATGAAACCTCCCAAGTTCATCCCTCTGAAATGCGAGGACCCTATTGCAAAGCTTGTTGATCTTTTGAAGCAGGAAACTTTCAGGCTGAAGGGATTCTCCCTATCATTACAACTCCTTGCATTTCAAGCCGTCCCGGAGCTGCAGTCCATAATCCCAGCCCCCTTAGACTCGCTATCAATCATCCAACTCGAAGAACCTCATCTTCCTGTTTACCCGAAGATTAGCTACCTTGACATACCACGCGTGGAAGCTGTTGAGAATGTAAGCACCTCATCTCCCTCGTTTTACTACTTCAATTAATTTTGAGCATTTCTATTGTTTTCATTACGAGTCTATGTTAACAACTTGTCATTTTTGCGGTCATTACAGCTTGCTGTTACATCATTGATACCAATACAAAGCCAACCGCAACCAGGATGGGGAGTTTGGCACGACGTTGTTGCTGATAAACGCCTAACGTACATGGAGAACCTCATAGCGAACCACCACCCATTCAAGAAGCATCTCTGGCCAGGTGGAGACACTTCCACGCCCATACTCATCCATAAACCTCCCTTGGAGGAACCAGAAACGAGGAGACAAGTTTCAAAAAATGCTTTGAGACCTAGAAAGCCCCTAAACAAACCACCACCGTGCCGAAAGCAGAGGAGGATCAGCAACTACTTTCTCAGAACTGGTTCAACCAGCAACTCAAACGATCAGATGATGGAAAGGCTTTCTAAAGTTTCTAGCGAAGTTTCCAAACTCAGGAAAGAGTTTAGATTGATGCGCCAACTCAACAAACGCAAGAAGTCTCGAACCCACAGCAAGCGTTCTGCTTTCCACTCTCTCATTGGTTCTCCACACAAACCCCAACTCTCACACAGAGGATGTCAGACTGACCCCACAGAGCATTCAACTGATGATGTACCTAACGAGACGGTACCATTTTTCCTTTTCCCTAAAATCTTCTCGCGTTTCTGTTGCAATTTATTGACTTTTTATGTATGTCTGTCAACGTCGTTGCAGTCCCCGGCACCTATGGAGGAAGATCATCCGGAATGCACCTCCCCTGTTGTCAGCCAATATGCAGCTCAGCTCTACGGCCAACCTTCCGGCGAGTCAACTCCGTTCCACACAACACATCTCCCTACAGAACCTGAACAAACCACACCCGTACACACCACCACCTTTTACACCTTACCCGAACACACCCCCATTGAACCAAACCATATAATCCACAACTCCCCCGTCCACAAATCCCCCGTCCACAACTCCCCCGTCCACACCTCCCCCGTCCACACCTCCCCC
>NC_027748.1:9163539-9193221 GCF_000695525.1 Brassica oleracea var. oleracea
TGACCATCCTACCAGCCCTCATTACCACCAACTTCGATTACAAGGTTTTGAAATCTTCGAGCCCATCAGTCCTGACCCCCCCCCGTCACTGAATAATCCTAGATACGACACATCAACCCACCGAGCTACTCCTAAACCCCCACTAAACCCCATCACACCCGATACGTCTCCAACTAAGAGTAGCGGATTTGCTGAACATGCCTCATCTGTCAATGCATTCGTTGCTACCGCTACATCAAAACGAACCTCCCTCCCAACCTTAAACGTGTAAAAGAGTCAGGTACTGTTTTTTTTTCCTTACTTTTCTTCCCACCACTCCCCTAACTGCCTTCATTTCTTGAGTGCAGGAAAACCTATCTGACGAGGAAGTTGTTGAACTTAGCGACTCCAGCCCTGTAAAGCCAACCCCAAGACATCCGCCATCAGATGAAGAATGCAAGCTTGCAGAAGAACTCTTCAAATGCCCTTCAATTCCAGCACTAGCCCTCATCGCTCCGCTTCCGCAGCAACAGTGGGACCTCTTCCACGCGACTCTCACAACAAATACGCAAGCGTACGTACCTTGATCCAAACCTTCATCGCATGCAACATTTTTGATTTTTTTAACATTTTCATTCTTTCAACAACTCTTAATTCATGTTCTAACACTATCACAGATTCCACATTACTCCGTCCCAATTTGACTTCTCCAACAGATTCATACTGGAAATAGCTCAGCCGCAGAAATGGGTCACCACATTTGTAAGTTCGAGTCCCCTTTTAAGCTCCTTTGCTTTTTCTGTTTCTCTTTATGATTACTTTGGCCCTTTCTCATATTCTGTTGAATAACATGTGACGTTATGGTCCAGCATATGGAAATTTTGATGTACATGCTTGCTGGAAGGCACAGAGAGCTGCTTGATCGAGAGAAGCTTGCTTTCACAACACCGTATCTAGCATCCGGGATTCAGGAGGTCTTCAAGGGGTTCAAGATATTGGCAAGGAAAGACCGATTCAAATGGGACACCCGTCTGACTGAGTTGGTGCTTCAGCCAGGGAAGAAATGGATGGAAGATGTGTTTACGATATACACTCCTATGATCTGGGAGGATCGTCACTGGGTGGGACTAGCTATAAATCTCGATATGGGATATGTTGAGATCCTAGACCCACTCCCAACGTTGTATGGAGATAACAAAGTTCAGAAGCTCATGGACCCCATCCTCACTTCACTGCCCTACCTCGTCAAGAAGGTTGCTAAACCACAGCAGACTCAGTTCCGTAGACTGAAGCCTTTTCATTGGGAAAGGATCACCGGAAGCTACATAAATGAGCGGTCGGGTGATTGTGGTCCAGTCAGCATCAAGTTTATGGAGCTACACTCTCACGGTGATCCTCTTCCCCACATGTCAGGAATTACTGACGGGACCGTTGATGATCTACGCAAACAGTACGCCATGGATGTCTACAAAACCATCGTCCTACCTTCTTACCACGTTCCTACTTTTCCTTGATCAAAATTTCATTTCGTCATGTCTCTATTAGTGTTGTCTGAAACTAAACTTATGGTTTATGCAACTTATGTGTCTTGGTCTATGCAACTTCTTCTGTTTCTTGGTGTTTTGCTTCTAGACAATCGTTATGTAACATATTATCTCCATATTATGTTTATGACTTTCCTACAACTGCTTTCCTTTCCATTTTGCCTTAGCCTACATCTTTGTACAATTACCAAACGATTTCACGTCCACACCTCCATTCATGTACACGTTATACATCGAACACAAGTCCTAGCCATTGTCCACATCTACTACTTAATCACACATTACGTCCACACCTCCATTCATGTACACGTTATACATCGAGCATTGTCCTAGCCATTGTCCACATCTACTACTTAATCACACCTTAAGCTAATCAGCTTGCAATTACGTTCACACCTCCGTGCATGTACACTATATATATCGAACACAAGTATTATCCATTATCCACATCTAATACTTAAGACATACGAGTGCATGTACAGATTCACAATTACTCTTATAGTAAATCAGCTTGCAAAAGAGCTACATAACCACACCAGGAATACCAAATAAACCTTAATCAATGCAAATACAATTATCCTCTCAAATACAATAGCAAAGTTATAGTATTTACCACTAAACAACTCAAACCATAATACTTCTCCAACTCAAATGTCACAAAACGACTCATAACATTACATGATCAAGTTCGTTTCTTATTCAAAAACTTATTCATATGATAATGTGCTAGCCAAGTAATGACTTCGAACAAAAACTCCCTCCCACTGCCTCAATCTCTATATTGGGTTTGTGCAACGGGTCCTGTTGTGCCCTTCACAGCGACACCTCCCACACTTATTTGGAACCAGTTTTGTCTTCTTCGCAACCTGAAACACAAATCAAAAAATTTCAAGTACTACAAGATTCTACAATCCCACACATTCAATGATCTAAAGAACTATGCATGTACTTACCGGAAATTCACCAGTTGAAGGAATCCTGTTCTTCCTACGACGCCCAGCTGGCCTCGTCGTCAAGGGCGGCATTAACACCATATTCTTAACGTGTTCCGGAACATCAACATCCCTAGGATCTCCCTCTGGATTAATTATCCCACCATATGTCTCCCTCCAAGTCGAAGTCTTGTACCAGTGACCCACCAATGTTTCATAAGTCACTCCCAAACTGTCAGCAGCTATCATAGCATGGCCACAAGGTATTTTTATTTTATCAAAAATACTTGCAGCTACATTGCTTCTCAGCAAGCATCACACGCTCCTTTCCTCCAAATTTTCCCACAATTTCACAAGTCCAATTCGAGACAGAGTTCACTTTACTACCCTTCATTGTTGCCATATTAGAGGTCATCTCTTTATCAACTTCCACGCTAACAACCCCCCTATGCTTCTCTGCTTTCTTTCTCCTTGCACAGAACCACCTTGTCATCATCCTTTGAATGAATATTACCAACTCCATTATTGGTGACGTCCTCCCTTCCCTCAAAGCGTTGTTAAGCTGCTCAGCTATATTGCTAGTCATGATATTATAGCGCTCACCCGCAAAGTTCGACCGCGACCAATGAGCCACACCGATATTCCCCAAATAAAGTCCGCATGCACTGTTAGTTGCTCTGACCTTAGCGTACAGCTCCCTGTAGTCCCGTTGTCTGTATGCAGTTGCAGCAGCAGTCACCATCTTCGCCAAGTTCTTGCTCGAGTAGCGGGAGTTAACGTTCCTTGCTAAGTGGACAATGCACGCCCCATGTTGAGCAGATGGATAGACACGTTTCACAGCATTAGAAATTGATGTTGCACGATCAGATATAATGGCAAGACTTGGGGAATCAGCCAATATACGCTCAACCTTTTGTAGAAACCATGTCCACGCTTCCGTATCTTCACTGTCCACAATAGCATAAGCAAGAGGAAAGATCTGAAAGTTTGCATCTTGTCCACTTGCAGTCAACAACACCCCCTTGTACTTCCCTCCTAAGTGTGTACCATCTATCACCAGCACACGACACAGCTTTTTAAACCCATCTATGGACGCCCCGAACGCAAGGAACAGATAAAGAAATCGCTCATCTCCATCCTCATCCACCTCAGTCTCCAGATCAGCAACCGTGCCAGGATTTGCAAGTTTTAACATGTGAAAATACTCTGGCAGCTTCAAGTAGGAGTCTTCTTCTGATCCACGAATGTCCATGATAGCTTTCTCTTTCGCCCTATAGCACTTCATGTACGATGCAGTCACTCGAAGATCCTCCAGCACTAGCCTCTGTAATTCCACAGGCACTGGTCCTTTACCAGGTTCCCCAAACTTAGCTTTGTAAACTGCCGCAATAACCCGCGAAGTAGCTTTGCTCTTATACCCCTGCCTTGACTCGATGGGACAACTATGATCAAGTTGAGCTTTCCTTATCTCATAATAACCACACCCCCTGATCTCATGAGCTGTAACTCTTCAGTCACAGTGTTCATCTGGACATTCCACAACAAAAGAATCAACCTTTGTTCTCGTTTGTTTGAAATGGAATTGGTTTTTGATTGCATATATCGCCAACGATATCTGACAATCTTCTTTGTTGCCAAAAACCTTCCCAACATGTATCCTCCCATCTCTCTCATCTAAATCCATGTCCGAAATCTCTGCTGCGGCATAGCTAGTATCATCAAACAGAGGAGGGATATCAAACTCTTCATCATCAACTTGATCTAGCTTCCTTGTGGACGACCTCCTCTGCCTGTCCACACCAACACCCTCATCCACGCCATGCAGCCATGGGTTCTGTTTGCCAAAGTCCTCATCTTTTGGCAAGTTTACACCACTGCTACTACCGCCGACTTCAACAACATGGTCAAACGCGTCATTGGTGGTGCAAGTGTAACGCCGTGGACCACTACTCTTTGTCAAACCAGCAACAATCTCCTCCTCATTGTAGATGACATTAACAGCATTCGAACCTTTGTAGTCAGTTTTCAGTAGTGGGCTCCAGAAATCTTCGTCATAACCTCGAGGTCTCACGTCTAGCTCGTCCACTTCTTCCACCACAGTTTCTTCCTCCCCAACACTACTCTGGCTTAAAGCTTCTCCTTTTCCACCCTCGCTACCGCCTTTAATTACCTCCTCAACTCTCTCCACTTCACTCAGAAACTCCACATCTTGCAAGTCAATAATGTTAGATTTAGAAGCACCCGTCGATACATATCCTCCGTTCGAAGTCCCAGAGCCTAACTTTGAAGAACTCTTTGGTCCAAATGCAACCAGAGTTACAAAACCCATCCCCGAGTCGTCAACATTGTCCTTCTCAGAAAACGTCACGTTCCTCTCGAACCTAACAAACAGATTCATAGCCCCCTTCACCTTCATGTGCTGAACAAAGTACTTGATAGCTCCATCACTTGTAAGCTGCACAGGAGGCGTTCGAATCCCCGTCGCTAACTCGAAGCTTGTTGGCGTCCAGTAACTAAGAACAGGTTCCCAAAGCTTCTCCTCCTTACCAAACTCCCGCAAAACACTCTCTTGAAGTTCTTTCAGTGAAATAGAGTCGGAAATCGGTACAAGCCGTGCCATCTGCCTTTTGTCGACCACAAATTCCCACTTGCATCCATCCCCACAAACCCAGTCGCCACACATCACCATGCACTGGTCCTCCATAGCACCTGCACCACGCCCAAGAACACATTCGATTGAATACAAGATCCGATTTTACAAAACATTCACCAACAATCATAGACAAAAAAATATATTAACCTACGTTCCTCTCTATTGCAAATCCCCAGAAGAACGTCGCTCTTTCTTGCTCCCCAACGACAAACACACCAGCATTTTATCCACGTCCTTGGCAAAACCTACTTTCAAATCTAACCGTAGGATCAAACTTGCTTTTTCTTTTATCCTACGGTGAGAATTTCTTCCCCGCTTTTGGGTGGATAAGACAGACAGACAGCTAGCACCCCGGTCTTACAGCTTGCAAACCGGTTCCATAACCAGATAGAAAGTTCGGTCTCTCTTAATCAGGGGCAACAATGTCCATTATTCTTCTTCGACTAAGATATTGTGTCTACAAAGCAAGATGTGTCCCTCTATGTAATCCAAAGACACAATGTGTCTCATATGGTAACCAACTCTTATCTTAATATGGCATGTGGACATATTTGTCACGATGGCATACCCCAAATAAATCAAAATCAGGCCTGCACATCTATCTAATATATATATATATATATATATATATATATATATATATATATGTATTTATAAGTAAATATTTTGTATTTGTAATGTTACAAAAAAATGTTTTGCATTTATAATATTTTAAACTTTTAATTGTTCCTCTTTTATAACTTTTTATCACACTGAAAGTTTTAACTTATTCAGCTAAATTTTAAATATGCATGTAACATGATTTTTATGGAAGTAAATAGGTAAACTCATTGTTTGACTCTTCTCATTACATCTCTTTTATCAGAATATGCTTTTTAATATCATAGTACATGTTTAAATTTGAATTTCACTCGAAGTAGTTAGCATATAATCCCCTTTTAACTGATAGTTGAAACTTGTCTTGTGTTAACATTTCTTAGTAATAAATATATAGATATAAGATTCAACAATTCCTAATGCAAAATAGGAAAAAAGGTGAACTTTATCTTATCATTCAACATTCAAGAAAAAACTAAAGTAAACCCAATGACTAAAACCCCTATCGTATTAATTGGGAAAATCCCAAAACTATACAGAAAAAATCAACACAAAATAAACCAAAGAACTTTTTTTTTTGTTCAAACCAAAGAACCATTTATAAAAAAAAAATTGTACTTACTTTGTAAAAAATGTGTTTTTTGTATTTTGAGGTTAGAAATTACATATTTTATTTTAAATATCGGTTATAAAAGTCATAAAATAGTAATAGGACGTGTGAAGGAACAAGCTAGAAGCTACAGGCAACCTACACAGTATCGAAAAAGATCAAAACGTTTCCAACCGTTGGATCTTCATTCTCATTTCATCTCTCTCTCTCTGCCATCTGACCTGTGGGTTTGCAGATATTCAAACAAATCACCCCCATTTTGCTCGATTCTCAAAGAGCTGATTAGGGTTTCTCGATTTCAATCGAAAAATCGTACCTTTCTCTGGATTGTCGAATCCGAAGTGTGTAATCCATCCCCACCCTGAAAAGATAGCAGAGGAGCGTGATGATGCCTGTGGAGATGGCGCGAATCTTCGCGACGGGGATGGAGAATTGGTGGGAGGAGGTTAACGAGTCAACTCAGTGGCAAGATGGGATCTTCTTCTCTCTCTGTGGAGCTTACGCTCTTGTCTCAGCCATCGCTCTTGTACGATTCTCTCTCTCTCTCTCTCTCTCTTTTCACCACTTAAAGTTATCCTCTTTCTAACAAATACGTTTGATTTGAGGGGTGTCTAGGTCAAATGTGTTACGTGATTGAACTCTCTTTCCTCTTTGGTTTAAAAAAAAAAAAAAGATGGCTTGGAATATATAATCTGGTGGCAGTCTTTCTTTGTTATTGTGTTTGTTTGATTGATTTGATGAAACATCGTTTTCTGTTTAAGTTACCGAAGTTAGTAATGCTGAATGGTTGAGAAAGCTCTACACTGTCTTTGTGTTCCGGTAGATTGTGGATGTGTTGCAGTTTTTGACTTTGTTTGAATTGTGTTGTGTAACTTGTGGTTGGAAGGTTCAATTGGTGAGGATCCAAATGAGAGTGCCTGAATATGGCTGGACCACTCAGAAGGTCTTTCATCTTATGAACTTTGTCGTCAATGGAGGTGCTGATCTTTTATGTTCCCATTGACAAACGAGAGGATTGTGTGTGTTTGCCTTATAGCTTTGATTTTTTCTTTTTTCTTTGTGCAGTTCGTGCGGTTCTATTTGGATTTCACCATCAAGTCTTTCTCGTGCATCCCAAGGTGAGATAGTCTGCTCGAGTGATGTTCTGGTGACATTAATCGCATGCGTTGGTTTGTTTTTTCTTTAGTGCAAATTCACTTTGAGATACAAATATGATAACATGTTTCTGTGCATTTTATATCTCTGCTCGAGTTAGCATACTACATCTTTTTAAGTATCTAACGTTGTTGTTGACTTGAGGTAATGCAGGCTCTTTGCTGGATATTATTGGATCTTCCGGGCCTCCTCTTTTTCTCTGCATACACACTGCTCGTTCTGTTCTGGGCAGAGATATATCACCAGGCAAGTACCTATATAGAATGTCTCTTTTTAACCAACCAAACAAATTCTAAATATACATGTTCTTTCCACCAATGAGCAGGCGAGAAGCTTACCAACTGATAAGTTGCGGATAACTTATTTCTCAGTCAATGCTGCTGTATATTTGGCTCAGGTTCATGTCTAATTCCTATTGTTTTTTTCTCTCGTCCTTGTCTTGTAATTTTGTAGTTGTACTTTGCTAGAAAGAATCTGTGTGAACCTTTCTCACTTTTGTAGAAATTTTTAGGTGAATCAAAAGACTAATATGCTTGACATGTGATTGATGTCTATATCAGGTTGTAATCTGGGTATGCATCTGGGTAAATGATAACAGCACTGTGGAGCTAGTTGGAAAGATATTTATGGCAGGTTAGGTTCCTTGTCTGGTGAAGCAAGTCTGCTAAGCCCCAATCTTCAGTACTCTCTTTCTGAGCTCTGTAGTCTGTACTAACTTTTTGGATATTTTTTCATGCTCTTCTAGTTGTGTCTTTCATTGCTGCGTTAGGCTTCTTGCTGTATGGAGGAAGGTATGTGTTTCTTGTGTATTTCTGCTTGTTTCGTAATCAAAGTGTTTGGAAGTTCTTTAATGGGGTTGTTTTTTCTCATCTGTTTTTTTTTCCGGTATATAGATTGTTTATTATGCTAAGAAGGTTCCCCATTGAGTCAAAAGGGAGAAGGAAGAAGCTCCATGAGGTAGTCATTGTGTATGTGCATCGTTGTCTTAGTTCCATTGAAACTTCGACACAAAACATTATTGACCTCCTTCAAATTCGCTGCGTTTCATCGAGATTAGCCTTTGTAATTTAGATGGTATTAAATTGCAGGTTGGCTCTGTGACAGCCATATGCTTCACCTGCTTCCTCATAAGATGCATAGTGGTAAGCTCTGAGATATATAATCTAAAGAATGAAATCTTTATCATCAGTTATGATGATGAGTGTTTTTAAAAATGTTTCTTTCTTGCACAACGATTCAGGTGGGTGTGTCAGCATTTGACAGGGATTTAACGCTGGATGTGCTTGATCACCCTGTTCTGAACTTAATCTACTATATGGTAAGTAACTAAGACCGTCATTAATTCTCTATCTCAGTAATCTCTGTTTATGGTTTCTTCGCTAACTGGGAAAAATATAATAATACGCAGGTGGTAGAAGTACTTCCATCGGCACTAGTACTCTTCATTTTGCGTAAGCTACCTCCAAAGAGAGTATCAGCTCAATACCATCCGATCCAGTAAACTTTTTTTTTTTAACCTGAAGCCATCACACGGTGAGTCTGATGATGTTGCAAGAGATTGTAAAGATTCAGTTAAGAAAATATGGCCAGGACAAAGAAGTTATAAGATTCGCTGGCGGATGTTCGATCGTTCTATTATGTTTGGTTGGAAATAATAACCAATTGTTTACTTTTTTTTTTTTGGTTTATTGTCAAATCTCAGATGATACACTGTTCTTCAATCATATTAAACCGAATAGAGCATTGGGTATCGAATGGGCTGTTAAATAACTAAACGGCCGAATTAATCAAAGGCCATGTCTCTGTTTTATTATTTATTTAAATAAATGATTTACAGTGACAAACAAACAGAAATCGAAAGACCTAAACTTTGTTTTGCTCCGCGTCGAGGTCGTTGATTCTCTCTCGTCTTCATTTCTCTTTTCTGTGAGTTTAGTAAACTTGTAAAAAGGACGAAACTTTCGTATGAATTCGCAGGCTGCGATACTAAACCAGTGTGTCACGCTTGTCTTGAATCACTTTCTTGAATCACTTTGGTTATCGAATCATCAGCAGTTTCAATTCATAACAAAAAAAAAAAAAAAACCTTCATATTTTTGTTTCTCGTTTTGTGGAATTATGTTAAGCATGAATTAGACTAAACTTGAACTTGAATGTGTGGTGTTTATAGAGTAGGTTTGTGAAAATTCTCTGCAGCTAGCTTCGTCTTCTTTGCTTTAGCCAAGCTTTCTGTGTAGAAATATTTTATCAGATGAGGAGGAAACTGAACATGCTTGTATTTGGCAGTTAATAATCTTACAAGAAAATCAATTTGTCACTGATGGACCATCCCATGGACTCGTCTGCTGAAGAGGTAATAGTGTTTGTCTGCTTATACATTCAATGGTTTATAGGTTACATTGTGTTATAACACTAGCCTAAGTTATTTACAGAAGTTATTGCTGTTTTATGTCTTGCAAAGAACATTGTGGAAGAGAGTCATAAGCTGGTTGACTCATTGGACAAGCTTAGTGTCAGTGCTGCGAGCTCTTCCTCCAATTTCAAGAAGAAGCCTGTCATTATCATTGTTGTTGGAATGGCTGGTAAGTAGTGTTCTTGAATCCTCAATGTTATAGGTTTTAGTGTTTGTGGGATATCATCAATAGTCGCATGTGAGCTTTTTTCTTCTTCTTATGTTATGCGTAGGCAGTGGAAAGACCATCAAGTCATCGAGATTAGCCTTTGTAATTTAGATGGTATTAAATTGCAGGTTGGATCTGTGACAGCCATATGCTTCACCTGCTTCCTCATAAGATGCATAGTGGTAAGCTCTGAGATATATAATCTAAAGAATGAAATCTTTATCATCAGTTATGATGATGAGTGTTTTTAAAAATGTTTCTTTCTTGCACCACGATTCAGGTGGGTGTGTCATCATTTGACAGGGATTTAACGCTGGATGTGCTTGATCACCCTGTTATGAACTTAATCTACTATATGGTAAGTAACTAAGACTGTCATTAATTCTCTCTCTCAGTAATCTCTGTTTCTGGGTTCTTCGCTAACTGGGAAAAACATAATAATACGCAGGTGGTAGAAGTACTTCCATCGGCACTAGTCCTCTTCATTTTGCGTAAGCTACCTCCAAAGAGAGTATCAGCTCAATACCATCCGATCCAGTAGACTTTTTTTTTTTTTGTCTGAAGCTATCACACGATGATGTTGCAAGAGAGAGTAAAGATTCAGTCATGAAAAGAAGTTTTAAGATTCGCTGGCGGATGTTTGATTGTTACGTTATGTTATCTTTGGTTGAAAATAATAACCAGTTGTTTACCTTTTTTTTTTTTTTTTTTTTTTTTTTTTTTACACATGTACTTGGTACCATGATACACTGTTCTAAACATAGTACAACGAATAGAGTAGGACGGTTAAATAACGTAACGGGCCTTGGGCCGATCAATTAAGGCCATATCTTTGTTATTCTTCCCTATAAACATAAGAAAATGTCTATGCGATTTAGAGAGTGAGAAATCAAAAGACCTAACTTCGTTTTGCTCCGCGTTGAGGTCTACTCTCTCTCGTCTCCGTCTTCTGTCTTTTTTTATTCTTTCTAGAGTTCCGTTCTTGTAAATTCGCAGGCTAAATCACGCTTGTGTTGAATTCCTTTGGTTATGGAATCATCAGCAGTTTCAGTTGATAACAAAAAAAAAATATATATATATAACCTTTCAAGTTCATGTTTCTGTTTCTGGAATTATGTTGAGCATGAACTATTTGTCGTAGACGAAACTTTGAACTTGAAAGTGTGATGTTTATAGAGTGGTACTAGGTTTCTGACCCATAAGTCACCTCTTGCTTCGTCTTTGCTCTTAGCTGTCTGTGACATAAGCTTTCTGTATAAAAAACATTTGTCGGATGAGGAAGAAACTGAACATGCTTGTATTTGGGATTTATTGGCAGTTAATAATCTTACAAGAAAATCAATTTGTCACTGATGGATCATCCCATGGACTCGTCTGCTGATGAGGTAATAGTGAATTTCAATGGTTTATTAGTTACATTGTCTTATAATACTAGCCTAAGTTACTGCAAGAATAATGAAGCTATTCTTGTTTTCTTTTGTCTTGCAAAGAACATTGTGGAAGAGAGTCACAAGCTGGTTGACTCATTGGACAAGCTTCGTGTTAGTGCTGCGAGCTCTTCCTCCAATTTCAAGAAGAAGCCTGTCATTATCATTGTTGTTGGAATGGCTGGTATGTAGTATTCTTTAAGACTCATGATGTTATAGGTTTTAGTGTTGAGGGATATCATCAATAGTCTGATGTGAGTTTTACTTGTGTTATTCCTAGGCAGTGGAAAAACCAGTTTCCTTCATCGTTTGGTCTGCCATACCTTTGATGCAAACAAGCGTGGCTATGTGTTGAACCTTGACCCTGCTGTTATGTCTCTACCATTCGGTGCCAACATCGACATAAGGGACACTGTCAAGTACAAGGAAGTTATGAAACAGTATAATTTGGGGCCTAATGGTGGAATCATGACTTCTCTCAACTTGTTTGCTACTAAATTCGACGAGGTAAATATGCACTGAAGCAGTATAAGGGATATGATTCTCTCTTTTTCTCTTTTCTTGATCGTAATGTGCTTGTTTGCCACTTGTTGTAGGTTGTCTCTGTGATAGAGAAACGTGCAGACCAGCTTGACTATGTCCTTGTGGATACTCCTGGTCAGATTGAAATCTTTACATGGTCTGCTTCTGGTGCTATAATCACTGAAGCGTTTGCCTCAACCTTCCCAACTGTTGTCACCTATGTGGTTGATACTCCACGTTCCACTAGCCCAATCACTTTTATGAGCAACATGCTCTACGCTTGTAGTATCCTCTACAAGACCCGGCTTCCTCTTGTCCTGGCTTTCAACAAAACTGATGTGGCAGATCACAAGTTTGCTTTAGAGGTTATCTCTGTCTATTAGTGTTGAATCTATTGATCATCACCGATCATTATTCTTTGTTTCTTGTACTATTCTCTTAATCCTTTGGTATTGATATGGGTTTTATGCAGTGGATGGAAGATTTTGAGGTGTTTCAAGCAGCAATACAATCTGATAACTCGTACACATCGACCTTAGCTAACAGCCTCTCCCTCTCACTCTACGAGTTTTACCGGAATATAAGATCTGTTGGTGTTTCTGCAATCACTGGTGCTGGAATGGATGACTTCTTTAAAGCCATTGAAGCAAGTGCTGATGAATACATGGAAACTTACAAGTATTGACACACCTATCTCTTCTATATAGACCTTCTTTGCAAGATCTGTCTCCAGGTTCCATGCTTATGATTGGTGTTTTCTTTCTTTCTTCAGGGCTGATCTTGACAAGAGAAAGGCGGAGAAGGAGCAGTTGGAAGAAGAGCGAAGGGAAAAGGAAATGGAGAAACTAAGAAAGGATATGGAGAGTTCTCAGGGAGGGACTGTGGTTTTAAACACTGGTTTGAAAGATAAAGATGCAGCGGAGAAGATGATGGTAGAGGAGGAGGATGATGAGGACTTTAAGATTGAAGAAGACAGTGATGATGCCATTGATGAGGATGAGGAAGATGAAGAGATGAATCGTTTCTACGTATAAGTTAAAACTTTAAAACCAAATCTTTCAGACTTTATCAAGTTGCTTCAACTGGTTTTGTTTGTGTCCTTGCCTTGTTTTCCCCTGTTGTGTAGTTAAAACCATGGAATTGATTCTCTTTGTGAGACATTGTCTAATGATCTAATGACTATTATAAACTAGAATGTTGGGAGACTTTATACACAATTTGCCTTCATATATGCACAATGAGGTAAACCACACATATGTAAGTCAGACATGGAGGAAAAAAAACTAATAAAACTTCCATATTATATAGATGAAGAGTCGATGAATGAGTACATCATCAGCCCTCTTAACACTATCTGAACACACTTGAACTGTGGACGATCGAGATTTAGTCTTGGTGGATTTCATCAAAGGGCGCATGAGCAAACCTGACATCTTCTGGCCGTGCAACAACTACAGGCTCATCAGCGAATAGGGCCTTGAGGAAAGATGGAGTTTTCAAGGGTCGTCGATCAGTCATTCGTGGATACACAAACGCCAAGAAGTAGTACGCGTGACCTGCTATCATTCCCTGCATAATGGATACCAGCTTAAGGATAATGATGAGTGTAAAGAAGGGAAGGCTAAATGGAATAAAGAGAGAGTGTGTACCAGTAAATCCCCCCAGGGACTTGCACCAACAAGAACAGAGAATCCAAGAAGCACCTGCAACGTCAGAATTTTCAGAAAGAGAGAATTTAAAATATCTCTCTAGCTGGTAAACTCCAAGAAGAAAATTGAGAAAGTCAAACTCACCCATGGTAAATACGCTGCTGTAAAAGTGAAAAGGCCAAGGAAACTCATGTGGATATAAGGATTTTGTTTGCTCCATACATAGACCTGAAGAACAGAGGAAAAATGTTAGGATAATATCAAAGAAATGATTAGGAAAGAATTGCAGCAGTATGGAGAGGTAGAATGTGTTACCATCATGAAAGTCAAAGAGTTGCTAAGGAAGATGATTTTGGAGAAAGAGACAGACAAGTAGGGTATCATCCCACCAATGAGAACAATACCGGTGAGAACAGTTGCCCCGAATAAAAGCATGTAAAGGAAATCAGCAGTTTTTCCCCTGAAGGAGTTTTCTTCAAGGAGTTTGCAGTATCTAGCTAGAAAGAACATATGGAACAAGAAGTCCAAATCTGCAGAAACAAAAGAAAGCAAGTAAATTTCTGCACAAGTATCTCAGGATAGTAATAATGAATGTATCCATCTGAGAGGGGTACCCATGTTCCGGAAATAAAGGAAGTTAGTAACGAGGCGCCAGAACTGGTATTGCTTCACCACAAGAGTAGGGTTTAGGTATAGGTTATAAGGAGATATAATCTGCAAAAATGTTCCACACAAAAGAAGAACATAAGCCATGAAACAAAAACACTTGAGCTCATTAGCCACACCCAAATTCAAAAACAAGACCTTTACCACTAAAACACACACATACGCACAGAAAGTAGAAACCAAGCTTCAATTTTCCAACAACTCAAAAACATAATTCTAAACACATCCATGTCAATCAATCTACATTCCCTTAGCAAGGATTCAAATCGATCATAAGGAGATATAGTCTGCAAAAACGTTCCACAGAACATAAGACACGAAACCAAAACACGAAACCAAAACACTTGAGCTACACAAAAAGGAACAACATGAGCCTTGAAACCACAACACTTGAGCTCATTAGCCACACCCACATCCAAAAAGAAAGACCTTTACCATCCACAAACACATACGTACAGAAACTAGAAACAAAGATTCAATTTTTCTTAACAATTCAAAAACATAATTCTAAACACATCCATGTCAATCCACATTCTCTTAAGCAAGGAATCAAATCGTTTCTCGAAGAAAGAGGAAGCAAACAATACCTCGAGCGAACATCCGACGGTGGTGACAACAGCCGCCGTCAAGTACGACCGGGTTATAATCGGCATCTGTTTGTACCATTCTTCTACAGCTTGAGCCATTCCCAATCGAATTCAATCCCGATCACAAAGAGCAATTGAACCCAGAGATTCTTTAAATTCAAAACCTAATCGAATCTCTAGAAACTTCAACGTTGAAATGAATTTGAAGCAGCTTTGAATTCTCGAAAGCGACTGATATAAAGATGATTCAGAGATTTGCCTCTCTTTTTTTCCTTTGTCTAGATAATAAATATTCTTTCCGCATTTTAAAATATAATAGTTTCAACGAATGACATAGCGCGTGTATCAAACGAACCAACCACAAGAGGCTCCCGACGCCAGCGTCTCTACGAAGCAAAATAACGTCCCGCCGTTTTCATCTTTTGCAAAACGACATGACTTCGTTACCGAATAAAGTAAACCGGCACAATTTCGACGAGAATACGTCGGTACCGATCAGGGCTGGGCTTAAAATCTGAAACCCGGAATCCGAACCAAAAAACCTGACCTATTATCCGATACGAAATGTAAAAATATCCAAACGGATGGTACAAAACATATCCGAATCTGAAGTGTTATTAACTAAACCCTAAACCCGAACAGACAATCCGGAAAATTCAAGATTATTGACTATATAACCGTTTTAAATATTCAATTCAATGTTTATGTTGATGTGATATAGAAAAAATAAGTATTAAAATTTAAATAAATATTTTAAATACTCAATTAGTTACAAATAAATATTTCATAAATTTGGTCGTTTAAATAACAAGTCTACTCTATTTATAAGGTAATACATATTTTTTCAAACGATATTTGTTTTTATGCTTGATTTAAAATTTTATTATTATTTTATCAATTTGATGTATGTTAGATTAATTTTTATTCAATTTAAATATTTTTTTTTATGTTTTTCTTTCAAAATTTGACTTTTTACTTCAGATATATCTGAACCTAACCGATATAACTCAAATCTGAATGATATATAATTACTTTATGAGTTTTAGAATGTATTACAAATTAGAACCGGCACGAAAATCCGACCAATACAGAGGATGAACCCGAAAACCCAAAAATCTGAAATACCCGATCCGAACCCGAACGGATACCCGAACGTCCTTGCCTATTAGGCTCCAAACGCCAGCATCTCTACAAAGCGAAACAACGTCCCGCCGTTTTTTATACTCTACAAAACGGCACGGTATCGGGACCGAATAAAGTAAAGTGGCGCGGTTTCCAATATTTTGGGAACAGTTGCGATAGTGTGTACCGTTTTAAATTTATTCCATCGCCTTTCGAATTTTCAAAATTCAAAAAACTCTTAGAGATCTCTCGAACGACGTCTCTCTCTCTTACTCGCTCTCACTCTCACACCCTCACGAATCTCCGATCCGATGAATGAAGAAAACGAACCATCGTGCGCCACTCCAGCGCCTCCTCGGCGTAATCCTCCGTCATCACACTTCACCGACATATCCAATTTCAAAACTCCGCGGCGTCCTTCCTTTATCAAATCAAATCTCGGCAACACTCCGTATCCTCCTCGATTCTTCACCGCATCTAAGCAAACTCCCAAATCTATGTCCTCCACCTTCCGCCGTCCCTCACTCCTTCCTTCTCACGCGTCTCGCTCCAAGGCCGCAGCTTCCTCGAGGCGGCTTAGGGCATTCGAGCTTCAGCAATCGCAATCTTCTCGCAAGGCTGAGTTGAATAAAGAGAAGAGCCTTAGATCTCTCGCTAAATCACTCACCGCGTGGCTCAATTTCTTGTTTGAAAACCCTGAGAGTTGCGGTTGCGAGCCGTTAGAGAATAGCGTTTCTGTTGGTAGAGTTGGACATGCGAAGAGAGATAGTTGCGAGGCTTTGCGAAGCGGTAAATCAGTGGGTGTGGATACGATGTGGCGTAGCCCCAAAAAGTCGAGGACTTTAGGTTGGTGTGGTGAGAAAGGATCAGATATTGGATCATCCTTGAGTGGCTCCAAGTATTCAACGCTGAGGGAGTCTTTGAAAGAAGTGTGTAGCTTAGATGATTTGAATCAGAGGATGCAGTTTCAGTTGAGTTTGGGAAGCTGCAAGGAGATTTTCGATGTGATGACCCGTGTTACCAAGGTAAGAGTATCCTTCCTTGTGTATCAAAGACTGTGTCTTTTTGCTATTTTCATTTCAATATCATTGTTCTTGTTTCAGAATATCGATGAAGGGAGGATAAAGATGAAACCACAATGCCCTCTTGTAACTGATTTTGGACTGAAGGAGAAGGCCGTCAAGGCACTGATGTGTTACAACCAAGTTTGGCTTCGTCTAGGGTTATATATCATCTTCGGCGGTGATTCCTTTTTGTCTGACAGTGAAGTTAACTCGGATCAAGAAATGGCGTTCTTGAAGATGGTAGTCAACAAGCAGTTTTTCTCCCATGACGGCCTTGCTAGAGCCTTTGCCTATAACAAGATGGTTGAGGGCTTATACAGACCAGGGTACTATGAAGCCCTTGGAACTGTGATTTTGAAGAGGATTATGTTGCTTGTCCTTATATTAGATAGAGCTAAATCTCAAAGCTGTATTTCACTCAAGTATGGGATTGATGGGATAGATGGTGGCTCTCCCCTCTTGTTTTCAGAGAAATCTAGCATAAAGTCTAGCCATCAACTTCTAAGTGGTAAGCGCTTATATTTTGCTATTTAGTGTGTCAGTTGCTTGCCTTTGTCATGTTTGTAGCGGCTAATATTCCATATTCTGCTTTGAATATAGAACTCCTGCCCGCTGATGTAATGCATGGAGAAGGGAATCTCCTAGCGCATCTAGTGATTATAGGGTACAAAATACCTTATCAGCAGGTAATTATAGTTAAGAGTTAATGCAGTGTCTTATATTAGATCTAGATTGCTAATATATAATGTGGTTTGCTCACTTCAATAATTGGGGTGGCTCTTGCAGTCTCCTATAGCTGGATATGAATTTAGAGTGAGAGACTTGTTTGGTGACCTCCAAGATGGCGTGCGGCTCTGCAGAGCCATTCAACTACTTTTTCATGATCCATCCATTCTCACGGTTTGTCAAAAGTTGATTTTAATTAAAACCTTCCAGTTTTTTCTTGTTTAAGGAGTGACTTTCATCGTATGAGGCTTTTGATTAAACAGAAAATGGTAGTTCCATCTGACAATCGAAAGAAGAAGTTGGCCAACTGTAGAGTTGCACTTCAGTATCTGAAGGATGCTGGTGTTCCATTGAAAGATGACGAAGGAATGATGATAACTATAGAAGATGTTGCAGATGGTGACAGAGAGCTCACTATTTCACTGCTATGGAACATTTTTGTACATTTGCAGGTGAGTGCCTCTTGTTTCTTTTGTCCAATTTATGGCGGCTTTCTGCACGTTTTTCATTGGTTAATGATTATGTATTCTCTGTGAAATGGGCAGCTACCTCTTCTGGTCAATGGGAAACTCTTGACAGAGGAAATCTACAAAGTCCAGGGGCTGGAACAGGTAAGGCTCACTTGATATCTTGGTTCCTATAGTTCTTTCCAATTGCTAGCTATGTTAGTTATTTAAAATTAGTTTCAACTAGACGACTCTCAGACAGATCTTTAATGGTGATACTTCTCTAGTTATATTATTTTTCTCTCTTCAATTATTCTTTTTGGGTTTCTTTACAGAATAATCAAATTATCATGGCTACTCCTCTGGAAATGCTCTTGAACTGGATCCAGGTACCTTATTATATCTTACTATGCTGTTCTTAAAACTTTTTTTCTCCCAAGTTGTGGGTGTTTTCTTTGCCTATGTTCTGTATGTCTAACCATGTATAATATATGCACGCCTTATTCTTTCCTCAGTCAATTACCAAGAAGAATGACTTCAAGATAGAAAACTTTGCATCATTGGTTGATGGAAAGGGAATATGGTTCTTGCTTGACTACTATTTTCGGCGAGAAGTTTGCTGTCCTTGTCTTCACGAAGAGGTATGAAATGTTCTTAACTTGAATCAGTTTCAGTGCATTGAGTTTTACGTAGGCATTTCTCTTCACGTATCTTATAAAGTAAATATCGTGTTACATTTTTCTGAATAAATATTTACATCCAGGATCCTGGTGGTCAACAAGGCCCTCGATCAGTGATATCCAATACCGATTATCATGATGCAGTTCAGAACTTCATTCTGTCGCAAAAGTTGACAGCACTTTTGGGAAGTTTTCCTGAGGTAATATTATTTAGTCTGTGAATGTCTTGGTTCGTCCTAAGTTTATCCTAAAGAAAGTAGATTATTAGAGATATCAAAACTGAATTACAGTAAGGCTCCCGCCCGTTGTTTCTTTTGCAATCGATGGTCTGCTTCCATTGACGTATAATGTTGATCTCTATAGGTTCTACAGATTGGGGACCTACTGGAACATAATGCAGTAGTTAGCAACCAAAGTGTGATTATACTGTTGGCTTTCTTATCATCAAAGCTGATCGTCAAGGAGAATATGGTATTGCTTTATTAATTTTCTGGATGGAAATTAGGATTTTTCATTGACAAGTTATTTTAAAAATTCCTTCTTTTTGCAGGAGAAACTGAACTTTCATAAGTTGCTGTGCTCTAGCTGTCAAGATCAGGAGAAGAGATATTCGCGCATCAATTGCAGCATCTCGAAAGCAGTTAGAAATGAGGAACCGGACAGAGAAAACGGAGAAGGTTCCCATTCATCTCTTTCTGACTTAACATAAAGTATATGATCTTAAAATTGAGGAATCGCACCTGTTCATTTAGATGCCTGCAAGTCTTATCAGTGGTTTTCAGTCTTTTTGTTACCTTTATTTGTTTCTCATAGTTGCCACCCTAGTTGTTAGTTGAGTTCTCAGCTTCTTACAATTGGTTGAATGAAGCAAGCATACTTGGTGATAAATAATATACACGTATCCCTCTCTTGATTGTCAAAAGTGTGATGCTACTTGTAGATGCTACTAAAACTTTCCAGGCAATCAAAGCCTGGTGGCAGGAAATGGCCTACCAAAATTCTGTTGGAGAAGTTAGTAGCCGTACCCCGCTGGGTTCCTTGTCTAGAAAAATCACTATGGATTTCGAACGAGGTGATTCAAGTATTCTGTCTACTCTTCTCAACTTTTTATATATCATAAACTTGCTTTCGATATCCATCACCTTTTTATGATCGTACCATTGTACTTTATTGGGTGATTATTTATCTACTTTTCATTTCTTGGTAGATAGAGTATTGAATCTATCTTTGATAGCATATCTCTTGCCTCTTTCTTACAGAAGCAGCAGTAGTCATACAATCGAATTTCAGGGGACTTCATGCACGCCGCAAGTTTAGGAAGAAATTGAAAGAAGTCTGCTTCTTACAAGCTGCTATTCGGACATGGTTGTCAGTGAAACATATAAAAGTTCTTGAAATATTCACTGTTGAGGAAGTTACTTTACAGTTATCAGGTAATTATCTGTTTGTGAGTATTTATTACAATTGACAGATCAACAAGTTATTCTCTGTTGAAAGTTTTGTTATCACTGCAGAAAGATCAGCCAACTTAAAACCTGTAGCGAGATATGTCAAGTACATTGTTGAACGGAGTCGCTTTCTCAAGTTGAGGAAATCTGTTTTGGTCATTCAGAAAGCTGTAAGGAGGCATCAGCGAAACCTTCATCATGAGCTGAAAGCAGCACTCAAAATTCAGCAAGCTTGGAGGAGTTATAAAGACAAAGTTATCTCTTCTATCACTATCCAATCTTATGTTCGTGGATGGATCACACGGAGAATGTATATCAATTACAAATTGTGTTCCGTACTCATTCAAGTAAGTATATTCAGTTCTTCCGTGTTTTGCTTATGCACTGTCCATTACTCAGTTCTCAGTTGGTTTGGTCGTTAAGTCAACTGCTCTATGTTACCCTCTGCTTGTCCCAGCTTAAAACCTGTAGAAAGTTATGTCAAATTCATTGTTAAACAAAGTATCTGTTTTGGTCATTCAGAGAGCTGTAAGGAAGCATCAGTGGAATCTTCATCATGAGCTGAAAGCAGCACTCAAAATTCAGCTAGCCTGGAGAAGTTATAAAGAACAAGTTATCTCCTCTATCACCATCCAATCTTATGTTCGTGGATGGAACACACGTAGAATGAATCGCAAATACAAGTTGTCTTCCGTACTCATTCAAGTAAGTATACTCAGGTCTTAGAGGTTTTGCTCATGTACTGCCATAACTCAGTTCTCAGTTGATTTGGTCGTTAATAATGTTACCCTCTGCTTGTCCCAATTTGTTTCATCATCCAGTTTTCTCTTCCTGTTTGTCACTTCTTTTTAATTGCCTTTGATATTTCTTCTTCCTGTCTGAATTACCCTTTCTTTTTGACTGGGAATTCTCTTGATATTTATAAATTCTTCCCGTCTCTGACTTGTTAACTTTCTGCAACAAACTGCAGAGATATTGCCGTGGTTGGCTGGCGAGAAGGAAGTTTTATCTTCAGAGAGAATCAACGATATGCATTCAGAGTGCTATCCGAAAATTTAACTGCATTATGTCGTTTCATGGCTACAAGCATGCAGCCACAGAGCTTCAACGGCTCGTTAGAGGACAAATTGTTCGAAGCAGGCTTCAAGGTAATTAAGCAGTTTCTCTGGTACCTTAATTTTAAGCTGATTACATATTAATTTTTAACATAAAGATGGTTATCCAAATTGAATTTTCTCAGTAGCTTCTTATCTCAATTCAAAACTTGACGAAGGCGTTTCCAGACTTCCACAACACAGCGTTGAGATGACAACACAGCTACATTCCGTCATTAAACTGCAGCGTTGGTGGAGGTTTCTCCATTCACAGAATGTAAGAAGAAAATCAGCAGTCTTGATACAGCAGCATATTCGAGGTGTATTTGCCAGGCAAAGAACTTCAATGGAAAGACGTTACATTGTCATGATTCAAGTAAGAAATGACCAAAGCTACTTTTCATCTTTTGTCCTTGTTCACTTTAATAATTACGTTTCATTACTTGAACCTGTCAGTCACACTGGAGAGGCTACCTCACACGCAAAGCTGCAAAGGCTCAAGTTCTGGATCTGAGAGTAAGAATGCAAACTTCTGCAGCAAACATAGATGACAAGAAACGCTTGATAAACAAGCTTCTCTCTGCGCTTTCGGAACTACTCAGCATGAAAAAGGTCCACAACATTCTTCACATTTGTGAAACTCTGGGTAAGCGCTCCTCAGCTTCCTTTATTTACAGAACAACGTGAACAGACAGACTTATAAGAACATGTTCCCTCTACAGATTCGGCGACAAAATACTCAGACAAATGCTGTGAAGAGCTTGTGGCAGCTGGAGCGATAGACAAGTTGCTAACACTGATCCGGTCGGCAAGCAGAAGCATCCCTGATCAAGAAGTTGCAAAACATGCACTCTCAACTTTGAGACACCTGGCTCGTTACCCGCAAATGGCAGATGAGTTAATAGACACGAAAGGATCCATCCAGACAATATTCTGGGAACTACTCAGGTCTTCATTTACTTGAAGAATCTATTCTTTAAGATTGAAATTTAATCCTTTGTCATTTCTTATGTTTCTTTTTTTCTCTTCTTTCAGGAACAAAGAAGAAGCATATTTCGTAGCATCAGATGTTCTGAAAAAGATATGCAAAATCCATAAAGGCGTAGAAGCAGTTCGAAAGCTTCCTGCTTTGGTAAAACGATTACACGCCTTAGTTGAGGAGCTAACTCGTAAGGCAAACATGGAGAAGAGGTTAGTGTTTTTTCTTTCCTGTTTTAATGTGTGCATTTGGTTGAATGTTTAATCTAGAAACATCAGTTTATACTCATTCAAATAAGAAAGTATGAATCAAACATGTTTTAATATTTTGGTGTGATTTCAGGAATGTTAAGGGTCAGAGTGGAAAAGAGAAGAGCGAGAGAAGATTAAAGGAGGCTGTTGAGCTTATGAAGCTCATAACCAGCAGATGACTTTGTTAGTTTGTGTTTCAAACTCTGTTGTGTTTCTGTGTTTAGTTTTGTGTGAAGTGCATTGATCAATGCATTCCCACAACTAGAATTTGTTAGGTTTTCTGTAATCAAACTGCTTCTGCACCATTTCTTGTGTCTATTGTCACAGCCTCTTGATTCGTGTTAGAACGACTTACACATCAACTGAATTCACAAAATTTATGTGGCCAAATCCTGAGCTCTTGAGTTAAGTCAGAGTAATTTTTCATGGCTGAACCCAGAGCTGGTCTCAACCAGGCTAGATTTTGTCTCCAATCCTTTGGGGGATGATAGAACATAGTTAGCATAATGTATAAGTATCATGTAAGCATCATGTAAAAGCTAAGAAAAAAACATATCATGTTTGGTTTGACATCTGAAAGGTTTGAGCAGAGCATTAATGACAGCAACTAAATGGTCCAAAAATTCAAAAAGAATGCATTAAAAAGGCGAAAAAAGCAAGCAAATATGGTATTATAGAGCAAAATTACATTTTGTCATAAATAAAATGCACATTCCAGAACCATGAAAGAAAACAGAATGCTCCAAATGATTTCTAAGATATCTACAAAGAAGTGAAGTTTCTTTATTCGCCAGTTTGTGTAAAATCTTATGTATGATTATGACAATACCAAGAGTCTCAAGACTTTTGATTGAACGACATTAGTGGAACTGAACACTGGTTACAACGAGCAGGACACACAAGAAATAGACAGAAGCATTACACAATACAAGAAGAGTGATGTTAGGTGCGAACTTATTCACGTGTCGGTATTAAAATGTATGTAGAGTAGATACCCAATCATTTACTCTCAAACCTATAGATTGATATGTCATTAATATGTAATAAATCAACTTCTAGTAAAGCTCTGTTATTTTTTTTTGGAGATTACTTGAATGAACTGCTTTTTTATTTTCCTCCAACTGAATTTTATTAAAACAAGGCCAAAGTCCAAAGACCTTACAAACTTAGAAAAGGCTCAAAACACACAGCCCAAAAATGAACTGCTTATAAACGATATTTTCAATTTAATCCTTTTAAAAGTTAGAGTCTCTAAAATGTTAATGTTATGTTAAAAGCAGTGTTTTTAAAACCGGACCGACCCGATGGTTGGACCGGGTTCGACCGTGAACCAGTTATATAGCCGGGTTGGTCTAGTTATTGGTTCGATCATGAACAGACCACATAGCCGGATTATATTTCAAAGTTATTAAACCAATAAAAACCACTAAAACTATCGAAAATCTATAAACCATCCATATAAACAAGAAACTAATTTATATTTATAATATTTTATGTTCAAAATTGATTTATATTTTAACTATGCATCATGTTTACTAATATTACTTTTATATTTACATACTAAAAAAATATTAAACCATATTATTGAACCAGGTTTAACCCGGTCGATCCATAATGAACCGTGACCCAAAATATTTCCGGTTCAGCTTCCGGTCCGGTTTTAAAAACACTGGTTAAAAGAAAAAGCACTCATTGGTATCATAAACAAAGGAGTCGCGAGTCTTAAAGTTGTTGGGTCCATTTTCCTTTGTGTGTTTTTTGATATTTGAGATATGAGTAGTCACTGGCTAGTTTACTGTCTAGCAGAAAAACAACAACAAGTTTTAAACTTTTTACGATTGTTGTCAAAGTTCTCTTCTACACCTGATTGTGTAATTTGATGACAATTACTTGACCAACCACTTTGTACTAGAGTAATGCTCTTCGTTCATGCGTTATTAAAGACGCAATTATTGATTTTTTGTCGTAAGAAAAAAACAAAAGATTTGCTTTACTGAAGCGACCTGTCCAGCCAAGAGCCCACCACACAAAACGTGTTATCCCAATTTCAGTTCAATGTTTTTGAATTTTCTCGCTTGGGAATTAAATCCACTTGCCAAGCTGTATGGATGTAACTCAATATCTCTTAGTTTCTATAAATATACATTGAAAAAAAATATTGTTGTAACGAATATTGACTGTGGACGTATAAATAAGAGACTCTTTGAATATATTCCGAGATTTGCATGGTTGGCTAATTGATTATTTCCTTTTTTACGAAAATTCCTCCTATAACTTTTTCCCCAACCATCCTTTTCCTTATAGTTGTCTTCCCTTGACATTCTTCAAGATCTGCTTATTTCATTCATTTTTTATTGTTTGTCTTCTCTATAAGTGTTCATCACCCTTTACTCAACAGCCAACTTTTCAGTGAAGTAGAGAGGGAGAGAGATTAATCTAAACTAAAAGAGGGTTTTCAAGATCTGGATTCTTGAGTTTAATCCAGAGAAACAGTGAAGAACACAAAAGATGAAGTTTGGGGAAGAGTTTGATGGGCAGATGGTTCCAGAATGGCAACAAGCTTACATGGATTATTCTTCTCTCAAATCCATTCTTCAAGAAATCCAAAACTCACGGGAAAGATCAAGAACAGCAGGTGCCTTGAGACCCAAGAAATCTGTTTACCGCAACTTCAGCGGTCTGACAAAGCGGTACAGCCGCGCCGCCTCGTATTTGGATCTCGAAAACCAGGACATTATGGTGAGTACACGGATTGGTGATGATGGGTTTGAGAGATACGAGACGGCCATCATGAAAGTTGCGGAAGCAGGAAGAGAGTCAGAGCTTGTGTTCTTTAAAACCCTAGATCTGGAGTTCGATAAAGTGAACCATTTTTACCGGTCTAAAGTGGATGAGATGATGAAGGAGGCAGTGGGTTTAAACAAACAAATGGATGCTTTGTTTGCTTACAGAATCAAAGTTGAACGACCTTCTTCTTCTTGGACCTGCTCTGAAACAGTATCAGTTGATGTGAATGCCTTGGATTGCAAGGAACAGAGTGAGTTCTCATAGGTTGTTTTCTATATTTTAAAATGACTATGAGGTTCTGTGTCCGAAGCTCCGTACATAAGACGAAGCCCAAACCATTTTTTAACTAATTCTCTTTAGGATAATAGATTTATTTCAACGCCTATGAACCATTAGTATTTATCCAAGAGTTTTAGTTGTTAGATAAACTTCTCATTAGTAAAAGATTGTTTCTTTGTTACTGGGTTTAGTACGAAAGGACAAGAAGTGTGAATCTTCTTGTGTTTATTTTTTGTGTTTGATTTTGAAGGGAGGAAGACATTAGCTGATGAGATGGGAATCGAAATAAAAGAATCCAGCGGTGGAGATTCAACAAAAGAGAGCACACCAGCGGCTTTAAGTATAGACCGTATCAGATTAAACAAAACTCAAGAAACTCCACTGTCCACAATCAGAAACATCCTCAAGCTATCTAACCAAGAAGAGCTCAAATTCACAAGAGAGACTCTCAAGAAAATAGAAGAACGGCTTAAGAATGTCTTCATCGAGTTTTATCGCAAGCTTAGACATCTCAAGAATTACAGGTATCCATGATGTTTCTTAGGCATTCTTGATATTAAAAAAGCAACTCATAAAGATTGTTTGATTTGATACATATCACAATTATTTCAGCTTCTTAAACACCTTGGCGATTTCAAAGATCATGAAGAAGTATGATAAGGTAACACTGACATAGTTAAATATTATATGTATATATATAGGCTTCTTGATATTAATTTAGAGCTCTTAGATTTTTTTGACAATTAGAAACAATTTAGTTAAAATTTTAATTTTAATATATATATATTTTTTTTAAATTAGAGACCTATATATATATAAATAAATATATCTTAAATTTTTGAGATCCAAAACTAATGTTTGACTTGTCTATGTTCATGACGGCCATGTATTTATTAACATGTTTTTGTATTTTTTTCTCTATCAGATTGCTTCAAGAAATGCAGCAAAACCTTACATGGAGATGGTAGATAAGTCCTACCTCACTAGTTCTGATGAGGTTACGACAACATTTCTACATAAAAACTTATTATTTCTTCTAGTAATACTACAGCCTTTAGCCAGAGCTTTATTTACATTTAACAGATCAACAAACTTATGGTGAGAGTTGAGTCTATTTTCGTCGAGCATTTCGCCAGTTCGAACCGAAGCAAAGGAATGAATCTCTTAAGACCAATAGTGAAGAAAGAAAGACATCGTATAACGTTTTCAACTGGTAACTAGAAAACATCCCAAATATAAATCACATTTTATAACAGTTAGTTCATATGACAAACTAATCAAAATCTTCTTTCTCAGGCTTTTTTGTGGGCTGTTCAGTCTCTCTAGTGATTGCCCTTGTCTTGTTCATCCATGCACGCAACATAATAGGCACAGATGGACAAAAACTCTACATGGAGACAATGTTTCCTCTCTACAGGTACAAACCAAAACATCTTTAGGTTCCTCTCTATAACTAAATCAATTATTTTCTCGCTGACAAGAATGTTTCTTAAACCATGTTTTTCAGTTTGTTTGGATTCATTGTCCTGCACATGATCATGTATGCTTCAAACATATACTTCTGGAAGAAATATCGAGTGAATTATGCATTCATATTCGGGTTCAAAGAAGGAACAGAGCTTGGTTACAGACCAGTTTTGCTTCTAAGCTTTGGCCTCGGCACGCTTGCTCTAGCTGCTGTTCTTATAAACCTTGACATGGAGATGGATCCTAATACTAATGACTACAAGACAATCACTGAACTTCTTCCCCTCTTCGTTGTAGCTGTAAGTTGTTCACTATCGCTACAACGACAAGAATGTTATCTCATTATGTTATTACAATAATAACATCATTTCATATTGACAATGTTTTCATACAGATTGTCATGGCCATTTCTGTGTGTCCCTTCAACATTTTCTATCGGTCGAGCCGATTCTTCTTCCTAGCAGTTATATTCCGCTGCATAGCTGCGCCGCTCTACAAGGTACTTTAGTCAATCATATGGTAAAAAAGATCGATAAACATCTCAATCTGTCCTCATATATATAAACTTGCAGGTTAGTCTTCCGGATTTTTTCTTGGCCGACCAGTTAACAAGCCAGGTTCAAGCTCTGAGGAGTCTACAGTTCTACGTATGTTACTACGGCTGGGGAGACTTCAGGCTAAGAAGAAACACATGCAGATCAAGCGATGTATATAACACATTCAACTTCATTGTCGCTGTGATTCCTTACTGGTCACGTTTCCTTCAGTGTGTTCGAAGGTTGATCGAAGAGAAAGATATAAGCCAAGGCTTCAATGCTCTCAAGTATTTGTTGACCATCGTTGCTGTGTGCTTGAGAACAGCTTACAGCCTTAACAGAGGAAACAACTGGAGACTCGCTGCATGGGTTTTCTCGGCCTTGGCAACTTTCTACGGTACATATTGGGACATTGTGCATGACTGGGGATTTCTTCATAATCCATCTAAGACTTGGCTTAGAGAGAAGCTTCTTGTTCCTCACAAATCCGTCTACTACGTTGCAATGGTGAGCAATAAGAGAAAAAAAGATAACAAAATAAATCATGGTTTAGGGTTTCTTTTACAAACCTAGTTTAGGGTTTCTTTCTAATTTTGTTTCTCTCCTCTCTTTGTTGTAGGTGGTGAACGTTGTGTTGAGGTTGGCATGGTTGCAGACTGTTCTTGATTTCAACTCCTCGTTCTTGCATAGAGAGACAATGATTGCTCTCCTAACTATTCTTGAGATCATACGCCGTGGTATCTGGAACTTCTTTAGGTAGCGTCTTCACCAAGAAACAATCGATGAATATTCTTCAAAAATCATTTATTTTACTTAAGGTTTTATTTTTATGGGTTATGAACACAGGTTAGAGAACGAACATTTGAACAACGTGGGGAAGTTCAGAGCATTCAAATCAGTTCCATTACCGTTCAACTACGGTGAAGAGGAAGACTCGAGATAGTTAGGTATATAAGATTGGACCTATTCAAGGTTGTTCCAAAGAGTGGTGTTTCTATTTTGTTACTGGTATTGCTATAGACTCCTTGTAAGGAAATTAGCATAAAGGCTTAGGATAAAACGGTTTTGCCTAGGGTTTGTGCTCTCTAGTCACCATGTCCCCAAATCATATTTCAAACCAAGATTGGTCCATAGACCCACTGTATAAATTGAAAAGGAATCATCAATGTTGCTACCAGAGAACTGTGCCATACCTGCAACCTATTAAAGCATCCATATATTGTTAGTCAGGCGTAACCGTAGCTTAGTGCCAAAAAAAAGATGCAAAGTCAAGAAAAGAAATCACCTACGGATCCTCCTAGCGTCCGCAGGCTAGTTAACCAGTTGAAACAAAAGAAAGAAGTGTTGCTGTAGGACAAACCTGGAAGAAGTGTTGATCAATGATCATTGGATCCACGAATAAACTCTCTATCATCCTTCAAACAGTTCGCTTCTACAGTTACAAAATATTTGTCTGCAGTCACTCTAGGCCAAGAAGAATCTTCATTGCCTTATTTGATAATCATTCTCCATCTCCGCAAAGCTACTGCAGTCTTGATCTTAGGAGTTTTCAAGGCTCCTAAGACAAATGATGTAGTATAAAAGATTGTCGAACCAGTTCTGAGGGATATCAAAGCACCGAGAATGCAAGTACTCACTTAATCTAAGTGCAACCAATGATTTAGATGGGTTTTAAACTACTACTAATACTAGAAAGCAATTACAGAATGATACTTTCTTGACTAAGGGAAAAGAGAACTCATGGGCATAGGGATTAGACCTTGGGTGATCAAGTATCGAACTAAGGATGACAAATGATCAATCAAACTATCGACCTTAAGCCTAGACACAATTCTAAGCAAGCTCTATGTCTAGATGAATG
>NC_027748.1:9193373-9219335 GCF_000695525.1 Brassica oleracea var. oleracea
AGCAAGGAACAAGAATGATCTACACTAAAACATCCTAGAACTAACCTAATCACCCTTAATCTCCCTAACCCATGAATTCAAAAGGTGACTACTCACTAATCTCCATGATTCCTCTTAAACCCATATTGGATTTCAGATTAATCATATAGAGAAATAGATAAGAAATCAACAAGAACACAAGATGAAAGCAATGAAATCTGAATCAAAAGAAGTTTTACTAGTTGTTCTCCAGAAAAGAGATTATCTGCCTCCAATGGCTTACCAAAAGTCCTTAACTTAGGTTTAGGCAATGTAAAACAACAAAACAAATGACCAAAAGGCCCCTGAAATAACATAAAAATCGTCCAAGCAAAACACGCGGAGCGACCTAGCATAGCCGCTCCAGGAGGTCGCTCCCGACGCGTTTCTTCGTGTCTCGCCCCGTCAAAACGCGAGCGACTTGAGCTGGTCGCTCTGGCTGGTCGCTCTGGCTGGAGCGAATTGAGATAGTCGCTCTGGGCTGGTCGCTCTGGCTGGGAGCGACCTTGGTAGGTCGCTCTGAGAGGTCGCTATAGGATGCTCGAACAGGGTGGATATGCCTCTAGTAAATTGGTCGTAACTCGTTCATTACATCTTCAAATGACTTGAAACCACTTCCATTAGAAAGCTGACTCAATTTGCTGTGTCTCCACAAAATCTTAGCAACAGAAAATTTTTCTAAAGGCTCCATCCATGCTCATCTTTCACCCCCTTTTGGATCACAATGCTCCCAAACATCTTAAATCACTCCATGGCACACTCTAACACCTAATAAGGACAATGAATGCAAAATGCAACCTAGACATGGCTAAATCCTAATCTATATGATGAAAATGCTCATGGATAAATGGATAAAACAATGAAAATATGCAAGACATCAAGCCTCCATCTTTGTTCTTCATCTCCGCAATGATGAATGTGGCTTCAACGCGACTCATGTGAATCAACAACATATTCAGCACTGGCTCTGTTTGTATTTTAGAAGAATATAAATGGGCCAACTTTGGAAGCCCATTATAAATCAGCACGTTGACGAGTACAGTAGGTTATTTTCATGTGAGTTAACATTACCACAATAGTTATACGAGTGCACCAGTTCCAAACCACCATCAGTTTTGTTCGTTTTGAAAGATTCACACCATCACGAGTCACAAGTTTTGGAAATGCATTTCATTCCTCACTGTAATCGATCAACGGCCCAAACGCCCAAGAATAGTTGTACAAAGGCCTATTTAGAAGAATATATAACAAGACATGGTCCTTGTACCTTTCTTCTCTTACATTTGCCATCCTCAAAAACCAAAATAGTCAACAATAATGATATCTTGCCACCTTGTGGGCTCTCTCGCACGTGCGCTACCTTTTCATCTTACATCATTTTCTTTTACTTTCATAGTTTTGTACCAATCTTATGTTCAGTTTCTTCAAGAAAGTAAGGTTGTACGTTTAATTTATAAACTTATAATAGAACGTATGGTTGTTTTCGTTAATAGAAAGAATGGTTTTTAATTCAAAAACTCTTGTCGAGTTGAAAAGATACACATGTACTCAGTGCCGACCCTGACCCAAAGCACAGAATGCTCCAAGTGATTTTTAAGATATCTACAAAGAAGTGAAGTTACTTTATTCGCCGGTTTGTGTAAAATCTTATGTATGATTATGACAATACCAAGAGTCTCAAGACTTTTGATTGAACGACATTAGTGGAACTGAACACTGGTTACAACGAGCAAGACACACAAGAAATAGACAGAAGCATTACACAACACAAAGTACGTTATTACAAGTCTTGATTCCCTGGTGCGAACTTGAGAGAGATACTATTCACACAGTGTCGCTCATCGGTAGGTGTAGGGAAACCTTCTCCTTTGAAAACATGGCCGAGATGTCCCCCACAAGCCGCACAAGTGATCTCGATTCTTCTCCCATCTGGATCAGGCTGAGTTTAACATGTAAAAGAAAAAGATGTTTTCAACAGTTTAGTTTCTCAAATCATGAGCTGTGATAATGATCTCTCTTGGTTTGATAATCTTACAGTTCGGTTTATAGCACCGGGAAGGCCGTCAAAGAAAGCAGGCCAGCCACAACCGGAGTCGAATTTGGTGGCGGATTTGTAAAGAGGAGTCCCACATCCTGCACAAGAATAGATGCCGTCTTCGAATAGTTTGTTGTATTCTCCTGTTCCTGGATATCTACATTTTAAATGTGTAGATAGTTAGAATAGTGATGTTATAGTAACTTGGGACCGCTACACTATACTTCAACCACCAAGAAAGACCATACCAAATCAAGAGACAAGAGTAAAGAATCAATTTTTATGTCTCAAATAGAAAACCGACCAGAGACAACTCGTAAAGAGTAAGGTTCATAGCAACTAAGACGATCCAGATACTACAGAAACAGAGTTTTAATGTGAAAGGAAAAAAAATAAAAAAGTGAAAAACTTTCAAGATTCATTGATCCTTTAACCACAAAGAAGATTCTAGATGAAGTTCTTTTGCTTATTAAAGTTCGAGAACTAAGAAAGACCGTTAAGGCAGACGGCACAACAAATCAAGACACAGTATTAAGAAGCATTCTCATGTCTCACAGAAAAATTCGACTTGAGAAATATCATAAGAGTAATGTGTCATTGAAAACTTTGTAGAAAGCTTTAATCTTAGAAAAAATCTATTGAAAGCTTTAATCTTTCAGAAAATGTGCCTCCTGTATCGTTACATTTAGTGATCAGGTATAACAAGTTTATTCCACAAAACAGTCACTCACTGCCATCAACTTTCATGTGAGATGCAGATGCAACTACATATCCAAATAACAAAACACACTGTGATAATCATATATCCACTAACAACGTAGAACCATACTGTGTGCATCATGAGAAGCATCTCAATCCACTGCATAAGAGACTCATCTAATGAGAGACTAAACTTCGAAATGCATTCTCCAACAACAATGCTATTAACAAACACACTCAAAAATAGATACTCCTCTTACTCGGTGCCTTTCTGCCTCAGGATCCTGAATTGCTCAGGAGACAGGATCGCACGCCACTCTTCCTCTGGCTTGTTGACCGATCCGGGAGCAGGAGAAGACATTGCTGTGATACGACCACCGTGGAAGCCTCGGCTAAGAAGACGGAGCGGAGGAAATGAGGAAGGAGAGGCGGAGAGAGGAAGGAGGTTAGGATTCGCGAAACGAGTGATTCTGAGGGAGAGAGAAGGTCTAACGAAGGCTCTGATGGTGGTGGCTGAAGATGATGATGAGATGACGTTCAACGCCATTGTTGCTCTTTTATCTCTTTCGTTCTTCGGACAGAGCTTTCTATGTATTTCTATTTTTTTTTTTTTTAAGTTTTGTCTGGAATCTTCATTAGTATGGGCCTAATTTATAAAGCCCATAAGGCTAGTCTCCACTCATGCCAAGGCCAGAGTGTAAGTGGAGAGTGTGAGATGATCCTCTTTAACAAAGGCTCCTCTTTTAAATATGTGAAGAATCCTTCTTTTGCAAGAAGACCTTTCATGAAATGAAACTGGTTTGTTTCTGTGGAAGTAAAAACGAAAATAATTAGATTTAACACTTCAAAATATTCACAATGATAAAGTTGAGCTAGTTGATGATGTTTTGAAGTTCAACAAGTTGCACCAAGAACTTATTACTATGCCTTCATCTACATGCTATGAGAAGCTTATTACTTATTGTTGGGACTCTAATGAGGTATTTGCACTCCCTTCTGTTGATTTTTTTTTTTTTTTTTTTTAAATTCTGGTGAACTCTCCAGTCCATTCTCGGCAGCTGACCGGTGATCATTCTTTTATAGCATAGGTGGGCACTGCTCTTATCAAAGTTCGGTGTTAAGCCTCAAATAGGTAAAAGAGTAATGAAATGGAGGTTGGGTTTGTTCCTCCAAATCTTTTCCAAGTTGACTTCCTTAACTGCCCTAACAAGCTTAGGCCATTGGTTCACCAACATTATCCTGGGCCTCAATTGTTTCAAAATCAATTTTTGCGTTTGCGTTTACATGACCAATAAAAATTTAAAAACCATATACAATGAGTAAAGACCAAACAATTCTCATGGAACCATTTTTTACCTTTCCTTTTGAAGGCACAAACTTAGGATTTGGATTAATATATAAACTGCACACAGCAGTTAAGTACCAATAAAAGATTAGAAACCAGACTTTTTAAAAAGCAAAGATCAAACTAGTCTTGACAGAAGGAAGAAAGAAACAAAAGCGACTTGTTTAAGCAGCTCTTGCAAGAACTTGAAGACTTTCAGGAACATCAGAAGGATCAATAAAGAAACTCCTCCTTCTCAAAACCACCTTTGGTACACTCACAGTCAACACACCGTCTTCATAACCAGCTGATATTCCGGTTATATCTATCGATTCTGGTAACCGGAATTTCCTCTTGAAACTCCTAACCGTTGGGACCGGCGATCTATCCGTGGTCTCCGTGCGTATGATTAAGTATATAGAATCTTCGATCTCCACTTTTATCTCCTCTTTCCTCAAACCTGATTCAAGAATTAAAAAAAAAAACAAAAAACATTAAGATGATCTTAAAAAAAAATGTGTGGTAGTGAATATATAATTGAGGGATTAGTTAGTTATATTATTTCATTTACCAGGAAGATCAACAGAGAAAATGTGAGAATCTGGAGTCTGAGACCAACGAATATGATTCTCTTGAGAAACTTGGTAGCCATTAAGAGCTCGTGATGATAGAAGATACTCCCATGGTGTCAATTGAATCCTCTGAAAATCCATTATTTTCTCTCTCTTTTTTTTGCTTGTGGATTGATTTTGGATTATGGCTCCTATTTATAGTAAGTAAACAGATGCCACCCACCTTGAAACAATCAGTAATGAAAGAAGTGTTAAAAAAAACACTTTAAAAATCGATATAATTTATTAAACTGAAAAAACAGCAATCTTGTCGAGTGAAATGTGGGGTTCTTGATACCTTTTTTTGTGCAACGTGGGGTTCTCGATACTGTGGATGAAGAAATACTTGCTAAAGCCTAAAATGATTGTACTTTAAAGTTTGATGGTAAGAGACTTTGGTTCTCTTGATATTGTCACTGTCACTGATGACGGACCACTAAATAAAACCATGGTTCCCTGCAAATAAAATGATCTAAATTGTGTTCAATATTTTGTCACCAAACTGATCCTAGCTTAAAGCTCACGAAACAATAAAATTTATATAAAATTTTAGTGCAACAGATTGTTGACATACAATTTTAAAAAAAATATTGTAGGTATGGCTAAGTGTAACTTTCAAAAATAATAAAATAACTATATCTCATACAAATATTTCCAACCACTCATTTGCTTCGACCGCCCAAGTTGCAGATATATATATTATATACCACCACTTGATATTTTACAGAATAAAAAATATATATTTTTGTCTTCAAAATTTTCAAAGAGGAAATTTTACAGGACGGTAAGAAAAAAGAGGAAAATTACAGGACCCCTGTTAGTGTAAATATTTACTCAAACCTACAACCCTCAGTTTAAACAATTAATCACATAAATGCCACTAGTCTCGAACACGAAACATTGTGAGAGGGTTTTACTTTTATCAAAGGGGTTTTTCTAATCACACTCTTCGAATGAATCATCTTCTCCTCTAGGTCGTCGTACGGTCGAAGAAATGGGTTTAAGGAAGGCAAAACACAAACTAAGCGCCATCTTCCGCGTAGCGATGAGAAACGCCGCTAAAAAACCTCCAGCCGAAGCCGTCGCCGGAGAGTATCCCGAGATGGATTTTATTGGCCAAGGTGCCTCCTTTTTCTTCAAATCTCTTCTTTTTAGAAATAAAAATCTGAACTTTAATAGGAACAGAGTCATGGAGTTCGTTTCCGGACATTCTCACGCCGCTTAAGTCTTTCATGGATCCATCCAACACTGGACAACAAGGAGGTAACACTCTAGTGATGCGTGGAACGTCGTCACTCGCGGGTCTTGTCTCTTCTGGCTTCGGTGGTATGTAGCCCTTCTCTTGCGTTTCATTGATTGTGTGTTAGTCAAGTTGATACCTTTTTGATTGGTTTCAGTTAAACCTCGGAAAAGAAAAGACGATAATGATTTTTCTTCCAAGAAGAAGACATTGGAGTTGTCAGCTTTCTTATCCGGGAAACTCCCTCCATCTACAAAGAAACAACACGTGGCGCGTGGAAGGTTACAGTTCGAGACCTTCAAGAAGAACCAGTCACAGCTTATGAAGAAGCTCTCTAAAGGATGCGCTCGGAAGCTGGGGCAGGAGACCACGTTCGAGGTGTTGTTTAAAATGGGGAAAGAAGCGGGCGAGAGAGAGTACAACGCCAGGATTCAGCTTTGCGTGGAGAACGCGAGGAGAAGCAATGACGCGGAGTATGTGCTTGATCAAGTTGGGAAAGCTATTGAGTATTTGAAGGAGATGAGGCAAGGAGGGTTCTCTATAAAGGAAGGGACTTACGGGCCGCTTTTTAGGTACTTGGTTGATATGGAGATGGTGGAGGAGTTTCAGATTTTTGAAGAGTTTATTAGGGAGGCGAGTCCTGAGTCTGTTGAGAGGCTTGTTTACTATGAGATGCTTCTTTGGATTCAAGTGAATGATGAAGAGAAGATCCACGAAATTTGTAATACGGTTGATGATAGTGGGAGGATAAGTTTATCAACCCTACAAGGTATGCCATACGCAGTGTTGATATAAATATTCATGTTGCTTTACTCTGAAAGTAACTTTTTTTGGTTTTGGTAAACAGAATATCATTTGGTTGCACTGTGTGAGAAAGACAGAAAGGAAGATCTTCAGAAGCTTTTAGAGATTGTCGACATAACAAAAGTTTCTTCACCGGAAGTTTTGAAAAGCATGTTTGAATACCTTGGAAACTCGCTATTGGAGGCTGTTGCAATGAAGCTACTTTTGGAACTAAGAGACTCTGGTAAATGTGGATATAAATCAATTGAAACAATCATTTTATAGTGGTGACATGTTAAATCTCTTGCGAGCATCTTATAGCATTGTAACATGGTTTCCTAACGTTTCCAGGTGAAGTGGAGGCAGTTTCAAATCTCATATTTAGCTATGCCTCCTGCATCCCAAACTCCTCGGTGAGGTCAATTCTGGTTAGTACTAGTATGGCGATTTTTGTTGATTGGCAATGTTTCTTGCACCCAAGTCTCGTCCTAGATCTTAACTAGTACTGAAATACATATCACTTGGGTATGTTAAGTAATATGAATCTAAGCTTCCTGTGATAAACTGGAGTCTGCTTATTAAAATATTATATACATATCCTTGATCCATTGAAATATTCTAGCTAAATATTATCTCTCTTCATATACTTTAGTAGTGCTGACCACATACACAACACATTTATTATTTACAATCCTGTAGGTCTGGAGATTGTTAGGTCTCAACATGCTTTTCATGTTGGGTATGCTACTACAAATTTAGCCAGTGTTCTTGAAACGATCCAATATTTGTGTTGAATATCTATGCCATTTTTCAATGTAAAATTAAAGCAGAGTAATTCAGTAACTTCTCATTATTATTGTTTGGAAATGGTAGCAGACTCCATTTACAGAAACTGAGATAAATTTTACTCAGCTCTCTCAAGTAGCACCAAGTCGTTAAAGGTTCTTTTGAAGATAGCCTGTGACTCCTAACCGTCCATATTTTGGTGGCTATAGGTAGAGGATGCCATATTGAAGTTTAACAAGTTGCACGAAGAACTAGATATTGTGCCTTCATCTACATCCTATGAAAAGCTCGTTGGTTATCTTTGTGGCTCGAATGAGGTAATGTATTTGTACGCTTCTTTTAATGTCAACTTCCATTTTTAGTACCCTTCATTTACTAATGATATGTTCTCTGTGTCATAGGTGGCCACTGCTCTTGATGTAGTTGAAAATATGTGTGAAGCAGGACTCGAAATATCGGAAAACATCCTACATTCATTATTAGATGCCATTGGCCAGATTCTTGAGTTTGATTTGGTATAGACCTCCTTTCTTTTGAAGCATGTTCCTTGGGTTTCGTTTCAATATTTTTTCTTCTTATACCAGCTTCATTACCTTCTCTACGTCCAATAGAACAGCTAATTAGGCTGGCCAGTGATATGCCCTTGAGAGATCACCAACATGTCTTTCTCATACTCATGTTCGCAGGTACAAAGAATCCATTCAATCATGAGCAACAAGTGTGTCAAGCCAAACAGTGAGACTTTCAGGAGATCGATAAGTTTGTGCATAAGAATCAAAGATGTAACTTCGTTTCTAACTTTATCAGCTTCAGTTGCTATCCGTAGTGAACTTCATCGCTAGAAAATGAGTATGAATGTGATGTTTCTCACAGATGCAATGTTTGCTGAACCTCTCGGTTTTGTGCAGTTTGAAGGTGCATATAATATGCTTGGTAATTTGAAGAATTTTAATTTGGCTCCGAACTCTAGCATGTACAATTCTATTATGGTGGGATATTTTCGAGAGGTAATTAGTATCCTATGCTCTCTTGTCAATCATTCTCCTTTGAGTCGTTTATGACAAGAGGATTCTGTATGGTTTTGAAGAAAAATGTGAACAAGGCCTTAATGGTCCTCAAGGAAATGAAAGAAGCTGACGTTAAAGCTGATTCTGTGACGTTTAGCTATCTAATAAACTATTGCGACCAGGAGGAGGCTATTGCGGAGGTAATCATATTATACCTGATGCATGCATTTATAGTGGTGAAAGATGAGTAAAATATAATTTGTTTCTTTTTTTTTAATTCTTTTTAAAAGTATTATAAGGAGATGAAGCAAGCAGGAATTCAAGCTAGTAAGCACATTTACATGTCCCTCATAAAAGCATATGCGTCATGCAAACAATTTGAGAAGGCAAAACAGGTAGGCATGCGTATTATAAAAAGTTCCCAAATGATTATATTCATAAATTAGTGTAAGAACGCAATCTTTGTTCTTATATTAGGTGCTCTTGGACCAAGAAGTACCGACAAAGGATCACAATGAGCTGAAAAGTATTCTTATACATGCTCTGGCATTAAATGGAAATATAACAGATGCCTTGAGTATTTATGAAGAAATGAAGGAAGCTGGTTGCCACGTAGACCCAAAAACTATTATAACTCTTATAGTAAGTTTATACTTTAATCATATTGTTTTACTCATAAGTTAGCCGAGTAATAGTGAACTAGAGATACCATTACGTACTGCAATGAACTCGAGTTATTTTTCTGTAGGATCACGCTGATTCAAACGAAGAGTTGACAACGTTGGCTCAACTCGCTCATGAGCTGAATGATTCTAAATATTGGATAGATGGTCTCTTCAAAATTGTCGTGTTTGCTGTCCGCAACAATAAGTCGTGGTACAGTGAATTATGCGTGCTCTATATTATTGTACTCCCGTCATTGTTATTATTGTATGCTTCATCCAAAGTTTTTTTTTTTTGTGTAGCTCTATTCTTGATTTGTTGAAGGGGACGAAAAACGACTTGTTCAAGGATGACATCGCTCTGGAATATTGGTTGGAAGAGGTCCGAATCTATTTATCTCACACGTCTTAAAAAATCTTTGCAAGTTCTTCTCTTGTTCTTATTGTTAACTAGTGTTCTATAACCAGGTGATGTCTCAAATGACACAACGAAATCCTGTATAATGTTATGCATCTTATTGTTGAAACCAGCTGTTTAGGTCAATAGCAGAAACAGAGCCTAGTGATGTGAAGCTAGGGCTGGACTTGTTGAGCTTTATGAAGGAAGAGCTTGGGTTATGTCCTTCAAGAAAATGTCTAGATTTTCTTCTACATGCTTGTGTCAATGCGAAGGATAAGCAGACCGCTCTAGTGATATGGAAAGAGTACCAGTTTGCAGAACTCCCTTACAATGTCCTCAACTATCTAAGGCAAGTGCTCTTTTGTCTCTTCTAATAATCCTTGTCCATTTGAAAATCACAATTATCTAAGAGAGTGGTTTTACTCTTGGTAGAAGAGTAATGTGTTCTTGGTTTTATGGTTTTACAGGATGTATCAGGTGCTAGTGGCTGCAGGAGATTCAAAAAGTGCAAAGGAAATAGCATCCAAGATTCCTAATGATGATAGAGATGTTAAATGTGTAATCAAAGAAAGCAGTGTTGTATTTACTCCAAAACCGAAAAATAAAACGACGAAAAAGAAACGATTATCTTGCCAAGCAAAGTAGGATCAATCAGATCATCAGTTACCCCAATTGTATGAAATGTTGTACAGGAATGTACACAATTTTGCCACTAGAATGGCTGAGTTTTTTTTTTTAATTGCGACACTTACAGTTTTTTTTATGTATTCACCCCAAGGATGAAGCCGTTATTGTAACAGGGAAGATTGCTGGACTCTGCAAAAGTCCTCACAGGTGAGTGGAAAGGGTTAGGAGCAACCGGGTGAGAGATATTCAGCCCTGCATTACGCAAAACCGCCTTCGCATTGCCGCAAGCATCTTCTGTCTTATCAGTGAAGAAACCAGGGATGCGCAGATTGTTCACTGCCTCAACTGCTCCTGACCAGCTTGAGTACCTGTCCAGGTCACAGTTCAAGGCTACAACGATGTCTGGTGATGTCAGGTATGTTACCTCCTCTTGGTACAAGCCTTTCACAAAGCTCACCTTGACTCTGCTGTTGTTTGTTGCTATTGTACCAGATAAGTCGGATGGAACCTCAGGTCCGACCATTATGATCTGCACGGTTCCTGTACCATTAAGTAAGTGATCGATCTCTGCAAATGCTTTGATCCAGTCGAGTTCTCGTTCTGGACCTAAGTAATGGACAGTCACTTCTTTCCCTTTGAGCAACAGGTTCTTGGAATGGGTGCTTAGTGTTGTTAATATGTGGTAAAGGGTTAAAGGGTATGAGAGAATGTCAGAAACAGGGCTTGATGGTGGTAAACACCTAACATCATAGTAATCTGACCAATCTGACAAGAAGATCATACCCCGTGAACGCTCTTTCAGATTCTGAATTGGTAGATCCTGTGGATAATCACCGTCCTGAAGCCCTCCCCATGATTCAGCATCTGAGGAAGAGTCTTGTAAGAGCCCAAAAGGACCCTGAGAATAGCAACTGCATTGTCTTCTCCACATTCCCTTTTTGTGGACACCCAAAGATTCAAGCCATTCACATGGGTTTTCAGCATAGCACGAGAAAGAGAAGATGTTCATCTTGAGCTCTTCTTCTCTACCCATCATAGCTTCATAGAGATTACAAACACTTCGATGCATCTCTCTCCAGTGCCGTTTCTCACATTCTGAACCACAGTAGATGGTTGCACGGCAATGACTACAGCAAACAGACTCATCTCTATGAACAGCTTTGTCACACGTTGTGCACTTTCTTAACCCCACTTCTGTACCTTTGGTCATGCCTGAAGCTAGCTCCAGTTCATCATCATCGCGTGTCATTACCACAGTTTTATTCCACTCCTGCTCATATGATTGACCAGGCGGAAGCGAAACCGTGACAGCAACGAAATCATGACCTTTAAACATCTCTGGTGGCCACTGAACATCAACAGTCTCTATAAAAGGCGAAAACTTAATCATCCTTGGCAGCCCCTTGACTTGCTTCTCCTCTTGAAGAAGCAATGGATGAACCAAAGAAAGAGCTTTCATTACAGCAAACACAAGCCTAAGCTCTTCGAGCGTCGGGTTTCTGAACTGGAGCTCACCAGAGGTTATACACCGGGCAACATCGATAACCGGAAACCGATCAGTTCCAGAGACTTCTAAAGACAGAGACTTGACCATTCTCTTGTTACAAGGAAGCATCAATGACTCAACCTCATAAGTAACTCGTAAAACCTCAACATTAGGAACTCTAGCCATTTCCCTTGAATCATCATCAGTCATCTTCAGTGCATAGCTCGTAGATCTATACATATAGATTGCTATATCACCACCATCCCCTCCTGTGAACTGAACACACTGAAAAGGCTGTCTCTTTCCCGACCAATCAGAGTCTTTTCCCACCCGGACACCGAACAAGTGACCTGGTCTGAGCCTCTTCCATGGCTCACTTCTGTATAAAGAAGCTGAAGCTCTGAAAATGAAATGGATCACGTTGGGAGAAATACCTTCAACTTTCATGAGGCAAACACCTGATCCAGGTCCAAGACCCGGACCTGACCCGAACTGATCCTGAAATCTACCAAACAAGTTCTTCAAATGCAAATCCATTCTTCAAGCTTTCCCCCAAAAGAGTAGTCAGATCTGAGTGAAAAGGAGCTCTGTTCAGAAGAGTTGTTTCAGTTTCTAAAAGCAAAGCAGAGAAAAACAAAACTTCAGATGAATTTGAATTCTAGAAGAAGGCAAACTATGGTTTTTGTGCAGTTAAAACGGTCATGCCTCAACCGACAAAACAAAAGTTAAAAAGTAGTGTATATATATTTGAAAATTTCAAGAAAAAGAGTTTAGAGGTGTTATTATATCATAGAGTAGGCCTCGGCGTTTTTAACTCAACCCGAAGTACCGAAGTACCGACTTTAACCCGAACCAAAAAAACCGAAACCGAATCCTAACTGTTTTACAAAAATATCCGAATGGGACTTATGAACTTATTACTTTGGACTTTGGTTATAATACGAATCGAACCGAAATCCGAATTAGGATCCGAAGATATCCGAAATTAGCTAAATATGTTAATGTTTTTATATATATTAATGTGATTTAGATTAGGCCTGAGACTTATTATCCGAGATCCGGATTCGATCCGAGATCTGCTCCGGATCCGCTCCGAAAATAGGATATCCGGGGTGCCCGGATCCGAATCCGGATAGTAAAATCTTGGATCCGTGCAAACCGAATCCGGATCCGGATATCTTAATTTTTAGGTCCGGATATCCGGATCCGGATCCGTATTTTTAAAATACATTAAATTTTTAAATTTTATTAATATTTATATTTGATATATTAATATTTCTACATGAATTAATCTTATAATATTATATTTTAGTTTTTACAATATTATAAACATATATAAATATATTTATAAATATTTAATTTATGTATTATATTAAAAAAATTAGTATTTTTTGTTAAAAAATTATTTTTAATTATTTTGACGGATCCGGATCCCGATCTGGATATCCGCGGATAATAGAATATCGAGACGGATATCCAAAATCCGGATATCCGGAAACCACAAATCCGGATCCGGATATTAAATCCACGGATCCGGATACCCTAAATTTTTTGGATATCCGGATCCGTCCCAGGGCTAATTTAGATATTTTAGAGTATTCAAAATATTTTTGTAGTTTGTTTTATTTGTTATTTTTAATACTTTTTAGTTAATTTAGATATTTTAACTAATTTTTAATTAGATTTGTAACTAATTTATATATTTTGAAATTTTTTGGGTCAATTTTTGAAGTTTTTAAAAATATATTTTTGTACGATTTTAAACATTGGTTAAATCCGATCTGAACCGAACCCGGAAGGAACCGAACCGAATCCGATCCGATAGTAAGTAAAAACCGAATGGTACTTATGAACATAACACCGAAAATCCGAAAATCTGAATCATCCGGACCGAAACCGAACGGACCACCGAACGCCAGGCCTAGAGTTCCTACAATAAAGTGTATACTTAATGGGTAATTGACATCTGATGCTATTTCATCAATTCTTTCTTTTTTTTTTAGAATTATTACTTTACAGCCGACAACAATATTTGCACCATACCATATCATTTTACAAAATTTTCATTTTATACTAAATATTTTATCTTAGTTTTTTTCAATTAGTTTGTGCATAATTAATTGTTATTAAATCATTTTTTTCTGGAAGTTGAACACTGTACCTGCTAATGTAGAAGTGTTAATGATAACTTAATCTAAACAACTGCACTACAAAGTTTCCACTGTTTCATCAGTATATGCAACTAATTTATCTAGATATCCTAAAATGCTATTTAGTTACATTGTTGTATCCTTGTTAGGATTTAAAGGAAACAAATGCTTGAATAACCAGAAGAAGAAATAGTTTTACAACAAATACTGAACACAAATGTTTTAAACAAACAAGAAAAAAACAGAATATGCAATGGAGAGTCTGAATATCTATAAAATAACAGAACGGTGTTCATTTTGTTAATTAAGGAACTGATGGAGCTGCTTCTTCCTCCATGGCACAGTCAACCTTCTTGCCTTCTCCTTCAAGCAAATTCGCTATGAAGCCACTCTTGGACACAGAGCTTTTAGGATCTGTCTCTTTGTCTCCACTCATTACCGTCTTGTTACCAAGCTCTAGCCTAAGCTCCTGCGGAACTTTCTCCACCGGACCAACAGGTTCCTCAACACCAAACCCACGAGCCTCACCAGGAGGTTTCTGTTGCTCTGTGGTCTCTTTCTGCGCCAGGACAAGACTCTGTTGAGAAGCCACCACGGTCGCCTCCGGAGTTGGAAAAAACTCCAGCAGAGGAGTCGCAGCTTCTCCTTCCTCCATGACTCCATCTCTCTCCTCCATCACAGCTTCCTCGGGCTCTTCGTCATCGCTCTGATACGGCACTAGAGACAACGGTCGAGCAGATTCACAGATCTCCACATCTTCCGTTGCCTGATCATTACGAGGGAGATCAGTTTGGTTCTTGATCCCTTCTCTTGCGAACATTTTAACGTGAGGAGCCAAGTCGTTCTCAGGGGTTACGGGAGTGACTTTCCCCTTCTTGAACACGAGACCTCTCAGCTTCGTGTCACTGTCGTTCATCTTGACATTGAGGAGGTACCCCGCGTCGAAAGATCCTGTCGCCGCACCTGAAAACGTCTTACCAACCAGGTTAATGTTTTCTTGTTGAGGCTGTGTTGTGGTTTCATCTTTGCGCGGACGACCTCTCTTTCGCTTCGCCAAGAGATCATTGGCAACAGGTGGAGGTGAGCTTGTGGTGGCTAGATTCAATGGATTCATTTCTACAGACAACATCAAAAACAAACAAATTAATGAGTAAATATATCAAACACAAAGTTTTATTGCACAAAGACAAGTGTGAATTATTTACATGGCAAATCTACAAAACATTCTATAGGGTTTCACACTGATTCAATCTAAATCTAATTGTTGTATATTCATCATGGAACTGATTTAAGACCATATCAGAAATATGCTAGAAACCTAAGAATCAATAGATCCATGTATCTAACAGAATACCATTTGCTCCCGAAATCGACCGGATCGGCCGATAAAGTATAACAAAAAGAAATCAGGATAACAAACTATAAGAAATGAATGAAGATCAGAAACACTAAACAAAGAAATTATATTTAAAACAAAAACAGATCAACTTTTGTATGATTAAACAAGATAAATACCAAAAAAATTTTGGTCAAGAAATGTAGATAAGGATCTAAATATTTTCTTTGAGTTGTTCTCTCTTGTGGTGTTTGGTTATACGTTCTCCTTTTGATTTATAAACAACTTATTATGGGCTTATAATAGGCTTTTTTCATTAGTACTAAATTTTGTCCATATTTAGTTAAATGACTTCAGTGCTAAAAAAATATCTTACTTAACTTTTATTACTAACTAGAGGGTCGCACAAAATATTGTTTTATTGTTGTTAAAAATAGGCATGGGCATAATATCCGTAACCCGAAATCCGAACCGAACAAGAACCTAAAAACTCGATCCATATCCGGTCCGAAATGTAAAAAATATCTGAATGGGTCTTGTAAGGTGGTACAAAACATATCTGAACCCGAAGTGTTATTAACCGAACCCGAACGGGTAACCCGAAAAACCGAAAAAACCGAAAAAAATCGAAAAAATATCCGAAGAAACCGATCCGAATGTCCAAAATAATATATAATATAATTATATGAAACATGAATATATACTTCAAATATTCAATTTCGTATTTATTTTGATATGTTATCTAACAATAAGTATTTAAAATTTAAATAACTACCTTAAATACTTAATTATATATAAATAAATATATATTTCTTATGTTTTACTTTTAAATTTTAGATTTTCTTTCGAGTATATCCGAACCGATCCGATATAACCCGAATCCGAATGATATATGATTACTTTATGGGTTCCATGATGTGATACAAAACTGACCCGAACCCGATGTGTTATATCCAAACCCGATCCGTACTTGCAAATTTACTAGAATGAGACCTAGGAGGTATTATAAAAAAGAACCGAAATCCAAAAAATCCGATCCGAACGCCAACGGGTACCCAACCGCCCATGCTTAGTTAAAAGTATGAATTTTTGGATAATGCAATTATGTGATCACTTTTATTTGTTAAGAACGTTATTTGGTGTTTTTATTGTGTTATGTAATAGTGATATGTTAATATATTTTGTCTTTTTTTTTAATAATGTGTTTTGTCTGTATAGTAGTAAAGTGAACCTCTAATGTAAAAATATATTGAATTTCAATAACTTTGCATTTATGCATTTGTTGATTCTAAGATTAACGGTTTCAGCGTCAAAATTGTCTTTTATTTTTTTCATATTTTTGAACATTATAACTTTCAAGATGTTTTTACCTTTTTCCCATATTTTGACATTGAGCCTTCAACATCTATGCATTTTGTTTACCTTTCTGGTATGCGGTGTTTCTCATCATCACCGAAAAAGACTCACCTCATGCTCTTGTTCTTTATCGCCTTCTTCACCTTGAGAATTCTGGTATTTGTTGTAAATCGGGTTTAGGAGTTCCCAGTTGTGCGGTTGTTTCTCACGTCGTTTTAGGCTGCTTCATTCAATATTGGATGCTCCTATTCTTCCTTAGATTTCAGCTGATGTTAGGAACTGCATCTCTTTGGGTTGGGTCAAAGTTTAGTCGTCTTTGAAGTTGTTTTCCGCGTCGTTGGCTTACCATTGATACTCTCTTCTCGTCTTGGTTTTCAAGATATGGTTTTTGGTGATCTGGCTTCTATAGCTCGAGGACGGCTCCACGATTTGATGATTTCGTTTTGTCTACTCTTCCATTTATGTTCCTTCATCTCATTGCAGCTTTCATCACTGCTTGCGTCTCTGTGACTCTTCTCTTTCGCCATGTTTGTCACTCCAGGTTTGGATAATGTTCTCCTCCGAGTATGCTCTGTAGATTTGGAAGATTGTTTCTGGTCTCAAGTTTGGGCTCATGTTTCTCGGGGGTTGGCTTCTGTTCTCCCTCACTCATGTTATTCTCTTCTTCCCTTACTTCCCTTAGTATAAGTATGCGATATTAGTCTCTTGGAGCTTTGGTCCCTTCTATCCAGAGCTTTGTGGTTCTTTACCGGCATAGGCGTCTTGTCTGTGCTTGTTTAGTTTGTGAGGTGCTTCTTACCTCTTAGCTGGTGGTTGTGCTTATCGTTCGTTATGTATGTTTCTTCCTGCTTCGTGGTGATTTTGGCCTTATGTTGATTATTCTTCCTCTAACCCGCTTTCTTGATTCTTTGCATTGGTCCTTGATCACGCTCATTTGTGTTTGAGGGATTGTTTTATCTCAATATTATCTTTCTACATTTTACTGACTTTTGATTGTTCTGGCCAAGACATTCTATGATAAAGTGGGGTAAGTTAGTTTTCGTTCTCGATCGCTTTGAGCTATGGACCTTTATTGAGTTAGTGTTACTTTGGCATTTTTTTCTCTGTGATCATGGAGGTTTTATGTTTAGATTATATATTCTGCTTTAGTTTGGTTAATATTAAGATAAATATATAGTTGTAAATAAAATAATAGAAAATAGTAAAAAATAATAGATAGCGAAAATTTATGTTATTTTTAGCTGTGAATAAATTAAATATTTAAAATTCATTTATATTTTTTTACTTATTTCTTTATTCGTTTTGCAACTTTTTGAACAATAAAATAGATTAAAATAGATTATCAAACTTCAAATGATGATGGTTAGTGTGAGAAGGATTAGATAGTGTATAATTAGAAAATAGTGAACCAAATTGCAATAATCTAAAAGAATAAGGATCTAAAATGTAAAAAGACAAAAAAGAGTACACATGTCAACAAACTCATCTTCCACATGTCATAAGAAGAGAGAAAAATCTACTTTATATATATATATACTAGTGGTATTCCGGCACTACGCACCGGGTTCATATGTTTTATTTTCACATGAATTTATAAATCATTTATAGTCTTATTAAAGAAAATATGCTCAAAATATGAAAATAAAAATATCTTGAAAGAAAATGATATTTTTTTTGATCAATTTGATATTGGTTAGCGACCGTAGTGTATTATTCTATTTTGAAGTTGATTAATTCAAAGTAGAATACCTTAATTCAAAGTAGAATATAATAAGTGGTTGTGACTAATTGTCTGGTGAGAGAACTCATAAGAAAGAAGTAGTTCATTATTCATTTTTTGGTTGTTTGTGTGAGTTCAAAGTTGTAAGCAGCGTAAGGTGTTATACCTATGTTTTATAGACAGTGAGTTTAAGTTATCGATTTTCTTGGATTTTGTAACATTTTGTTTAAAGGACCATTTATTTCAGAAGCGTTTGATTTATTGAATCAATAGTTTGTAATGAATTGACTGTTTGCTTACATTACAGTTTTAATTTTTATCAAGATTATCTATAAATATTTATATTTAGTGTGGATTTGTAAGAGAGCATCACAATTTTGAATTGGTATTTTATACATTATGTATGAATCATTATTCTTGTTTATTTTTCATGAATTCTTTCGATTGAAATTGTTTGATGGTAAAATATTTAACTTTATTTCGTTGAGTCAAGTTAAATTTCCTAATGAGATTGTTAAGATGGTTTAATAGAGCTATGTTCTTTTTTATGGATTAGTCTTTAATATATTTTCTGTTAAGTCATCTACTTTTATTTATATTTTATGGGTTTCTTGTCAAAAAAAATTATAATGCGGTTTTCCGTTTAGACTCTGCAAATATGTACTATTAAATTTATGCTTGCAATTTTTTAAGAAATCACATTTATTTTGTGTGTTATATTTTTGTTTTATTTATTATATCATATTTTATTTTATTTTCTCAACTTTGAATTTTTTAATTTTTTTTGTTATAATTATGTGTTAATTTTGGGTTTTGGGTTGAATCATTTTCTTGTTAATTTTATTTAAACTCGATGAAACTAAAAAGACAATATCATAAATCAATTTTCCATCCTTTTGTTTTTATAAAATTTTCTTTTATTATTGGAATTTTTATATTATTGAATTATATTATGTATTGTCACTAAATTATTATTTGTTGGCTAATTTTATATTTTTAAAACTCTGTTGACTAATTTTTCATTAACCTTTTTGCTCTTATAAGAAAAGTCAACTCAGTATATATATCAATGAACTCTTATTGTTTTAACTTAGATACAAAATTAAAATTATAGTGCTCTCAATTACATATAATTATTGTTGTAAATATATAAGGTCGAAGTACTGGGTTTGTCCATCATGATGTCACATCTAATATTGGGAAAAATTATACACTTGTTTAGCATAATATTTCTTAGAATATGTATTAATGAAAATTGTGCCAAAAATACTACAGATATATTTATCATACAAATAAAATTCTTTTTTGTGATTTTAAATTATACACTTTATTATTATTATTATTATTATTATTATTTTGCTAAAAAAATATAACACTTTATTATTTTATGTAATACCAATATAAATAATTATTAATTACAAATAATTACTAATATAATAATAAAAAATAATTCCCTATTAAATATTTCTTGAACCGTGACCAATCTCAGGCTTTCTTTTCCTTTATAAACTGTAATGCAAGATTTATAAGAGATAAGGAACAGAGCAATAGTTTGTAGCAGAAGGCGAGAAGAGTTTTGTAGAAGTTGAAATCTTGTTGATGTGTGTGTTCTCAAGACCGTCAGTGAAGGTGAGTGTAGTTGGCGGTTGTTTGTTTTGTTAATGGTCATCGTTAAATAACATAAAGGTGGTGTTATAAGCTGACGGGAATTTAAATCATTAGAATCATAAGTTACATCGAGTCTAAAGCAGCCAAAATGAAAGGAAAAAAGTGAGCTCATATGTGATTACAGAACCAAAAATCATTATCTCAGAAAGTAGAAGAGATCGATGACTAATACTTGTAAAGAAAATCAAGACTGCCAGAGATCTGTGATTCTAAACCCAGCAACTCCACCAGGCCCTCCTATTGCTGCATGTTAAAGTATGAACTAAAAAGGGCAAAAACATAAGAAAATATGTTTGGAGTATGACTTGGAGAATGTATACCTTGAGACTTTTATTGGACACTGATTTTCCAACATAATAAAACAGCTTTTGACAACCATCACTTTTAGACAGTGCTTGACCCGGGCTTGCTGAAGCCGAAAAATCCCTGACCCTTTCTCCACATGTTTTCAGTGATGCACTTCAGAGATCTAAGCATCATAACTTATTTCAGATGGAATCTGTTTTTTCAGCAACTTTTGAGAAAAGAAAAAATAAGTGTAAAATATATTTTGAACATGTCAATACTGTTATAAGTTTAGAGCTGGCATTACTAAATTCATATAGATGACAAATCTCTAGACTCTGCATCAGGAGAAACATAATAACCATGTGAAGCCTTCAGACAAGATCTTAAGATTTAAAGCAACAATAGAGAATGGTAATAGGTGTAACTTAATTAAGCAACTGATTTTCTTTATCTGGCTGGCTGCCAACAGAACAACAGTTCTGATAAGCGTAATCCATGTTTCTCGCAAGATGGTAGATAAGCAGGAGCTATCTGAAAAAAATCCAAACATAAAGAATACACAATAAGTGATAAAAGAAACGGTACCTGGCAAGTCAAAGAATGAGAAGAAAGACTTGATCATAGACAACTCTATGGAGCTCTTCCATGTTATTTCACCCAAATTCGCTGCTCCTCATGTGCAAGAACTTCTGCTTCATCGCTTCCATATGTGAATTAGTTCATCACGTGTGCAACAATCCTAACAACACAAACAAAAAGTATTGCCATGGATCCGATAAACAATATTGTATTCTCAACGGAATCAACAACCGTCTTGCCTAGCCGGGCTCTTTGAAACACACTTCTAGCGCAACTTGCATCGCTTCATTACACAATGCCGAATTAGGGTGAAGGAAGGCTGAAAAAGTTACAGCTTTGGTTAGGATTAAAATCCAATGGCCTCAACTTCACAAAATCACCACGGAGCTTCTGCTCAGCCTCCTCCGAAACTCCTCTCCGCCTTGGAGTCCGTAATCCGCCATCTTGATTGAATCCTGTCAACATATGAAAACTAAACCGGAGGTATATCAAATGTCTAGATCTCTTGGACTTTATAATTGTTTCTTACGATCTGAATTTTGATTCATTCTTCTGCGTTTGATACTAATTGCTGATCGTCCCGGATGTACAGTAATGGTTGTTAGAACAAACTATTCTTCTCGATCTCGTTTGAGTTGTGGTGGCCATCGTCGCACCTTATAACCTTCAGCCTGTTACTGTGGGATGGAAGAGGTCGTTTTAGACGTTACAGGGAGGTGAAAGGCATCTCGAAAGTTTAGTCCGTAAGAAGAAGAAGAGGAACCAGAGGAAGAGGAAACCTAAATATTGACGTCTTTTTCCATTTTGTTTAAGTCCATCTGCAATAAAAAAAAATTATTTACAAAGCCCATCGGCAATCAGAAAGCCCAGTACAAACATTGGGAACAAAACGCAATTTCGGCTTATGTTTAAGAGTGACACGTGGCGGCGAAAAAGTCTCATCTGTCTGAGAAGGCAGATATGTCAACTTTATTTATAAAGAATATAGTCTTATTTTTTGTTCGAATAACATTCCAAAAATCTTTTTAACCACTAAACAGGTTTGCAAAATCATGAATACAATTATTTTTTAAAATAATGCCAAAAATATGGACTGGCTAGAATTCATCAATTCTTTTTAGAAATTCACAAATGTATTGTTTCCTAAAAATTGGCAGTAGTGAAACAACCTGAATTTAAGTTTTAGTCAATTTTGACTACACGATAAATTTTTAAATAACTATAATTTGATTATCATTTTTTTTACTAAAGCTTTATTTTTACTTTAATTTTTAATAATTTAAATCTGTTACTTCAAAAAATGTGTTAGTTGTAAAACAAACCAAATTTAAGTTTCTAGTTAATTTTGAATAAACAATAAAATTGTAAATAAAAATAAAAATGTAATTTGAATAAAATTATGAAAAATATTTTAACCACTTAACAGGTTGCCGAACTCATAAATTCAAAAAACAAATTAAATAATGACAAAAATATGGACTGACTAGAAAACATCAATTTTCTTAAGGAATATCATATATTTATTATTTCGTAAGAAAATTGACTTGATATATATAAATCCAGTTTATTTTATTACTAAAGAGTTATTTTCAGTTTTTGACTTTTAATAATTCTAATTGGTTACTTCAAAAAAATGTGTTAGTAAAGAAACAAACCTAATTTAAGTTCTAGTTAATTTTGACTAAACGACAAAATATATTTAAAAACTAAAACTGTACTTCGATTTATAATTTGGTATATTTATTACTAAGAATTTTTTTTCACTTTTTAATTTTAATAATTTTAATATGTTTCTTAAAATGTGGTAGTAGTGAAACAAGCCGAACTTTCTAATTTTGACTAAACTATATATTTATATTTTTAAAACTGTAGTTTTATTTATTGTATGGTTTATTTTATTACTAAAGTGTTAGTTTTACTTTTTGACCTGTAATGATTTTAATCTGATACTTCAAAAGAATGTGTTAGTAGTGAAAACAACCCGAATTTAAGTTTCAAGTTAATTTGGCAAAACGATAAATTTGTACAATAAAAATAAAACTGTAATTTTGAGTAAACAATAGAAAGTCATATAACTTATGGAGTTACTTATTAAAATATAAAACAATATTTATTAGAAAATATTTTTCTTACAACAATAAAAAAAATTAAACTTGACTCTTCCTTTGTCTTTTATACAAATTTTTGAATCAAAACTTATAAATCACCACGAACTAATTCTTATTTTGAATATTACCAAATAAGTTCTTCAAATGAAAATCCATTCTCCAAACTTTCTTCAAAAGAGTAGTCAAATCTGAGTGAAGAAATCTGTTTGTTCAGTTTCTATAAGCAAAGAAGAGGAAAACAAAACTTTCAGATGAATTTAAATTCTAGAAGAAGGCAAACTCTAGTTTTGGGCATTTAAAACGGTCATGCCTCAACCGACAAAACAAAGTAAAAAGCATTATCCATGCATATTTAAAAAATTTAAGGTAACAGGTGTTATACAATAGATTGTTCATACAATAAAATGTAACTTAATGGTTAATTGACATATGATGTCTTTTATCTACGTTTAACTGTATCACCTGAGCCATTCTATGAAGATCCACATTTATCTGGGTTTACTTGCACCATGTTGAAGATTGCTTATAAATCTTTCCTCGTATTATGTGTATAATTGATTAATAAATCATTATTCTCCGGAAATTGAAACATGGACTTTCTGGTATAGAAACATTAATTAACCATTAGTCAAACCACTAAACTAAAGAGTCTTCTACTAGTATTTCATCAAAATTGTTTTTTGAAAATTGTTACTTTACAGCTGACAATTATTTTTGCATCATCCCAAACAATTTTACAAAATTTCATTTATGCTAAATATCATATGTATTTTCAATTAATTTGTGCATAACTGTTAAATAATACTGTATTTTCTGAAATTTGAACACCTGCTAATGTAGAATTCTAACGAACACAATCAAAACAACTGCACTACAAAGCTTCCACTATTTCATCAATATATGCAACTAATTTATCTTTTTCTTTTCGTCAGTAGCTCATGTATACCAAATTCTGATCGAAAGAGAAGTTATTCCAAAGAACAACTCCATCCGACTTATGTCTCCTTTACATATGAAAATAAAACGTTTTTGGTTTTAGCTTCCTTTGCTAGTGCAACTAATTTATCTACATATCCTATAAACCTGTCTCTAGGCATGTGCCTAAAGCACATTTACACAGGGCTCAGAATTTTTTTTTGCAAACTTTAGTTAAAGTTTGGGGCACTTTACGAAAATATTAGAGCTCATTTTTACAGAATGCATGTGTTAGTTTTATAAATTTGCACATGGGACGGGCTAAAATGTTGTTAATTACTTTGTGGTATCCTTGTTAGAGTTTAAAAAAAACAAATGCTTGAATAACCTGAAGAAGTAACAGTTTTACAACAATTACTGAACACAAATGTTTTAAACAAACAACTGAAACAAGAGAAAAACAGAATAGGCAATGGAGAGTCTGAAGATATAAAATAACAGAACGGTGTTCATTTTGTTAACTACGGAACTGATGGAGCTGCTTCTTCCTCCATGGCACAGTCAACCTTCTTGCCTTCTCCTTCATACAAATTCGCTATGAAGCCACTCTTGGACACAGATGTGTTAGGATCTGTTCCATTTTTGTTGTCTCCACTCATTATCATCTTGTTCCCAAGCTCTAGCCTAAGCTCCTGCGGCACTTTCTCTACCGGACCAACAGGTTCCTCAACACCAAACCCACGAGCCTCACCTGTAGCCTCTTCTTTCTGTGCCAAGGCAAGATTCTGTTGAGAAGCCACCACGGTCGCCTCCGGAGTTGGAAAAAACTCCAGCAAAGGAGTCGCAGCTTCTCCTTCTTCCATAACTATAAGCCTTGTTGGGGATAAAGTTCATGTCCAACAGTAAGCCCCCCAGTTCGTTGAGAGAGATGTAGTTGATCTCAATGAATTTTACGAAAAGGGTTTATAAGAGAATGGACTCAGTGCTTTACCCATGTCGCAGACGATTATCATGAAATTGCTGTCATGGTTAGGTTGCCATAGATGAAGTGTCATAGACGGACCGTCTCGGGCGAGTTTTCATCGACATAATTCTGATTCCGATTAGACTTCTTACTCCGGGATGGTTGCGCGAACGATCTGTGAGGACAGTGTTCTGAACCACCGAGCAAGTTGTCATGGATGAATTGTCAATCGACAAACTGCCAAAGACAAGTCGCCATAGACATCATCTATGAACGTACCGCCACGAGCAAACCATCACAATCAAATCGTCACGGGTGGACGTGTCTTCGCGGTATCACGTCATGCTCGAGACTTGCGAGCAATCTGAGTGACTGCGAGAGAGCGATCCGAGCCGAGTGACTACGAGAGAGCGAGTCGAGTGACCGCGAAGAACAAGTCGAGTGACCGCAAGGGAGCGAGTCAAGTGACCGCAATGGAGCGAGTCGAGTGACCGCGAGAGATCGAGCCAGGCGACTGCGTAGATCGAGGTGAGAGAACGCTCTGCGCCGAGTGACGACAGAACGGTCGAGTGACGACAAAACGGTCGAGTGACGAATCGTCGGTCGAGTGAGGACTCGTCGGTCGAGTGACGACTCGTCGATCGAGTGATGACTCGTCGGTCGAGTGACGACTCGTCGGTCGAGTGAGGACTCGTCGGTCGAGTGACGACTCGTCGATCGAGTGACGACAGAATGGTCGAGTGACGACAAAACGGTCGAGAGACGACTCGTCGGTCGAGTGACGACTCGTCGATCGAGTGATGACTCGTCGGTCGAGTGACGACTCGTCGGTCGAGTGACGACTAAACGGTCGAGTGATGACTCGTCGGTCGAGTGACGACAAAACGGTCGAGTGACGACTCGTCGATCGAGTGATGACTCGTCGGTCGAGTGAGAACTCGTCGGTCGAGTGAGAACTCGTCGGTCGAGTGAGAACTCGTCGGTCGAGTGAGAACTCGTCGGTCGAGTGAGAACTCGTCGGTCGAGTGAGAACTCGTCGGTCGAGTGAGAACTCGTCGGTCGAGTGACGACTCGTCGATCGGGTGACGACAGAACGACACGTCAACTCCGCGAGGAGAGAGAGATCTGAGCAACTGCGAGAGATCGTTCTGCGCCGAGTAAGGAGAACGAGCGAGTGACCGCGAGAGATCGAGCCAAGTG
>NC_027748.1:9219418-9223521 GCF_000695525.1 Brassica oleracea var. oleracea
GATCTGCGCCGAGTGCCCGTGAGAGATCAAGTCTAGTGACCGCGAGAGCGCGAGTCAACTGTTTTCGAGACGATTCATCGTGAAGCAATGATGGATACGTCAAATATGGATACTCCTCAGCGAGTCCTTGTTGCTGAATCGATACGTCAACTCCACGAGGAGAGAGATATCTGAGCGACTGCGAGAGATCGATCTGCGCTGAGTAAAGAGAACGAGCGAGTGACCGCGAGAGATCGAGCCAAGCGACTGCGCGAGAACGATCTGCGCCGAGTGACCGTGAGAGATCGAGTCGAGTGACCGCGAGAGCGCGAGCCAACTGTTTTCGAGACGATTCATCGTGAAGCCATGATGGATACGTCAAATATGGATACGCGTCGGTCGAGTGACGACTCCTCGATCGAGTGATGACTCGTCGGTCGAGTGAGGACTCGTTGGTCGAGTGACGACTCGTCGATCGAGTGATGACTCGTCAGTCGAGTGAGGACTCGTCGGTCGAGTGAGGAGAGCGAGCGAGTGACCGCGAGAGATCGAGCCAAGTGACTGCGCGATAACGATCTGCGCCGAGTGACCGTGAGAGATCGATTCGAGTGACCGCGAGAGCGCGAGCTAACTGTTTTCGAGACGATTCATCGTCAAGCCATGATGGATACGTCAAATATGGATACGCCTCAGCGAGTCCTTGTTTCTGAATCGACACGTCAACTCCACGAGGAGAGAGAGATCTGAGCGACTGCGAGAGATCGATCCGCGCCGAGTAAAGAGAACGAGCGAGTGACCGCGAGAGATTGAGCCAAGCGATTGCGCAGATCAAGTCGAGCGACTGAGAGAGAACGCTCTGCGCCGAGTGATGACAGAACGGTCGAGTGAGGACTCGTTGGTCGAGTGACGACTCGTCGATCGAGTGATGACTCGTCGGTCAAGTGACGAAAGAACGGACTCCAGTTCAATCTTCCTCGAAGATACTTCTTCATGCCCCACAGTGGGCGCCAACTGTTTGAACCGAGAACTGTCAACAAACTAGTGAATGAACGAGACGAGGACTCGTCGGTGGGGTTAGGAGAAGTCCTCGTGCTGAGCTTGAACCGGATGGAGATGACTCGGAGAGAATAAGAAAAAAGGTGTTTATTGATTATAGCTGGACCCGATGAAGGGTTGCCTACGTACCCCGAAAGGGGATCAAGCCAATCGTAGTTCTACAACAAAGGATCACAAGTGCCTAGATGAAAGCATGTGTTGAAGTGTTTCTCTCTCTAGAAGTAGAGAGAGATGGAGGAGAGACCAAAAGAGAGTCCAAAAGCCCCCTCTCAAAGGAGGTTGGCTCCTTATTTACAGAAAGAAGAGGTCTAGGGTTTCCTAGTGACCCCCCTTTTAAATGGGCTGAGCCCATTATCTTATAAGCCTTGTTGGGGACAAAGTTCATGTCCAACAATAACTCCATCTCTCTCCTCCACCACAGCTTCCTTGGGTTCTTCGTCATCGCTCTGATACGGCACTAGAGACAACGGTCGAGCAGATTCACAGATCTCCACATCTTTCACTGGTTGATCATTAGGAGGGAGATCAGTTTGGTTCTTGATTCCTTCTTTCGCAACCATTTTAACATGGGGAGCCACGTCGTTTTCAGGAGCTACCGGAGTGACTTTTCCCTTCCTGAACACGAAACCTATCAGTTCCGTGTCACTGTCGTTCACCTTGACATTGACGATGTGCCCCGTGTCGAAAGATCCTGCGACCACAGCAGAAAACGTCTTACCAACCAGGTTAACGTTTTCTTGTTGAGGCTGTGTTGTGGTTTCATCTTTGCGTGGACGGCGTCTCTTTCGCTTCGCCAAGAGATCATTAGCAACTGGAGGTGGTGAGCTTGTGGTGGCTAGATTCAACGGATTCATTTCTACAGATAACAACAAATAGATAAATAGAACAAACACAAAGTTCTATTGCACAAAGACAAGTGTGGATTGTTTTCATGGCAAATCTACAAAACATTCTATAGGGTTTCACACTGATTCAATATAAATCTAATTGTTATATATTCATCATGGAACTGATTTAAAAGCATATCAGAAATATAGCAGAAACCTAGGAATCAATAGATCTATGCACTTTAATCAGAATAACAATTTCTCCCGAGATCGACCGGATCAAAGCATCCAATAGGGTATATCAACAAAAAAAAAATCAGGATAACAAAGTATAAAAATGAAATGAAGATTAGAAACACTAAACAGAGACAATTATATTTTATAAAAAAACAGATCAACTTTTGTATGATTAAACAAGAGAAATACCAGAAAATTTTGGTCTAGAAATGTTGATAAGGATCGAAATATTTTCTTCGAGTTTTTCTCTCTTGTGGTGTTTGGTTAATTATATCTTCTCCTTCTGATTTATAAGCAATTTATTATGGTCTTGTAATAGGCTTTTTCATTAGTACTGAATTTTTTTCTACACTTAATTAAATTACTTCAATGCTCAAAAAATATTTTACTTAAATTTTTTTACTAATAGTCAGAATTTTTGTCTGAATAACATTCCAAAAAAAATTTTGACCACCTAACAGGCTGGCAAAATCATGAATGCAACGTTTTGACTTTTAATAATTTAAATTTGTTATTTCAAAAAATGTGTCAGTGAAACAACCCGAATTTAAGTTTTAGTTATATTTGACTAAACGATACTTATTTTTTTACGTGTAATTTGATTTATAACTTATTTTATTACTAAAGCGTTACTTTAATTTTTATTTTTTAATAATTTTAATCTGTTACTTCAAAATATGTGTTATTAGTGAAACAAGTTAAGTTTCTAATTAGTTTTGACTAAATGTTAAATTTGTAAAAAAAAAAATGTTATTTGAACAACATTCCAAAACTGTTTTAACCACTTAACAGGTTGACAAAATCATAAATGCAAAATTTTTTTTAAAATAATGTCAAAATATGGACTGACTATAAAACATCAATTCTTTATAGAAATATCACAAATTCTTGTTTCGTAAACAATGGACTTGATATCGATATAAATTTGGTTTATTTTATTACTAAAGAGTTATTTTTAGATTTTGAATTTTAATAATTTTAATCAGTTACTTCAATAAAATGTGTTAGTAGTGAAACAAGCCTAATTTAAGCTTCAAGTTAATTTTGACTAAACGACAAAATTTCTTTTTAGAAAATAAATTGTACTTCGATTAATAATTTGGTACATTTTATTACTATTGACATATTTTTAGTTTTTGATTTTAAATAATTTTAATCTGTTACTTACAAAGATGTGTTATTAGTGAAACAAGGCAAACTTTCTGACTAATTTTGTCTAAACGATAATTTTTTAAAAAAACTATTGTAGTTTGATTTATTATATGGTTTATTTTATTACTAATGTGTTAGTTTTACTTTTTGACCTTTAATAATTTTAATCTGTTGCTTCGAAAATGTTAGTAGTGAAACAATCTGAATTTAAGTTTCTAGTTAATTTTTGGCTAAACGATGATTTAAAAAGAAAAAAAAAACTGTAATTTCAACATTTCCATGACTTAGTTGCAGTATTTAATGTTAGTAGTCTGGCGTGTTTGCCACATATACAGTGAGTTGGAAAGCTCCTTCTTCTACTTCCCATAATTTTCAGATCGCATTTTTTCTCTTCTTCTTCGTGCTTTTCGTTTTGTTCTGTTAAATGCCAATGAAACCTGATTATAATATTCTCCCAGTTCTATGTTACTGAAAAATGACAAAATGACATCATTTCTAGGTGCCATTTAAAAAAAAAATCACTACAAGAAAACATCAAAGATTCTGAGGGAAAAAATCGTCGGAATTTCGTCGGAATACCGTTATTCCGACGACATACCGACGAAACAAGTCGTCGGAAATAATTCCTCGGAATTTCTTCTTTCGTCGGAAATCCCTCGGAATTTTCCGACGGAATTCCGAGGAAACAAATTTCCGAGGATATTCCGAGGACCATTATTTTGTCGGAAATGTCCTCGGAATATACCGAGGGAGAACTTCGTCGGGATATTTCCTCGGACGTTCATCGATCGATGCGTTTTAGACATATATACATCGATCGATAGGAATATACCGACGGAACTGTTCCCTCGG
>NC_027748.1:9226566-9229851 GCF_000695525.1 Brassica oleracea var. oleracea
ATATGATAAACCAAGACCAGCTACGAGTTTCTGAACCTCGTAGTATGAACCAGGAGCTACATTATCCTCGGGTAGAATACTTTTTACAAAATCAGCAATCGCATCCACACAGTCTTCAGCCAAATTATAATCTGTTTTAATGCTCATCAATCTTGTAGCAGATGATAAAGCTGAATGAACATCTCTGCAACCTTCGTATAATGGTTGCTTTCCAGCATCCAACATATCATAAAATCTCTTAGCTTGTGCATTGGGTAAATCTTCCCCTCTAAAATGATCATTTACCATCTGCTCAGTACCTACACCATAATCTACATCCGTTCTAATTGGTTCTTCTAATCTAACCGCTGGCTGAGGTTCGCTAGTACTACCATGTTCATAATCAGTTTCCCCATGATGATACCAAATTTTGTAACTTCGTGTAAACCCACTCAAATATAGATGAGTCCAAACATCCGACTCTTTAATAACCTTTCTATTTTTACAATTAGAGCAAGGACATCTTAACTTACGTGTTTTTGCTTCCGGTTGTCGGTGAACTAACCCCATGAATTCGGTTATACCTCGTTGGTATTCTTCCGTAAGCAATCTCGTGTTCGGATCCAAATGAGGTCGATCGATCCAAGAACGAAAATAATTTGAAGAAGACATATTTTTTATGAATCAAATTCGTGTGTAAATAGAGTAAGAGGGAGGATGAAGATATGGAGTGAATGAAGAGGAAGAGGAGTGCTTGTTTATATAGATTAAATCCTGCCGACATACCGAGGAAATTCCGACGGAATTCCGACGGAAAAGGCTAGTTCGTCGGAATTTCCTCGGAATTTTGTAAAATCCCCCAACGGCTCTCCAACGGCTATAATATTTCCTCGGAATTCATCGGTTTTTTCCGAGGAACACATTGTTCCTCGGAATTTCCTCGGAATATTCCGACGGACGGAGGTTTCCTCGGAATTCCGTCGGTATATTTCGAGGAAATTCCGAGGAACCCCAATTTTTTGTTTCCTCGGAATTTCCTCGGAAATTCCTCGGTATATTCCGAGGATTTCATTTTCCGTCGGAATGTCCGTCAGAATACCGCTGTTTTCTTGTAGTGAATCAATGATTTTAAATCGACCAAACAATTAAAGCCACATGTGTGCCACATCAACATCTGAAACTAAGTAAACTGAAATCAAATCCGGTTATGTAGCAATTAACTAGATTGGAAATATTTGGATGTGATATTCAAAATAAAAATTTGTTCGTTGTGATTTAAACTTGATTTAAAAGTTTGTGTATGAAGACAAAAGAAAAATCAAAGAGAAATTCTATAGAATAGTCATTTTTAAGTTTTTGTCACGAAAATAACCATCAATGAAAAAAATGACCAAAATAAGTTTTATTCAAAGGTTTAACTAATATAAACTTAAGGTTTAGAGTTAATGGATATGTTTTGGGGATAGTGTTTCAAATTTACACAGAGATTGACTCTAAAAGGATCAGACTCAGAGAGGGTATGTACTCTAGATTTATCAGAAACAAGGATTTAAGGAACAAGCAATTGGAGATTCGATTCCTCAACACTCAGAGCTAGTTTCGATTGATTTCATAGGATTCTAGGTTGAACGGGGACAACTAGGGTTTATGAATCACAGTACTGCTAAGATTGACACAGACCCTTAGAGAGATGCAACCACAGGGAATAAATGAAGAGTATATTGGTTTATTAAGAGGCTAACCTGCGAGGAATGAGGCTATAGGGTGAGAGAGTTTCACAGAGAGAACGAGGCGCGGCGCAGAGCAAGGAAGAAGAAGAAGAAGGCGGTGGGGGTTTATTTAATTTCATAGTTTTCAAGTTTTGGATGTGTATGTATATTAGATCAAAGATGTTATTATTTTCTATCGTTCAAACACACCCCAAACAAAAATTATTTTTGGCTTAATACAAAAATATATACATTTATTGTTTTCAAAAATGAATTGGAAAATCTCTTTTTTTTTGTAAAAGTTACGATGTATATTAGTATTGTCAAAACAAAACATTTTTTTGGAAAAAACGAAGAACATTGCTTTTGTCTGTCTAGAGCATGTCTGGGTTGCAAAAAAAAATTGAACGTGTGACTTTGTTCGTCTTAGCAATGGTAATAGTGTGACAGTCGAAAGCTTTGCATGCCCAGGGAAAGTTAGTTGTTGAGACTACTCCTTGTCTCACTAGCTAACTAGCTGGTCGCATTCATCGTTTGCTTGTTGTAGCAGTGTAGGTGGCATTCCTGCATGACTCGCTTTTGTCGGGATGGTTTGAATATTTTCCTTGAAGGGCAAGGAAACAAAGAACTCTGAGTCTAACCAGAGTGGCTTGTTGCATTTTTGGAGGAAATCTGTATGTGAGTCTGCACATGATGTTGCCATCATTTCTTCTCTTTTTGTAAACTCTTGAGAGACCAATCCTTCAATTGCGAAAAGTCGAGGAATCGTTGTGAAGGCTTTGTAGAGGTTTTTCCACCTTAATCCTCGTGGTTCGAATTAGATATCAAATGCTTTCTTGAAAGCGTAATAGGAATCTCATCCTAATATTAAATCCTTTCCAGGTGCAGTAGAGCCGAGCCGAGTTTGCAACACGAAACTCATGTTGATAAGGTAGCCACTTGGACGGAGAAAGAATTTTGGGATTTATAATCGTTGTATGGGCTCCGGTGTCTATGAATGCAATGGTGTGAACTGGATTTTCTTGACAGGATGGGTCGAAGATCGTCACTGTCGAAGATCGTCACTGGTAATTAAAATGCTGTTAATTACTCTGTGGTATCCTTGTTAGAGTTTAAAGGAAACAAATGCTTGAATAACCAGAAGAAGTAACAGTTTTACAACAATTACTGAACACAAATGTTTTAAACAAACAACTGAAACAAGAGAAAAACAGAATAGGCAATGGAGAGTCTGAAGATATAAAATAACAGAACGGTGTTCATTTTGTTAACTACGGAACTGATGGAGCTGCTTCTTCCTCCATGGCACAGTCAACCTTCTTGCCTTCTCCTTCATACAAATTCGCTATGAAGCCACTCTTGGACACAGATGTGTTAGGATCTGTTCCATTTTTGTTGTCTCCACTCATTATCATCTTGTTCCCAAGCTCTAGCCTAAGCTCCTGCGGCACTTTCTCTACCGGACCAACAGGTTCCTCAACACCAAACCCACGAGCCTCACCTGTAGCCTCTTCTTTCTGTGCCAAGGCAAGATTCTGTTGAGAAGCCACCACGGTCGCCTCCGGAGTTGGAAAAAACTCCAGCAAAGGAGTCGCAG
>NC_027748.1:9230474-9253901 GCF_000695525.1 Brassica oleracea var. oleracea
ACAAAAAAAAAATCAGGATAACAAAGTATAAAAATGAAATGAAGATTAGAAACACTAAACAGAGACAATTATATTTTATAAAAAAACAGATCAACTTTTGTATGATTAAACAAGAGAAATACCAGAAAATTTTGGTCTAGAAATGTTGATAAGGATCGAAATATTTTCTTGAGTTTTTCTCTCTTGTGGTGTTTGGTTAATTATATCTTCTCATTCTGATTTATAAGCAATCTATTATGGGCTTGTAATAGGCTTTTTCATTGGTACTGAATTTTTTTCTACACTTAATTAAATTACTTCAATGCTCAAAAAATATTTTCCTTAAATTTTTTTACTAATAGTTAGAATTTTTGTCTGAATAACATTCCAAAAATCTGTTTGACCACCTAACAGGCTGGCAAAATCATGAATGCAAAAATCAAACTTTACACATAGACAAACAAAAGTATCAAACTATATCTTTATATTTTTAAAACTGTAGTTTGATTTATTGTCTGGTTTATTTTATTACTAAAGTGTTTGTTTTACTTTTTGACCTTTAACAATTTTAATATGTTATTTCAAAAGAATGCGTTAGTAGTGAAACAACCCGAATTTAAGTTTCTATTTAATTTTGGTAAAACGATAAATTTGTAAAATTTATAATATAATGAGGCATTCTCTCTTTCCTGAGGTGACACGTCAGCAAATTGTGGGATCCACGCCTTATTTATCTTTTATTTTTAAAACGAAAGGGATTGGGTCTGTGATCTGTGTATAATTTTTAAAGGGGTTAATTTTATTTTATTTTTCCTTTGTGGGTTTTGTGTATAGCCCGGTTATTGTTAGGGTTTCATTTTCTTATTCCAGATCTTTCGTCACTCAAAGCGATTCCTCTTCCGACGATACCATTTCCTCACTCGATCTCTTTAAACCTACGTTCGCAGCCGATGGAACGCGTCCTATTCTAACGCCTTCTCGAGTAATCTATATATAGAGGTCGTTTACGGTGCTTCCGTCGCTTACGTCGTCGTCGACTACTTCACTTTCAACTCTCTTCGCCTCGGCAGAGCTGCTCAGTCCGTTGTTGGTCGCCTCATCCACTTTTGGGATTCCCGGAACATTAACAAGAACGAAGAGTTTATGGGGATAATGATTCTCCTCGATGAATTGGTGAGGATTGTTTCGATTCTTTTTATGTTTTTCTCTTTCCGGTTTCGTTTCTTCATAAATTGAAACTTTGAAATATATGATCTTTTATTTCCTGTAGGACTATGTGATTCACGGGTTCATTCCCGCCCGCTAATCGTGCCAGCCACTACCGGAATGATTTGAAAGATGGTTCTATTGTGAGATTGGACCGTTTTGTCGTCGCACGTGTCGCTGAGCATCAGTTCGTCGCAGCCTTATCGAATTCGTTTTTTTTAATGTTATTAGTGGACTTGGCTACTGGTTGTTACGCTCATGCCTGTGGTAGATTCCCTAATAATTTGGAGCTTATGATGGGGCTATTCAATTGCTATGTCCGTGAATATTCTTTTATGAAGCAGCAGCAGGTTGGTCTTTTTGCTGGTGATGAACATTTTTGTGTTATTATATCTTTTTATCTCTCTTTTTCTTATGTCTTACTTTATGACAGACAGCCATCAAAATGTACAAGCTTGCCGGAGAAGAAAGGTTCTTACTTTGGGCAGTTTGTAGCATCAAGTTACAGGTATGGCCACCGTCCATCCTCCTTTTATTTAGCAGTTTGGTGTTCTGTTGCTTACAGTTGTGAAGATATTTTACAGGTTCTATGTGATAGGAGTGGGGAGAAGCTCTTGCTTCTGCCTGAGGGTTTACTTAAGCTCATTGCCTCTCACATTACCGTTAGTCGTCTAAATCCACTAACGGTTTGTGCAGGTGCTAATTGTATTCAATTTTGAAAATACCAGATTATATTAACTTTTCTGCTTAAAAATTATTTTATTAATATTTAAAAAGTAATTATTATTAGCTCGCTTTTATGAACGTATGGCTCAATGTTGGTCAAACGAGAGAGAGAGAGAGAGAGAGAGTAACCAATGTTCTAAATTGTTCTCTGATGTGTTGGGCTGCATATCGTCTCGCTCTTTTCACAAATATTGCTCTGAGCTGTATAAAGTTTTCTTTTCCTCTTATAACCATAGAAAGCCTCTTTTCAAACAAACAAAAATAATATGAGTCTAGGATTAGACTCTAATACAACTAAATCCTATATATGACAATGCTTTTGATTTTCTAAATTTAGGTTTAAAGTTCTGAGGTTTTCAAGGGATTTATGGATTTGTTTTAGAATCAGACTTTACTAAATCCACGTAAGTATTTTTATCGTTAATTGCCTGTTTACTTTCTTGAAATATTTTGAGCCTGAGAATTAAAGTGATTTGTTATTTAGTGAGCACAAAAAAACAAAGTCCAAAACTTACAGATTCTTCCAATTTTGTAAATTACGGATTTGATTTGAGCATTTGAAAGTTTAGGGGTACGACGAAGGTGCAAAAAAAGAACGATTACACCAAATTATTTTTGTCACCTATGTTATTTTCTGTTTAAACCAACAAAGACGGCTGAGTCTGTTAGATCTGTGACCAACATCTGAACACAGTACCAATATAATGGAATGTTGTCATTTCGTTACTAAATCATTGCCAAAACATGCATACATAGGCTAGAAAAATGTCTTAAATTTAGGTTTGAGTGCAATACCACACAACAGAAATTGCATTGTAGACATGGTAGAGTATGTAAGTGAAAACACAACATCCTATACACAAAATTATCCAATACAACAACAATATCCCCGGTTCCGCGCTTGCACGGGGTCTATGCCCCTAGTAAAAATAAAACTGTAATTTTGAGTAAACAATAGAAAGTCATATAACTTATGGAGTTACTTATTAAAATATAGAGTATTTAGGTTGCATACATCCACAAAAAATCATAATTAAGTAAATACCACTTCCTTGTTAGTGGTACTGTTTACAATTTGATAATCCAATTGTACTCTTGAACCACGTTCCTTCTCCCACGTTCTCTGTCTCTCTCCTCTATCTCTTTAAAAGTCTCAGCAACATTTTCACTTCTACTTTTAATGATTTCATTTGTATATTTCTTCATCCGTAAACAAGCTTTAATTCACCATTTCTCCTCCATGTACTCTGCTATTGTCATCGTCTACTATACCTTCTCGGAAAAGGCAGATGAAAACGATTACCTTGATTGAAACAGTCGCCAAGCCTTGCGATAACTAGGATAACGTTCATGACGAGGCTTAGCGCCAATGTTTCACCGCTGCGTCTCTGTTTTCGGCTACATATATATGCTCCGTTCAACACATCTTATTGTCCTAGCGATTACGTCTCTCTCGACGAGATCATTATGTACCTACTCCGGTGGTTAGTTCGAAACTGATCATTACATGGAGGATTTAAAGGGATTTCATGGCTTGTCATGGAGAGATCTTTGATTCAAAAGTTTGTAAAAGTACATGGTCGTATGGATCAAGCATATATTTAGAGAAACAATGGGTTCTTCCTTAGATTAAGATGACAACATTGAGACGATGACATGGATCTCATACATTTCATTTGCGAATAGTTGCAGATACAATGTAACAGATTAGATTGTTGTTAGCTGATAAAGATATGGTTTGTTGCTATAGATTTGATATTGTGAGCTGATACATGTTTTTGTTATATGTTAACAAACCGTGGGTGATGCTAACTGATACATAGTTGTTTAGATAATACAAAGTATTAGTTCATACATGAAAGATTAGCTGTTACAAAGATTTGTTGCCGCTTTTTTAAAATGGATGGTAAAATATTGAAAATAGTTTTCGTTAGTTGATATATAATTTGTTAGATATTGAAAATAGGTTAGCGGATAATTCAATCATTATCTATTTAGCTTCTATATTCTTAACGGTTAACAATTATTGTATTATATATAAACTATTGTTTTGCGTCTAATATTATGTTTTATATGGTAGAAAACATATTAGATTGATATGAGCATTTACTTCTATATATGCTAATTATTCTTTTACTCTTTACACGTAAATATAATACGCTAAGAAAACATGTAGTATGCTAATTTAAATCGATACATTCGTTGGAAGCATACCTTGGGATTAATAAATTACCCACTAACAATTCATATAACACGTTACGATAAAATTTAGCGTTCAACTTTTTTGTATTTTTTGGTTAACATACTAGTAATTTATTACCAAGTTACAGTACGAAACTAACAAGATCAATTAACATCTACCAAAATCAATAGAATAAATATCCAATAAATGATTTCAATGACTGCACAAGAGGAGGTGACTCCATAATTGCAAGTAGTGGCCGTTGTTGAGGAGGACCAACATTAACCAGTAAGCTATGCTTAGCTGAATAAAGCTCTCTATTTTCCTAACTCCGGCTTGGCAAAATGGGATCCTCCGCTTAATTGGTGAGAGGATTAGCTTCAGAGTTATGCTGCAGAGTTATGTTGCAGGAAGCCACAGCCGTCAATGGTGGGAGAGTACAAACCACAGTAACTCTGGCTTGGCAAAATGGATCCTAAAGTGACGACTTTCCCAAACTAGAGAACATGAGAAGCGATCGTACGTCCAACAAGATAAAAGATGAAGAAGAAGAAGAAGTTGAAAACTTCTCTCTCTTAAGTGTCCAATTAAAAAGGGTAAAATAGTCAGTTTATGTCTTTTTTGCTACAATAAATGTGAGTTTCCAGCTGCGAAGGTAGTTTCCTAATTTTGAGTCAAGTTAAGTATATTGAGTCAATTCACTCTAAAATATAAAACAATATTTATTAGAAAATATTTTCCTTACAACAATAAAAAATATTTAAACTTGACTCTTCCTTTGTCTTTATATACACATTTTTGAATCAAAACTTATAAATCACCACGAACTAATTCTTATTTTGAATATTACCAAATAAGTCTTCAAATGAAAATCCATTCTTCAAACTTTCTTCAAAATAGTAGTCAAATCTGAGTGAAGAAATCTTTTTGTTCAGTTTCTATAAGCAAAGAAGAGGAAAACAAAACTTTCAGATGAATTTGAATTCTAGAAGAAGGCAAACTCTAGTTTTGGGCAGTTAAAACGGTCATTGCCTCAACCAACAAAACAAAAGTAAAAAAGCATTATCTATGCATATTTTAAAAAATTAAGATAAAAGGTAGGCCTGGGCATCCGGGTCTTCGGGTCGGGTTCGGGTCGGGTATTGTCGGGTCCGGGTCCTTCGGGTCCTAGCAATTTAGACTCATATAGGTACCTATAACTTTTCGGGTCGGTTCCGGGTCGGGTCTTGTCGGGTCCGGGTCGGTTCGGGTCTATAATTTCAATACCCGTAAAATACCCAAAATTTTCGGGTATATTTCGGATCCGGGTCGGTTCGGGTATTTAGGACCCGAAATAGACCCGAAGTACCCAAACTGGATCCGAAAACTCTAAAAATACCCGAAGAACCGCAAAAATCCCCAAAATTTTATCCAAAATCAGACCCGAAAACCCAAAACATACCCGAATTTTATCCGAATACCCAAATTATATTTTCTAAAAATCTAAAATTTCACCAAAAACCTACAATTATACCCGAAAATCCAAACCCGAAACTTTAAAAAAAATCTGAAATACCAAAAATATACCCAATCACCCAAATATACCTAGTATATACAATTATTTGCGGGTACTTCGGGTACCTGAACTGGTCTCGGGTAGGACCCGGACCCAAACCGAGACCCGCGGGTCCAAAAAAAAGACCCAATAGGTACTTAGAATGGACCTGGACCCGGACCCGAACCTGTATTTTCGGGTCGGTTCCGGTTCGGGTCTTCGGATCCGGGTAAAATGCCCAGGCCTAATAAAAGGTGTTATACAATAGATTTTTCATACAATAAAGTGTATACTTAATGGTTAATTGACATATGATGTTTTTTTAGCACTGAATTATTACTATATTACAATTATGAGAAAGATTACATGGACGATTCGACAACTGACAATACGATATTTTATGAAGATCTATGTCCAACTGCATCACTTGAGCCGTCCTATGAAGATTCACATTTTGCCGGGTTTACTTGTACCATGTTGAAGATCTCTTGTAAACCTTTCCTCATAGTATATGTATAATTGTTTAATAAATCACTATACATTGATTTAGGAACTTTTGTTCAAATCGATTTTGTAACCGGATCTGAATTTTCCGTTTAACGGGTTGAATAATATTAGTTTCATTAAAAAAAAAAATCACTATTCTCCGATAATTAAAACATGGACTTCCTGGTATAGATACATTGATTAACCCCAGTCAACCCACTAGACTAAGGATGCTTCTACCACTATTTCATCAAAATTCATTTTTGAGAATTGTTACTTTACAGCCGAAAATTATTTTTGCACCATCCCAAACAGTTTTACAAAATTGCATTTATGCTAAATATTTTATGCTACTTATTTTCAATTAATTTGTGCATAACTGCTAAATAATATTTCATCTGTTTAATATTAAATGTCATTTTAACATTTTTTTCTTGTTACATAGAGAGTGTCACTTTAGAATTTCAATGCAAATTTTACTTACATTCAGCTTAAAATTAATTGCAAAGTGCATTGATCTTATAAATAATTATATTTATCTCAAATACTATTGGTCAGATATGTGTAATTAATAGAAACTTAATTGCAATTCATTTACTTTCTTAATTTGTGTGAAAAATGTCAAAGTGACACTTAATTAGAAACGGAAATAGTATTTTCTGGAATTTGAACGTTTGCTGATGTAGAAGTACTAACGAACACAATCAAAACAACTGCACAACAAAGCTTCCACTATTTCATCAATATATATTTCATCAATATATGCAACTAATTTATCTTTTTCTTTCTGTCAGTAGCTCATGTAATTAAACCAAATTCTGATCGAAAGAGAAGTTATTCCAAAGAACAACTCCATCCGACTTATGTCTGCTTTACATATGAAGATAAAACGTCTTTGGTTTTAGCTTCCTTTGCTAGTGCAACTAATTTATCTACATATCCTAAAAGCTCTCTCTAGGCATGTGCTTAAAGCACATTTGCACAGGGCCCCCGGAATATATTTTTTGCAAACTTTAGTTAGTGTTTAGAGCCTTTTACGAAAATATTTGAGCTCATTTTTATAGAATGCATGTGTTATTTTATTTTTATAAATTTACACATGGTCCAATAAAAGAGTGAGACGGGCTAAAATGCTATTTAGTCACTTTGTTGTATCCTTGTTAGAATTTAAAGGAAACAAATGCTTGAATAACCAGACGAAGAAATAGTTTTACAACAAACACTGAACACAAATGTTTTAAACAAACAACTGAAACAAGAGAAAAACAGAATAGGCAATGGAGAGTCTGAAGATATAAAATAACAGAACGGTGTTCATTTTGTTAACTACGGAACTGATGGAGCTGCTTCTTCCTCCATGGCACAGTCAACCTTATTGCCTTCTCCTTCAAACAAATTCGCTACGAAGCCACTCTTGGACACAGATGTGTTAGGATCTGTTCCATTTTTGCTGTCTCCACTCATTATCATCTTGTTCCCAAGCTCTAGCCTAAGCTCCTGCGGCACTTTCTCTACCGGACCAACAGGTTCCTCAACACCAAACCCACGAGCCTCACCTGTAGCCTCTTCTTTCTGTGCCAAGGCAAGATTCTGTTGAGAAGCCACCACGGTCGCCTCCGGAGTTGGAAAAAACTCCAGCAAAGGAGTCGCAGCTTCTCCTTCTTCCATAACTCCATCTCTCTCCTCCACCACAGCTTCCTTGGGTTCTTCGTCATCGCTCTGATACGGCACTAGAGACAACGGTCGAGCAGATTCACAGATCTCCACATCTTTCACTGGTTGATCATTAGGAGGGAGATCAGTTTGGTTCTTGATTCCTTCTTTCGCAACCATTTTAACATGGGGAGCCACGTCGTTTTCAGGAGCTACCGGAGTGACTTTTCCCTTCATGAACACGAAACCTATCAGTTCCGTGTCACTGTCGTTCACCTTGACATTGACGATGTGCCCCGTGTCGAAAGATCCTGCGACCACAGCAGAAAACGTCTTACCAACCAGGTTAACGTTTTCTTGTTGAGGCTGTGTTGTGGTTTCATCTTTGCGTGGACGGCGTCTCTTTCGCTTCGCCAAGAGATCATTAGCAACTGGAGGTGGTGAGCTTGTGGTGGCTAGATTCAACGGATTCATTTCTACAGATAACAACAAATAGATAAATAGAACAAACACAAAGTTCTATTGCACAAAGACAAGTGTGGATTGTTTTCATGGCAAATCTACAAAACATTCTATAGGGTTTCACACTGATTCAATATAAATCTAATTGTTATATATTCATCATGGAACTGATTTAAAAGCATATCAGAAATATAGCAGAAACCTAGGAATCAATAGATCTATGCACTTTAATCAGAATAACAATTTCTCCCGAGATCGACCGGATCAAAGCATCCAATAGGGTATATCAACAAAAAAAAAATCAGGATAACAAAGTATAAAAATGAAATGAAGATTAGAAACACTAAACAGAGACAATTATATTTTATAAAAAAACAGATCAACTTTTGTATGATTAAACAAGAGAAATACCAGAAAATTTTGGTCTAGAAATGTTGATAAGGATCGAAATATTTTCTTCGAGTTTTTCTCTCTTGTGGTGTTTGGTTAATTATATCTTCTCCTTCTGATTTATAAGCAATTTATTATGGTCTTGTAATAGGCTTTTTCATTAGTACTGAATTTTTTTCTACACTTAATTAAATTACTTCAATGCTCAAAAAATATTTTACTTAAATTTGTTTACTAATAGTCAGACTTTTTGTCTGAATAACATTCCAAAAAAAATTTTGACCACCTAACAGGCTGGCAAAATCATGAATGCAAAAATCTTTTTAAAATAATGCCAAAAATATGTAACGAGTAGAATTCATCAATTCTTTTTAGAAATATCACAAATTTATTGTTTCGTAAAAATTGACAATATCGATATAAATTTGGTTTATTTTATTACTAAAATGTTATTTTTTACGTTTTGACTTTTAATAATTTAAATTTTTTTATTTCAAAAAATGTGTCATTGAAACAACCCGAATTTAAGTTTTAGTTAATTTTGACTAAGCGATAATTCTTTTTTTAAGTGTAATTTTATTTATAATTTATTTTATTACTAAAGCATTACTTTAATTTTTAATTTTTAATAATTTTAATCTGTTACTTCAAAATATGTGTTAGTAGTGAACAAGTTAAGTTTCTAACTAGTTTTAACTAAATGATAAATTTGTAAAAAAAAAAATACTGTTATTTGAACAACTTTCCAAAACTGTTTTAACCACTTAACAGGTTGGCAAAATCATAAATGCAAAAAAATCTTTAAAATAATGCCAAAATATGGACTGACTGTAAAATATCAATTCTTTATAGAAATATCACAAATTTCTTGTTTCGTAAAGAATGGACTTGATATCGATATAAATTCGGTTTATTTTATTACTAAAGAGTTATTTTTAGATTTTGAATTTTAATAATTTTAATACTTCAACAAAATGTGTTAGTAGTGAAACAAGCCTAATTTAAGCTTCAAGTTAACTTTGACTAAACGACAAAATTTCTTTTTAGAAAATAAATTGTACTTTGATTTATAATTTGGTATATTTTATTACTATTGACTTATTTTTAGTTTTTGATTTTAATTAATCTTAATTTGTTACTTACAAAGATGTGTTATTAGTGAAACAAGCCAAACTATTTGACAAAACCATAATTTTTTTTAAAAACTACCGTAGTTTGATTCATTATATGGTTTGTTTTATTACTAACGTGTTAGTTTTATTTTTTGACCTTTAATAATTTTAATTTGATACTTCAAAAAATGTTAGTAGTGAAACAACCTGAATTTAAGTTTCTAGTTAATTTTGGCTAAACGATGATTTAAAAAGAAAAAAAACTGTAATTTCAACATCTCCATGACTTAGTTGCAGTATTTCAAGTTAGCAGTCTGGCGTGTTTGCCATATTTTCATGACTTAGTTGCAGTGTGTCGGAAAGCTCCTTCTTCTATTTTCCATATCGCCTTTTCTCTCTTCTTCTTCGTACTTTTCGTTTTGTTCTGTTTTTTTTTTTTGCAACAAACGGCTATTCTATTACTCAAACATGATGTGGTCTGGGTAACCAGGCCGGAACCAGACCGGAATAGAACAACCAATTAAACATAGAGATCTATAAAAAGAGCGAGCATTCCTAGCTAGAGAATCAGTAATTTCATTTTGCGTTCTTGGCACGTAGCTGATCTTGAAATCCGAATAGCACATCGGGATAATTTGAATGACCTCCGGCTCCGTTGAAAAGTTTGGTCATGCTTGGGGTCTTTTATCATCGTAATCAGGTTCTTGCAATCTGTCTCAAATATTTGGCAGGTTGAATGCTGAAACATGCTCTCCATCGTCTATTTTAGCGCTTTCAGTTCCGAGTGTAATGTTGTCTCACGCCTTCTTAAGTTCTGTGTCCCCATAAGTTGGATATTTCCCGTGTTATCCTTCCAAATCCATCCAATGCCGCTGAATTGATCTATGGATGTCCATGAACCATCCACCATACAAATATTATCCAAGCTTAAAACTTGTGTTTCTTCAACAATTGGTGCCTGTGGAGGGAGTAGGTATAGAATCGTTTTGTTCTGTTAAAAGCCGACGAAACCTGATTATAATATTCTTCCAGTTCTATGTTGCTAAAAATGACAAAACGACATCATCTCTAGGTGCCATTTTAAAAAATAAAAATAAAAAAAAAATCAATGATTTTAATCGACCAAACAATTAAAGCCACGTGTGTGCCACATAAACATCCGAACCGAAATCAAATCCGGTTACGTAGAATTTAGTTCGTTCGTTGTGATTTAAACTTGATTCAAAAGTTTGTGTACAAAGACAAGAAAAAACAAATTTATGGTGAAATTGGCATTTTTCCCGACTCAAAAATTAAAAACTTGCACCAGTTTCGTTTTGGTTCGTAAATTTGAACCACAAAACAACTTTTAAGAATAAGACAAAGGTTCTGATTGTTTGCATGGTCAAAAATGATGCTGACGTATACAAATATAGCAAAAAATACAACAACATCGAGTGAATCTCTCTATCAACTCTGTCTCGTAACGCATATCCAGTTTCTTAAAGACTCCTCACCGTCTTTGCACGTGATCGGAACGTGCCATGAACCTTTCTCCGATTCCTGAATAAAAAAATATCCAAAAATAATCATACATAGACTCATCAGGTCTATCAACAACATCAAGAAGAACCCATTTCATACAAAACAAGAAAACACAAATCTGACTTGAGATTGCAAAAACAAACCTGGATCACAACCGAAAAAGGAGGTGGCATTTCAAGCTTTAGACTTCCTTTCACAAATGTATACCGAACCTGAACCAAATCATAAACCGAAACTTACCTTTTCAATATCGGTTTAATGTCTAGAAAACATCAAAACATATATACTTCAAATTCTATAGTTACCTGATGCCTTAGTTTCCATTTTTGGAAAAAACTGGTACTTAATAGTTCAAAAATGTGATCTCTCATCTCATCATTAGTCACAAGCAAGCACTTGAATTTAGCAGCAGCATAGAGCCAATACCTGAAACAAATTTATAAATAAGAATCAAAGATTTGAGTAACCAAGTGTTGAGAGTAAAAGAAGCTTAAGCCAAGTACATACCAATCATCATTAGAACCTGGTGGAGTCGTGTATAGAACATCATTACTAATCCACTCTTCCACCACATTCCGGTGATTAACGTTTTCTAAAAGCGCATTGACCCGTTTCTTGTGCAAGAGAATCAGCGGCCATTTTTTGTTACCACTTTTATTGTAAAGCTCCTTCACTACAGCTTCAAGCTGCTCTTTTGCACCATTGTGCATTGTGTCAGTATTCACCTAAATGTATTAAAAACAAAATATGCAAAGAAAGAAGACGCGATGAGACCTGTGGTAGACTAAAACCACCATCTACAAAATTTTGTTGGTAGAGCCCAATGTTTGCTCCATCTAGTATAGCTTCATAATCTCCATGCTTTTCAAGCCACTCCTGCCAAATGTAAGATGTTCAAGACAAGTACATCTTCTTGTTCAATAAAAGATAGAAAACTTTTAGTTTCTCTCTAACCTGAAACTCGCTGAAGTCCTCCATTGGCTCAGACGAATTCATCTTCGCCTTCCTCTCCACAGCCAAAGCCACCAAAGAGTTCACAAAATTCTCAGTCTCTAACTCATTGGTATCAACACAAGCCAAATGCTCACCGCAGCTCAAACATTCTCCATCAGCGCTAACGTTACCTTTCTTCAGAATCCATTTGCCTTCCCCAACCCAACCAAGACCATGCCACCCACCCCCATTCTTCAAAGCAGCTGCTCTAAGCAACTCAACATCAGAACCAATCCCACTAACCTCGCTAGCTTTCTCACTAGAGAACCATTCCTCAATAACTTTTGAAGTTTCTTCGCTAACAAAGCCAACACATTCCCTTAACATATGCAAATATCTATAAACCTTGTTCTCTCTTCCCGTGGCAGCGCTTACTTTAAGCAAAGACGAGATCTCCACCTCCTCCAAGGCGATGCCTGAAGCCTCCATGTGCTCTTCGACTTCATACCCCTTTTCGGCCTCCAACCTCTCGCAGAAACAGAGCAGAGCCGGAGCGTAAGTTCTCAGACGCGGGACAGACACGCCGCCAACAGCAACAATGTCTTTGACAACCTTGAATGCATAATCACCGTCCCCCTTGGCAGCAGCTAGTCTAGCCATTGAAGTAACAGATGCTTCGTTAGGACTTATCCCTGAGCTAACCATACGTTCAAAAACCTGGAAGCCATGGTTGATGGCAAGGGTCTGAAGAGATGGGTCGCCAAGGGAAGCTGAGCAGAGGTAGAGAAGGGACTGGAAGTGTTGCTGGCTGAGTCTGACGTCGCCGGAAGCGATGGCTGCGTCGTAAAGAGATAACGCAGCTGAGAGGTTTTTGGACTTTGAACATGAATGGAGACTGACAAGGAGGTTCTTTTCTTGGTTGTGGCTTGCCTTCTTCTTCTTGTTCGGTTTTGTAGGGGATTCGTCTCGGTGGTGGCGAGAGCGGGGATGATCAGAGGTGGCCATGGAAGAACACAGGTGAAACTTTGCTGCAAAAGACTTCAAAGTTACAAACTTTGCATTGGCCAAAGTGGAGGATGAAACCTTTACCCTGACAAGAACAAAAGATCTCAACTTTAAGTGATCAGAAACAAACTAAAGTATCAAACTTTACACATAGACAAACAAAAGTATCAACCTTTACACAGAGATTGACCCTAAGAAGATCAGACTAAGAGAGGGTATGTACTCTAGATTTATCAGAAACAAGGGTTTAAGGAACAAGAAATTGGAGATTCGATTCCTCAACACTCAGAGCTAGTTTCGATTGATTTCAGAGGAATCTAGGTTAAAGGGGAACAACTAGGGTTTATGAATCACAGTAGTGCTAAGATTGACACAAACCCTTAGAGAGATGCAACCACAGGGAATATGTGAAGAGTATATTGGTTTATCAAGAAGCTAACCTGCGAGGAATGGGTCTATACGGTGAGAGAGTTTCACAGAGAGAACGAGGGTCGGCGCAGAGCAAGGAAGACGAAGAAGAACAAAGCAGTGGAGGTTTATTTAATTTCATAGTTTTTGAGTTTTGGATGTGTATGTATATTAGTAGATCAAAGATATTATTATTTTCTATCGTTCAAACACACCCCCAAACAAAAATTATTTTTGGTTTAATACAAAATATATACGTTTATTGTTTTCAAAAAATGAATTGGAAAATCTCAAAAAAAAATTTGCTGTAAAAGTTATGATGTACTATATTAGTCCTGTTCAAAACAAAACATTTTGTTGGAAAAAACGAAGAACATTGCTTTTGTATGTTTTGAGCATGTTTGGGTGGCAAAAAAATATTTTTAAAATTTTTGGTAAAAATATACAGATATTATTACTAAATTTTTAGATTTTTGACAGAAGCACGGTGACAACGAAAAAAAAAAAAAAAGTTTCAAACACCAACTCGATCTAATTTAGAAGGGACCGACACAACAAGCAAACTCCCTTTCCACCGTAGACCAAAATCCATCTCCGGTGATGGTTTCTTCAACGACGGTGACCGCATGCATGTCGCAGGTAAAGAAAGATCTATGTAGTTACCCTTTTTTTTTTGGGCTTTAACATTTTTACTCGTTTTCAGGTGGGTAACGTGGGTTCTCTGCTTCGATCCACCACCGGTTCGACTTCGAGTTACAAAGCGACCTCCAAGGGTATGATTCGCTTCCCTTCTTCCTCGTTCTACATGCATGCAAATAAAATGACAGAGTCTTAGTACGATGATTATAGATGATCTACATAGACTGTTGTTTGATGTTTAGTTTCAACTGCCTCTATCTCGGTTTGCTTGATCTCTAATTGTTGTTTGAAATTGTGAAATTGCGAAGTTAAGACATGACTTTGGTATTGAAATTGTGATATTACATATCTGATGAGTCTTTTGTCTTTCTTTGTTGTATGTGACGAGGTGATGGAGTGATTGTGAACAAAGACTCAACTGGTTCATCTTCTTTTCCTCTGCACTGAACATGTATGGTGTTTTGTCTCTGATGTTGCGTCTCTGTTAGCTTATTTATGTTTCGGTAGTTGTTGTTTGAAGTTGAGATTACTTGTCTTGACTAGTTCAGTGGATTTTCGCAGCGTAGCTTATGAAACATCATTCAAAGGAATGAAGGGTGATTGTTCATTAGCTACGCCGCAAAATCTACTGTGAAGTTAAGACAAGACTCTCGATCGAGTCTCTGGTAGCTTAGTTATTTGTTGCACTTTAAGATTTGGTTATGACTTGATACAGATTCTCATCTAATACATACAATCTTAGTAGAGAATTGATATGAACTGAACTGAAATTGCATTCTTAATACAGACCCTCCAGTTCCAATAATTCGAACTTGTTTGTGTCGGGTGTACATGACTTCAAGAACTGATATGAAGTTAGATATGTAGTATAAAAGCATGAATCGTACAGCTTTAACATGTAGATGAAGCGTCATGGTCTCCTGGAGCAGCATGCAGCATCAAGAATTGTCATGGAGCAGCCTGTAGCGTCCTGGAGCAGCATGCAGCGCTAAGAGTCGCTTGGTGCACTTTTTGGCTCTCAGCCCGCGGGACGACCTGTAAAGGACTGTGCATTTTGGCGGGGCAGGATTGGGCGAGCTTTTAGAGACCGCAGCCCACGCGGGCCTGACCCGCCGTAACCCACAAGAAAGAGTGCTTTTAGAGACCGCAGCCCGCGCGGACCTGACCCGCCGGGACGGGACGGAACAACCCGTTTGACAACACTACGTAGAATGCTGCCTCATTAAAAACCTTACCAGGAAAACCCAGTGGGAAAAACCATGGTTAAGGAAAAAAGAGTGCAGCGCGCATCTACTCCTCCTGATGAGAACATAACTTGATATAGCTGATAGGACACAATCTAATGTGATGAATTAATTCATTCGTCTTGGGTTTGAACCGGTTCACTTCTCTTGGCAGATTTGACACTCCTCACTAAAACTTGAATATCTTGGTGAAACCACTTGGAAATTGAAGCTAACATTCATGTCTAACTTTAGACACCGATCTGGCTCTGGTAAGATGAAAATATCGAGCGGTATTTTGAATATCATACGATATTAGGTATTCTGAGACAGCTTGTACGTGTCCCACGAAAATAGCCATATCTCAAGTTATATCATGAAGAATGACTTGATTAAAATTGGAGATGAAAGTAGACTCAAAGATATTTCTATGGACACCAATTTTATATTTTAATTCCATCAAGAAGGTCTCCTTTGATTGGAAAACTTTCGACCTTTGATTCTGTTACACGAATGGAATGCGTTCATCTCTTTATTCTTCTTCATTTATGATTGATCTATCTCATTTTCTCCCGCTTCTTAAATCTCGAAAAATACTTTGGAAGATTGATGAAATTCCTCTTTAGGTGTCTATCATTAGCGTGTTATTTGTTTCCTCGTTAAAACCTTGACATGGAAAACCCAGTGGCACAAAACCAATGATAAGGAAAAAGAGTACAACCACACGCATCATCATATTCTCCCCCTGGAAGCATCATCTTTGGGAGATGTATTATCATCATACATATTATCCTTTTAGGAATGGATATAAACATATTCTCAATGAATAGACTCGTTTGATTTTCAGATAATCTCTTAGACCATTAGGCTTGTAGCTCATAGCCTCTCGTTCCCACAAAATGTCATATCTTGGCCTATTTGGAATCCATGCACATATTTCCTTTTATAGACAATTTTCTAAACATTCACATTATGCATACTTATACATACGAGTTATGCTTTTGCTTCTTGTGAAAGTTACAAGTATGACTATCCCTCTTGTCATACAAAATCACATCTTTCAATCATGAAAGATATCAGTAAATTTCCAATATCATGGTACTTCATGACCAATACTTTTTCTTTCTTTTATATGCTCAACATACTTGCGTGGTAATGTTCTCGAAAACTAGCATTTACTGCTCCTAGCAGTTCAAATCCTTATGGGGTTACTGCTTCTTACAGTTTATATTCTTTTGAAGCATTGACATAATTATCATTTTCCAATGGCTTTCAATTCTTGCCAGACTAAAGAAACTTGAAAGTTGATGCTTCCACCACATGATGTGTTTCTTATAGCAATTTCAGGTCTTTGTGAGAAGTCTTGTGCAACTACTCTTTTGCATCTCATAACTTTTCATCATCTCATTCATTCTTTCACATAATGACCTATTTATGTGCCACTGGTTTTACACCATTAGGTGTATGGACTACTAGTCCAAATACTCTCTCTTTCCAAGAGATTTAATCCCACATCTATTGCTTATTTCCATCTTGGCCAATCATTACTTTGTGTACACTTTTCAATAGATGGTTCATGATCCTCATTCTCATCAACTGCTATATTGCATGCATATATATTTACGATGTCGATTTGATATCAGTTCTATATTTTTCCAGACATGACATAGCTATTGAGATTTCTTTATTCTCATGTACCTGAATCTTTTTTTTCTTGTCATGTTTTCTATCTCTTCTCGAGCTCTTTAATATTTCATTCTTCGATTTTGCCATTCTCATTCATGTTCTTTTTCTTTTCAGAGGATTTTTATATTTGGAACTGATAGGTCTATCACGCTTCAGGCGATTTTTAGACTCATTAGCAGTTTGATATTGTCCTTCTAGGACATCCATTTAAACATGAGCATTTACGGCTGATACTTGTGACTTAATCACTTCCTTAATGTCAGTAAATGAGTCTGGCAACTCATATGCTAATCTTTTTAATAGAATTATCTCCATCATTCAGTTTTGGACTTTTATTCACGCTCTTTAGTCCGAGGATCATTGATAATTCATTCACCTCATTCATTCTCCAGCTGTTTATTTTTCTCCCCCTAATGTTGGGTAGACTAACTTTGAGACTTTAATTAAATCTTATAATCAATGGAGATCATATCCCAACATATTTATACCCTCCTTTGAGGTCCCATCTTTAGCGGTGTGGTGGAGCAACTACAACTTATCCAAATTTTCTAGATGGAATCTTTGATTCCTGACCCATAGCCTATTTGATGGGGAGAGTTCTTAATTACTTTTGGCATTATGCGAATCAATGATGTTGCATCTTACATATGAACATTAGCTACAACATGTTCATCATGTATCTCAACATGCATAAAATAATTATCAAAGGCTTGTGACTTCACCATTATTACCAATAAATCTTGCAAACATCAGGTTGCGGATCTATGACAAGGATACATACGACCCTCTTGTCGATGCATTAATTATAAACATATGGTGGATGATCAGTCCACCAGTGGGTGATCAAGCCCACAAACATCTCCTTGTATAAATAAATTCTAAATCTATTTGACTGGTGAAAACTGTATTCTTATATTGCCTTGTAAGCAAGCAACATATAGCAAATCATTCGTAAGAATCTTATAGTTCTTCAACAAATGTTCATATGATTATCTTTCGCATCATTACTAAACCGGAATGGCATAATCGGTTTGCCAAACATTACATTTTGAGTAAACTTCTGGTTTACTTCTACATTTATCTCCATTTTCTAATCACTGTGTAATACAATAGTGTTTTGCGTAATACTTCTGTTTGAAGGTATTCAACATTTCCATTTACTTATTCTCACAACATTACTAGATTATAAATCTCGTAGTTTTATTTTATAAATGACTCCTTAAGTCTATTTCCAGTGTGAACATATTTCTGGATGTTCTAATTACTAGGGACGTGAGATTATCTAATCTTTCCCTCGAGATAATGATACTCCAAATTCATATATCTGGAATTGAATCTCACTTTATAATCAACAACATACCCAACTTAAGGTCATGTGTTATATCTTAGATCTTTTTGATCTTTGAGACTTGGAAAAGTATAACGAATCAATGATTTTAAGTTGCGTTCCCATAAGCAAGCATGTATCTGCTCCTCTAGAGCTTCCCATAATCTTGATGCCGCAAGACATTATACTCACAATAATTTTATTTCACCTTTAGATGAATGAATCATATCTATTTTTTTATTACCATATATATTTTCTTAACTCCAAGCGAGAGTATGAATTCTAAAAAGAAAACTATTTGGATCTTGACCTTTATATCCACATTCACGTCTACCACCACTTTTAGGTTCATTTTCTTGAACAATACTATTTGTGGTATAAATATCATATTCTCTTCAGGAGAATGGATCATAATCAACTAGACTTGATTTATTATCTTACGTCAATAGCTCATTATTTTTCTTAGTCTCAAAGAGACAGGATACAAGTATAAACTTCTTTAATCTATTTTCTTAATCATGTGTCTGCCGGACAACATTAATCGTGTGAAAAATATATTTTCAAATATATATACATCATAAAAAAATCAATTTTTTTCAAGAAATCCAACATAGTTGGTTTTATTTACAGACTTTAGGTCATTTATTCTTAGATTAGTTAATGATAGCGAGCTTTATCACATTTCGTGATCATATGGTGGATTTATGGTCACCCGATATTAAAACCTTCTCAGAAGTGATGACAGAATAATATGATATTAATTTATGATCAAACTACGCATTCTATAAGTAATAATAACCTAATTATTTAACAGCATGCACTAATCCGTTATTATCATACCATTGAACTATATATTCTATCATGCCAAGCACTAACTCGTTATTATCATGCCACTAATTATTTTCATTATATTTATTTTTCTATTTTCCTTTTAGATCAGTTTTTGTTAGATTCGGGTTTATTATGGGCTTCCAACTCAAAACTAATTGGCAATTAGTGGATTGACCCTAACCTTTTATATATTACTTAATGTCTCATTGATTTTTCAATGTGGGATACATATCCCTTAATACCCCTCCTCGATATGATGGTTCTTATCGACCAGAAATCTCAGAAACTTTTTAAGACAGTTATACTCGGTCGAGCGAGTCAATTACGACCTATATACCTGGTCGGGTAGGGTTAATATTAATTAGGGGTTCAACTTATTAAGATCTGGGTTCTGATACCATGTTAGATTCGGATTTATTATGGACTTCCAACTCAAAACCAATTGACAATTAGTGGATTAACTCTAACCCTTTATATATTACTTAATGTCCCATTGATTTTCCAATAATAGTTTTCTCAACCAAAAAATCAGTGGATATATACAAAATTAATATAGCAAATCTGACTTCTATTGACCACAAAACAATACTAAACATACTAAATAAATAGTACTTATCTTGATGAGGAAGAAGTTTTGCGAAGATATCTTCATAGAGATGGAGACCTTTCATCTTTATAAAGAATAAATATAACCCTGAAATGTTTAGTTTTTGCTCATAAAGAATGGCTGTTATTCAACATTAGATACATCAAATATGTATTCATATATCAGTAACAATAACAAACCTCAAGCAACGACCACACTTTAAAAAAAAAATTATAAATGATAAACGTTTAGATGGGTTTGACCAAATAAATCAAAAAGAAATAAAATTTATATGCGAACACTCATATCATCGATCCAATAGTAATACTTTATTTATATAGATTATTAAACTTACCAAAGCCTTATTATAACAAATAAATAAACTCTAATACTCTGTTTCTAGATTAATAACACGTAGTACTACCAATTTGATAATCGTGACTACATAAAATAATAACAATTTTTTTTCTTTAGTTCATCAAAGCAAAAATAGTTTTTTTTTTTTTTGCTAAATTATAACAAACCAAAAATAGTTATGATGAGTTAATGATAACAAAGCAAAGTGTCATGGTAATCACAAAGTATGAATCTTAATTACGAAGCATGAAATTGGCCAAACAATTTAGAGCTTAAATTTCAATCAGATTAAAACTCAAGTAGAAAAAATAGAAGAACTTAGCTTGATGACGCATCATCTTGCATCTCGAAGCTTTGTATGAGATGAAGGCAAAAGTAGGAGACATCCTCATAAAGTCACAACATCTGCTAACAATTCCAGTTTAGTTGGAAAAGTCAAGTGGAGATCGGAACGTCTACTAACAGAGATCTGAGATCAATATCTCACGTAAAATGTTATCTTGTTCCTGAAATTTTCACACAATTGCTCATGAAAACATGGCTAATACTCAACGTCATTAGATTTCAAAAACTAATTTAGAAGTCATGAATTGATAAAACAAGTCATCAACAAACAGTAACTAACTATCTAAATCAGTTTATACGAAGTCATTAACAACACAGTCATATGTATATATATATTCTCATGACCGATACACAATAAATAATATAAGGAATAATCGAACTAAACAAAGGTAAGATCTCAAAACTCATTTCAACTAACGACTAAATCAATCAGCCAAAGTATTAGACCATCTACATCAAATTGCATGCTTTTAAATTAAATACATCACGAAGTGATCAAGTAGCAACATGTGGAATAAAAGAAAGCATGTGACGATCACCTCTTAGTTCGAAAGTAATAAAAACTTAAATAGCATACACATTAAATTTAATCATCTATATTGTGAAACACGAGATCTATGAAAATTAGTAAGGAAATACTCATCTTAGAAATCGGGGAAACGAGTACTGTATTAGGATTTTTGTTACACGGCTAAGGTTTAGATTTTGCTGATAACTGTTTCGTGCTAGGGTTTCGTGCTGATAACGTGTTGTAAGAGAAATTGGTTGTTTTTATTATTCCATAGATAATAGTACATGCATATACAGATACAAAGTTAGAGTTCTAGAACCCCAGAACATAAGCTTAATGGACCTAATGTACATCCACACAATTGGACCATAACAAACTTGTAAATTAAAGCTAAATTTTGATTTCAAATCTAAGAAAATTAAAATTCTTGGAACTTAAGATGGATAAACAAATTTGTGCTTTGAAATGGTAAATATGAGAAAATATATGGTTAATAGACTTTTACTAGTTTATAACTTTTGAATTGTCAAGCCCTTTATAAAAAAACAAACTTTTAAATTGTCCAGTTTTTTTGTTATTATATGAAACTTACATTTTCAATTTTCTTTAAAATTATTTAACACCTAGTTATATAAACTTGCATGTAAGACATGTGCATGGACCAACTGGAATAATGAATAGTCCACATGTAATGTTCATATAGTCAAACAATATAAAATCCACACATACAGTATGTGCCTATATAATGTACAACGATCCTGATGGTATTACCTTAACTTAGTCCACACAAAAGCAAAGCTTCAGCTCCAAAACAAAAAATGGCGATGATGAAGATGCCAAACGAATACGCAAAGCTAGAGAAAGAAGATCCTAGTGAGATGATCCACAGGAGAGCTCAGTTTCTGATCCAAAAGATTCTCCAACGAGCCGACACAGAGAAATTAAGACGGCAACGGAAGAGAAGTATATTGATCAGAACGTCTTCGTTTAGAGTGGTGGGAATGAGAGTAAAGATTGGTAAGAAGCTTAGGAAGCTACGGAAGAGTTGTGTAATGGCGAATAAATATAGTGATCTTATGCCACGTTTCCTTAAATCTCTTAGGCGTTATTTCTTATGTTCATCTTCTCGGAACGTCTCTGATCTTCCTCCTCTCTTTGCCATCCACGTTTGAATGTTTTATCAAGACTATATTTTATTTTTCCCATCATACCATGTCATATATATAATGAATAAAACCTCATCAGTGATGTATTATCACTTTTCCTCTGGGGTCATAACTATATGAATCGTGTAGATTCTATAAAAGTTTACAGACAGAATTATTATCAAATATAAGGATCTTGATTGTCATATTGTGACATGGTTTAGTAGTTTAACCTATGAATATGAGTTATAAACTTTATGGTCCAAAAAGATCCAATCGGTTTTGTAAACAAATTAAAATTTGATTGGATAACTATTTAACTTATATTTTCTCGGTTACTCGCACATTTTCTAACCATATTCCTTGAGTCGGAGACCAACCTATTCTTCAATCTCTTGCAGAGTTTAGACTACTACAATCCATATAAATTAGTTGTGGGAGATTACATATAAGCTATCATTGACTAGGCCATCATAATATAGCACTTGGAATGTTTTCATAGATATATGTCTGTACCAATGGCAAGAGTCTCACGACAGAAATACGTATGACTTTATGAGAAAGGGAAAATGGTTGTGTGAAATACTAGTGAACATGACCCCAATACATTGAACCTTTCCTCTAAATTAATTAAAGTCGGTGATGCTTTATCGCTTTACGCAGCGCTTTATTTCGTCCCGTTGACTAATTTTATTTTTGATTGCGTAGAAAGTTGACTAGAGTATACTATAGCTTCATTACGAAATGCCTATTTAGTTAGTACAATCATTAATTAGATCTCTGACCTTCGCTGTTGTTATTAATAGTCACTCACAATTTGTCTTGGGATCCGCTTAACTGCGTTGTGACAACAGCAAAAAACGAATGCAATTTGTAACCGCGTTTGTCTACTAGCTTCAGGCATTTAGGTCTGACAGAAAAGGCGATCCGCACGATCGCCAACACAATTGTCTCCTTGATGGAATACTGTTTTTGTAGATAACCGAACTAAATTACTGAACTAGATCAGAATCCAAACCAATTAATCATCATAAATATAAAGTAAGAGAAACCGTATAACTATCTATGAGGTATTCCCTACAAGAAAACAGCGGCATATTGAGAAAAATAGTGTTTATAAATCAAAAAAATGTTTTATAAATACAAAATTAGTTTTATAAATACAAAATTAGTTTTA
>NC_027748.1:9254652-9256723 GCF_000695525.1 Brassica oleracea var. oleracea
AAATGAAAATATTCCGAGGAAATACCGAGGAACTAGTGTTTGGGGTTTCAAAACATCAATTTTTTTTGCCGTATTTTATTTCTTATACAATTGTAATGCATACCATTGAGGATTCTTTGTATAGATGATCATAAACCATGAAATAACAAATTTCAAAACAAATTGAAAGTATTCCCTTTACCGTTCTTTAAAGTGTATAAGTGTTTCTCTTATGTTGTGGGGATTTCGTTCATACAATCGGAAAAGTGTTTATTATAGGGTAAGAAACAAATTTTTGACTTCATAATCAGTCTAAGACACTTAATAAGGGTTATATAAGTGTTATTCAAACCGCAAAACGTTGTTTTCGGTTTAAAAACCCTATTTCCTTGGAATTTCCTCGGAATATTCCGAGAGAATTCCGAGGAAACCCTTATCTTCCTCAGAATATTCCGAAGAAATTCTGAGGAACACTTGATAAACTCGAACGTTTTTTTATAAACGCATCGATCGATCCGTTGATGTTCAAAAACGCATCGATCGATCGAGTATATCAAGTGTTCCTCAGAATTTCCTCGGAATATTCTGAGGCTTTTCTAAGGAAACAGGGTTTGGGGTGACAATGTGATCGATCGATTAGATTATTCCATCGATCGATGTGGATATCCAATAGATCGAATGAACAAAATCTCGAACATTTTTTATAAACGCATCGATCGATCGAGTATATCAAGTGTTCCTCGGAATTTCCTCAGAATATTTCGAGGCTTTTCCGAGGAAACAGGGTTTGGGGTAACAATGTGATCGATCGATTAGATTATCCCATCGATCAATGTGGATATCCAATAGATAGAATGAACAAAATCTTGAAAGTTTTTTTATAAACGCATCGATCGATCCGTTTATGTTCAAAAACGCATCGATCGATCGAGTATATCAAGTGTTCCTCGGAATTTTCTCAGAATATACCGACGGAATTCCGAAGAAATTCCGAGGAAACCAAATTTAGGGTTTCCTCGGAATATCCTCGGAAATTCCTCGGGAAATCTCGAGGATTTCATTTTCCATCGGAATGTCCGTCAGAATACCGCTGTTTTCTTGTAGTGATTATGTGTTTGTTTAGACTTTTGGGGTATTTGTTGAGATCCCACATCACAAATTTAAAAGACCAAAAATAAGATATAAAAGTATAAAGTTCAATTCATCTTCGCCAATTAGTTTTAATTTGTAAGTTTATGATAAAATCAAATTTGATATGATATCAAAACTTAGTTTGTTGATTCAAATAAAATAGACCTAAAGGATTAATATAAGTCCTAAAGTGAGATTCAGTTCGAGATATGCAGATAAGAATCATTATCTCGAGAGAACGTATTGAGATTTCACATCGAAAATTAAAAAGGAACAACACTAGTATATAAAAAAAAATTGACATGGTATCAAAGTTTCGTTTGTTGATCGGTTAAGCCCCCAAAATAACCAGTCTTAAAATAAGATTCGGTTCGGGATGTACCCATAAAAAACTATAGAAGACATATTAAAATCTCACATCAAAAGTTTAAAAGAATCGAAACACTAAGATATAAAAGGATATTACCAATCCACTTATCACCAACTAATTTTGATCTTGAAACACATGATAAACCCAAATTTGAAAGCATTGAACAATTTGATCATAGTGGATTCAACCGAATATGCTACAAACATAACTTACAAATGCACTTGTGGTTTTAATTTTGGGTTTAACACTCAGAATTTATCGATTCAAATATTTGTATTTGTTATCTTTTAAATATGATTGTCGTACCGTATCCTTGTTTTATATCCGAGAAAATAATACACAGCAAGTGGAAAACAAGCTGAATTCTCTCTCTAGATAAGCAAAAGTATAAGATTTAAGAAAAGTTGACCAATACAACAGAAAAACAAGTTACTGTAAGATTTTTCTTTACTCCTAGGAATTTGGTAGTCTATGAACCAACAATATCTGTTTAATGCATGCAGGGGACGGACCAACCGTTGAAGTACCTGTGGCACGTGCCACGTACTCATTTTGTATGTTTCTTTATTAGCTAAATAAAATTTTGATTTT
>NC_027748.1:9256768-9279891 GCF_000695525.1 Brassica oleracea var. oleracea
TTTTTAATTATACAGCTCAAATAATTATGTCTAATATTTAGAAAACCTAATCTTTCTCAATGAATTATAGTGATTCCTTTCTAAAAAAGTTTCTGTGGAAAAAGACTTCTTTATTTTACACTTTTCGTGATAATCAAAGCAAAAAAATCTTATTTATAAAAATTATTTCTTCATCATAAATGAGTTTATACACCATCTTTAATATTTTTTTTCATTATTTATCTCTTGCAAATATAACGTTTTAAAGTAACAGTGGAAATATAATTTAAAAACAGTGTGTATCAACATCGAAAAGCTAATTTAGAGAATTTACTTCAATTCTTTTGGATCAAAATCATTTAGAGATTCTTAATTTCTTATAGAGTTTTATGGTTTTAATGTCATAAAATATTTCAGTTTATTGTTATTTTTAATATTAGATTTCACATATATAATAAATATATTATATTAATTATTTCATCAATTATAATTAAATATTTGTGTGCCACAGTCTAACTAAATTTCTAGATCCGCCGCTGAATGCATGTAATAGCGAAATAGTATTTGGTATAGTGTGGCTTAGAGTAGTTTAAAGATTGCATGGAAGTGCATTGATTTTCAGGTTAATTTAGTATTACATCAAAAGATTCCAGGATTAATTGAATATTATCACCAAAGTATCAAACTAATAATGTAATTTAAAACTACTTTAAATAGAATGAATAAATCATCCATTAGATGGCCAAAATCCTTTCTTCAAAATTTGGTGGATATAGGTGATTGATGTTTTAGATTTTGTTTTTGTATTTGAAAGATTGATGTTGCAGAATATAATTAATGCATTTGTCTTTAAATTTTTAAATATAAAATACAAATGATGAAATTTTATTGGCAAAATTCCCTATATATTAATCGAAAATCTTTTAAAAAGTTATAACCTGAATTTTGTAAAAATTAAAAAAAAAATTTCATTCTATTTGGCACTTGTGTATGCCTTCTAAATCTTATTTCAAAGAATTCTAAAGCACATTATATAAACTATAGTCTAAAAATTATACTTTCTAGCAAAATAATATCTCGCAGGCTATAGTTGGTCGCATATATCAAATCTTTATTGTTTCGCAGGCTTTCTTTAAATAAAATCTAAGCAATTACCTAATGTGATTAAAATATATATATATATATCAATTAATGATTTTAAACAATAAAGATTTGATAATAATTTGTATACTTTTTATCATTTTTATTTATTTCTTTATTATTAAAATAAATTACATAATTACATTAATCATATAACAAAAATTTAGTTTTTTGTATATGTTGTATTTTGAATTTTTTAAAGCGAGTACAAATTACTAAAACTGTTAAAAGTCTCACATAAACTTTTATGATCAATGTTTAATTTTTTTTCTATATTAAGATACAATGATTATAAGACCATATGAAGAAATAATTTTATTTTAATAGGTTTTTATGTATATATATATATATATATATATATATATTTCATATCGTTTAAATTTAAACTATACATCGTATGAAAATGTATAGTTATATTTTGATATTTGCATTGAACATATATTGAAAAGTTAATATTTTAATTTTGAAATTTTCATTGTTTTTCAAATGATTATAAATTATTGAAATTATCACACATTAAAAAAAAATTCGTTGGTGTAAACTTTTATTACACAAATATGCAAATAATCATAAAATCATATTAGTAGAAACTTCATTTAATAAATATTCATATTAAAAATATATTTTATATATATATATATATATATATATATATATATATATATGTTAATATCATTTAAATTTAATTATATATCATATACAATAGATAAGATTGATTGTTTTGATTTATTTACCCTAAAATGATTGCGAACAAACAAGAGTGATAGTTTGATTTATATGCACACACCAATTTATTACATAATAATAACTGATTTCTTAGTTATTTAATAATATACTTATTATTTTATTATTTCATAATATGCAGAAAAACATAAAATAAATATAAAATATTTATTCTGCAAAAGATGCAGATCTTAACCTAAGTATGTATCTCTTTAATTATTTTAAATCATAAACATTTTCTAAATCTCATGTCAAAACAATCAAACGAAATGAGAATAAACTTCAAAACCAATATTTATATCGAACAATAACCAAAATGAAAAAGAGAAAAATATTGAAGATAGATAGGGTTATCACGTGAACGTAAACTTCTCATAACTATAATTAATTTTTAAATTACTAAATCATGATATAATACCGAGCTGACATAGTTTCATTGTAATCAAATAGACCTGAGATTTTTCGACCTAGACGTTAGGTTTTTATGCGGTAAGTGATTTTTTGACCTATTTTTTTTTAAATGGGATCAACTCATCAGTAAATAAATTATGTAATTAACAAAAAGTTAAAAGTTGTTTAAAGACCAAAATATTAATTCAATCAAGAATATAAATTTATTTTTCTGTATAATATTTTTTAAATAATTTTTATATAAATTTATCATGTGCAAATCGCATTTCTTATCCGTAGTCAAAAAAGTAATAGACAAAGCAATATGTTTTAAGTGAATGTTAAAACATCAATTATTCACATATTGAAGAGGCTACTTCTTATCGTCCCACATATCTAATCGCTTATTCGCTTTTTCCACCTGAATCATTGTATAACAATAATCACCTTAATAATTTTGACACGCAGTATATGATATGACTTGGTATCACGTAACACTAACCTCTTTATCCCAATCTGTTCGGTACGTGACGTAAAGTAAGATGAGGGTTTGCATGAGGGTACCTCCAATCATACCAGTCCATATTCCCTATCACCACAATCACATAAAATTAATTTTACTATATAGGTATATAAAGCATACGTTATGCAGAAAATACTGTAGAAAGACGAACCTTGGCTTGAAAATTGAAAGTGAACCCTAAAATACACCCAACAGGAATACCAACAATATAGTAACAACCAACATTTACATATGCCACGAATGTTTGCCATCCACATCCCACGGCCACTCCTGCAAACACAAATACCAAAAACCGAGTACTATTTAGCCGGTTTGGTTAACGTGCACTGGTTTTCTCCGATTTAAGTTAAAAACTAATTGCAAGTATATACCGCTCAGGACGGGCTGGATTCCATTGAGGATGATGCTGACGGCGAGAAACGGGCAGAGGTCAGAGACGGCTTTAGCCACCTCATCATCGGCCGTGAAAATGTAGCTGACGTATTCACGTGACACCATCACCGCGAGTGCCTCCACGACGGAGATCACGAAGGAAACAAAAGTCGCCATCCATGTAGAGAACAAAGCTGATTTTGGATTTCCTGCTCCAAGTTCATTACTTGTCCGTACACTTCCATTGTTTTTTTTTTTCAATTTATGATTTAGTTTCAAAAATGTTGGTTAATATTTGAACTAACTTTGAAATATAAATACAAACCTTGCAGCCGCATTGAAGCCTACAGAGACCATGAAGGATAATGCTGAAATTGACATACTACCCAAAAAAAAAATGACAAAACTAAATAAATAAAGTCATATTTCTCAACATCATTAGGTTGAAAAGTTTCCAGGTGTATACAAAACTATAAAATACTGACTTGTTTTCATCCTTAATCTTTATACGGGTTTGACGATTAATACGATCCAAACGCAGAAAATTAAAAAAAAATGACAAAATAAAGATAATTATAATGGACTTACCAGATGGAGAGAGAGTCTAGAGATAGAGCAGGGTCTTTAAGCAGACCAGCGAGAAGAACCAGAATTTGCGAATACCACATTTCCAGACAAATCATCACAGCAGAACCAGCAGAGAGTTTAAAGAAGCTCCAAAGACCTTGGAACGATCTCCAGCTAAGACCAGTCCATGTATGTCTAAATCTTTGACTACTTGTAATATACAAAGTCTGGGCCACAACTATAAGCCACCAAGAGATAGTCAGAACATAAGCGATGCCCATAAGACCTAAGCCCATCACGTAAACGGTGACCCACGTTAGCACGGTCTGGAGGAGAAATGCAGCGGCTGAGATGTACGCACTGGGTGTCACCACGCTTTGGGCCTGGAGGAACTTTTGGGCCGTGAAGTTGACGGCGTAAGCGAAGATCTGAGGGATAAGTGCAGCAATGTACATGGAAGCCATGTACGACACACTTTTGGGCTCGCCTAGGAGGACTAGAATCGGGTACGAAAAAGTGTATAGTAGTGTCAAAGGCAAACCAACCAGAGCGAGGACGATCGTTGCTCTCTGGAGATATATCCCAAGCATATCATAACGGTGTGCTCCATGTGCTTGTCCACATAAAGTCTCCACTGCACTTCCCATACCTAACTGTAAAAACGAAGTTAAAATGGTAACAATGTTTCCCAAGTTTTATATCTCTTATTTAAGAGACGTCTCTAAGCTTTTTTAATTGAAAACTAAGAGATCGTATCTTATATTACGCTAAGAGACCCAACCTAAGAGCCCTGCAATAAACATGTTCTAACGTACTAATAATAATTCGATTTCACAACTTGTGTTTTTCTGGTCTAATATTTATTTAAGAAATTATTATTCTAGATTTATTGGAAAATGAAGGAAGTTTATACTATATTTTCTCTATGTTCCAGGACCTACAAATATAAATGATCATATATAGCAAACTATACAAATTTAAACATGAAAAAAAAATCAAACAAAATGAAGCAAAAATTGCTTTTGATTTTTTTTATACAAATAGCACAGAGTATATTGTACTGTATCTTTAGATGGTAAACAAAATAACCTAAAATATATAGGATAAAAAGCATCATCACAGGCTGTAATCCTTAAACAATGGCTCAAAATCATTATATGGTGACAATTTATATATATTTTAGTTTTTTATGGTCATATACAGTATAAACTGTATAAATTAATACTCAATAAATTAATAAACACTATAAATTAATAAAAAAAATATTCCGAATTAAACCGGCTCAAAATATGACACAAATCGATAAAATAATAAGATAATAATTTTTAGAAAGTTCTAAGCAAATATATGGTCCCATTAAATCATAAATTAATTCTATCTATATATACATTTTATATAAGTACAAACTAAACATTATATTGTTGGTTTTATATCCAAATATCTATTTTCGTAAAATTTCAATGTACTTTGATAATATTTAGTAAAATTATACCTAAAACCACATTTAAATTATATCAAACATAAAAATATAAACCAAATAATAGAATAAAACAATTTGAAAGTCTAATTTCTAAAATTTAGTTAATATGTATACGGTAAAATGAACTATTTTCTTATTGTATAAATAAAAAATAGAAAAAATATTAAAAATGATTTTTTGTAAATTAATAACTCTATAAATTAATAAAATATTATAATCCCAACATTATTAATTTATAGAGTTTTTATTGTAGTTATTTTGTAAGTATTGTTCCAAGATTTGTTGAGAAATGAATTTAAAATAAAAATAGAAAGACGTACATTAATAAAAGTTAATCTTTGAGAAAAAAAAAAGAAAGAAGTACAAAATCATTGAATAAATGGTAAATAGAAAACGAAGGAAAAATATGGATATTAATACTAGAAAAGGATAGATGATAAAAGTACCATTAAAGTTACAGGCCTTAAATCCCTAACCATATGGAGACACTTTACACATAAAAAATTAATATTAACACATTAAACGAGGTTAATCACATCTATATCTAAATTGATACTCACCAATTTCTCTTCTACAAATTCTAGAAATTTGCACCTTTACCACTAATCCCCTGTATATTAATTGAGGAACATTTGAAAAGATGTAACCTCAATTTTGTATTAATTAAATTAGGCCTCAATGCATAGGTGGCACTCAATTAGGTAGTCAATTACATTCAATTGAAAAATAAGTAGGTCCACATTCGATTTTTATATGTTGTTAGATAAATAAGTTGGTCAAACTATATGATATAATGATATGATATGTTATTTTCTTTCCTTAAATCAAACCTACGGAATTACCATAAATGACTAATATATATATGACAATTAATGATTTTAATAATAAAGATTTGATAACAATTTATATCTCCTCCATCATTTTTTGTTTAATTTTATATTATTAAAATAAATTAAACAATCAAATTAGCTATAAAAGTAAAATTTAGATTTTTTCTTATATGTTATATTTTGAATTTTTAAAAACGACAATAAATGACTAAAACTATTAAAATTATTATGTTAAAAATTAATGATCAATGGTTTAACATTTTTATTATAAGAAGATACACATGATATTAAAACCATATGAGTAAAAAATATCATTTAATGATAAAATAAATATATATATATATATAGATTAAACACTATATACCATAAGATTACATAAATATTTTAATATTAAAAGTTTCAATGAATTTTCAAGAACATTTATAAATTATAAACTTATTAAAGATTTCAGATTGAAAATTTTGTTATCGATGATTTAAATATTTTGTTATAAAATGATATGAATGATCATAGAACCGTATGATTATAAATTCTTATTTAATAAATAACTATATAAAATATACTATTCTTAGAAAAATAGGTTGGTCCATCTTAACTTATATTACACTTTTTATTAAACTAACTATCGAATTGATAAATAACGTACCAAAAAATGTTTTGCACTTTCCTTAAATAAAAGCTACGAAATTACCTAATATGATTAACATATATGTGAAAATTAATTATTATGAATAATAAATATTTGATAACAATTTTTGTATCTTAGTTCTTTTTAAAAATTTTATATTATTAAAAGATATTAAAAATCACATTAAATATATAATAAAAAACATTTATATTTTTTATATGTTATATTTTGAATTTTTCAAAACGTCTATAAATTATTAGAAATTTGAAGATCACCACTCTTAAAATTTTGTGATCAATAGATTATTTTTTTTGTCATAATAAGTTACAAATGATCATAAAATTGTATTAATATGAACTTTTATTTAATATTATAAGAAGATACACATGATTTTAAAACCATATGAGTAAAAAATATCATTTAACAATAAAATATATATATATATATATATATAGATTAAACTATATACCATAAGATTACATAAATATTTTAATATTAAAACTTTCAATGAATTTTCAAAAACATTTATAAATTATAAACTTATTAAAGATTAATTCAGATTGAAAATTTTGTTATCGATGATTTAAATATTCAGTTATAAAACGATATGAATGATCATAGAAGTGTATGATTATAAATTCTCATTTAATAAATGACTATATAAAATATACTATTCTTAAAAAAATAGGTTGGTCCATCTTAACTTACATTATATTTTTTATTAAACTAACTATCGAATATTCGAATTGATAAATAATCTACCAAATATTGTTTTTGCACTTTCCTTAATTAGAAGCTACGAAATTACCTAATATGATTAACGTATATAAAAAAATTAATTATTATGAATAATAAATATTTGATAACAATTTTGGTATCTTAGTTCTTTTTTAAAATTTTATATTATTAAAAGATATTAAAAAAATCACATTAAATATATAATAAAAACATTTATATTTTTTCTTATATGTTATATTTTGAATTTTTTTGAAAGGATAAAGTCAAAGTAAATATGGATTTAGAATAGTAGTTATATTTTACTAACCAAAATACCGAAAAAAACCGAACCGAATCGAAACCAACCCGATATCTGGATTGAACACCCCTAATCCAAATGAAGCCAAACTATTGTTTCATTCTCCAAAATATAATAAAAATAATAACTTAATTCCGTGCAAGGCACGGATCTTATCCTAGTAACAGTTTAAGGAAAAACAATTACTGCTAATGATTTAATAATATCACCAAGTCCACAACGACTCCATACATAAAACTCAACTTACCATGAGGCCATAGGCGAGACTGAAGCAGCTGTTTCCGATGGAAGCGGCAGCGAGTTCTTTACCGCCAATATGTCCGGCAAAGATTCGTGCAGAGATATTCATTCCGCTATTGACTATATAGACAAGTATCGCCGGAAGTGCTAAGCGGAAAAGTAGTTTCATTTCTATACAAGCGCCTAAGTACACGCGCCTCCGGTAAGGAAGGCTACTCTCCGTTAAAACACTCTCGAGTCCGACGTCCGATGGAGATTTTTGATCCACCAACGGTCGCAGTATATCTGTTCTCTCCGTCGTCTCATATGACGCATCCATAACGTTTCTAACAACAAAAGTAGAAACAAATAAAGCGTTTGGTTATATAGAGTGAAAGGAAATGTGAGGCTTCTGAAATAAGAAAAATGAAGATAAAGAGAAACAAAGCCTTTGTGTGTGTATAAATAGGCATTGGATTCATTATATTGTATATAATTTATATGGTTGAAAATGATTTAGATGGCTTTGTTGATTTTCAAAAGTATAATAATATGATATTAAAATCTTTAAGGATCTAAAATAAATATTATATTTATTCCTTCCAGAATTTAAAATTGGTCTTGTCGATAGGCATACTAAATATCCGGGTACGAATACGAGCATTTACACTTCCATATAAATAATAGCAGTGGACACAGACAAGGTGTACTCGAACGAAATTGTTACGGTAATCTATTATGAGACCAGGCATATATTTATTGTTTTTAATTGTATTTTGGAGATTTCAGTTGTCAATAAATGGGACCATTGGTACAGCAGAGTCAGGACCCAAGACTTACCGCTAGTGTTTAGAAAACCAGACTGGACCGACCAGTCAGACTCTGATTCGGCCATCTAACCAGTTCCGGATTATATTAAAAACTGGATTTGAGTTAAATCAGTAAATCCGGTCAAAAATCGGTGAAATTCGTTAAAACCGATGATCCGGTTCGATATTAAAACATGATTTTTCAAATTCTAGTAATTTTTTAAGAAAACTGCGAATTTTTAAAATATTTCATAAAAAAATCATATTGTTTTCTAAATATCTCTCTAAATAATTTTTTTAAATATATTTTTTAAATTTTTTTTATTATCATATCATTTTTAGATTCTAACAATGATATAAATTTTTATAGTTATACATATATATATAATTACTTAATATAAAATATAATTTAAATTCCGGTCTGGTTACCCAGACCACCTCAAGTTTGAGTAATAGAACAACCGGTTGACGTAAAAAAAAATAAAAATAAAATAAAATAATATATAATTTAAATTTAAATTTGGTTGAACCAGTATGACCATTAGTCCAGTCACAATGCCGAGCCAATGTCTGATCCAGTTTTAAAAACATGGATACTGAAAATATGGATATGTCTAACTTTTGAATCTAACACTATTAAAAATAAATCACTCGTTAGAAGATAGGTCAGATAATCGATCGATACAATAAATTATAACTAATTTGTATAATCAGATAATTAAATTAGTCGCTTCCTTTTAGTGGGTAATAATATCAATTTACTTTCTTTTTAATATCAAAAGGCTTATCTATTCTAGTATCAATTTACAATGTGGTTGATTTAGTCAGTATGTGTTTAAAAAAAAAAAGATTTAGTCAGTAATAACAACAATGTTGGACGCATGAACACGGAAAATAGTTTGTTCTTGTTGGACTTTATTGTTGTCTTCTTCCACGTGTAGTTTGGTATGTAGTTTTAAGTACTTTTAAGTTTTAAGTTTTAACTAACTTCGAATATTGGCACGTGTCTTTAACACATTTGCGATAACAAATGCGACTATCTTGGTACACTCCTTGTCCGGACCACACCACAAATGTCCAATACTAGGGGAAATGGTACAGAATGCATTTGGAAGAACATGAGTACATATAATCGAATCCTCTGTATATTATTAAGAGATCTTGGAATTACTAAATTGAATTAGGGAAAAAGTTATAATTTGATGTAATTCGCAGTAAAAATTATGTGGTAAAAACTATAGATTTATGTTGTAAGTTTGTTGTAAACATATAAGTTATTATATGTGCTCAAATGATTGATTAGTGATATTTTTGATGTATAAGTTGAAGTATATATTATTTAAGATAAATATTATGGATACCAATAATAATAACATTTATTGTAAATTTGATAAAATATACTAAAATTAAATAAACTAAATCAAAGCTATGAAATATATTTGAACTTATATTTATTATAAAATAGGGTGTCTACATATTTATATATAATTTATACAATGAGTTTTCACTAAATATGAAACTATTTTTTAAAAATAACTTATCAGTATTTTATATATATAATTTGTTCTACAAAAAAAAAATATAATATTAATAATATTTATTAAAATTTTAATAAAATATTATGTAAAATAAATATATATTAATTTAAATTTAACTAAGATATTTGAACCTATGTATTATATATAATAAAAAGCACCCATATAAATAAATAATGTAATGTTATAACAAAAGTCACCAAATAGGATTAATAATTAAAATTATATAAAGTGTTTCAATAATTTCATAGATAAACGTAGACAACTATAAAATGAATTTAGAAAAAAAAATTAAATATAATTTTTTTCAGAAGTGAACGCGGGGTTTAAGTTGAAAACCAAACCAAAATACTAACTCAAATCTTAACACATGTAATTTCTTTTGATGTTGAGTTACTACTTGATTTATTAATTTTATTAAAGTAATAACTCAAAAATGTAACTCATGCATAACACTTTATAACTCAAATAGTAACTCAAAAATAAAAAATTAATCCATGATTGGCAACATTTTTTTAGTTATCCTTATAACTCAAACTTAATCAATGATAACTCGGTCACCAGTCAAAGCCGTTAAATATAATTTCTTTTAGTTATCTAGAAAAGGCAATATTTGTCTATATATTTTCTTTTTTATATACGTTGAATTGTGATAGACAAATTTTGTATCAATAAGTATAAGAACTAATGAATATTATCTAAAATTATTTATACTTAAGATAATTTTAAAAAACTTATCATGCTTTCAAAACAATCACTACATACATAAACTTTGTTTGATTTTTTTTTATCATTTATTGCTGCATATTTATCTATTTTCTTTTTTCTTATAAATTACAATTTTGAATAAGTGTTTTGGGTTTTAGTAAAAGTATATTTTTCAAACCGAATTTTTATTTATTGCTTCATATTTTTGATTCATCATATTTTCTAATAATCTAGATATACTTGGCGGGTCAAGTTTTAATTGACTAGTCTTTTGAACTATGTCTATCGACATTAGACAAACCAAATTGCTTGTAATGAAAATTAGATATATATATATGTATGTTATCTGACGATACAAACAAATAAATCTAAGTTTGGTAAATTTTGAATATGGAAGTTTAGTACCATTCTAAATCTACTGTGCCATTTCGATCACACTTGTGTGTTTTCTTTACTTATTGTTCTAAGAAGAAAAAGGAGAAGAAAGAAAGAAAGAAAGAAAGAAAGAAAGAAAACTTGTCCCGAGAAAAACACGTGACAAAGATGTTGATTACTATAGTTATGTTTTTTTCTTCTTTGGGCTCTGCTTGTTATTCTTTGGCTTCTGCTATTCTCAAAAAGAAAAAGAGGTTGACGTGATATGTGTTCTTTGCATTGCGTACGGTGTTTTGCTTTGTCAAAAATACATGAATTTAATAACAATAAGTTATTTTCACGAGATAATGTATCGAATGCGGTTGACAAAGAAAAATGTATCTAATGCAAATTTATTGATGGTTACGAAGATGATCACTCCAACGAGTACGTGCACAGAGTAATTAATTATACGGTATAAACTCTATAAATTAATACTCGATATAAATAAACATTATAAATTAATAAATTTATCTTATTTCAAATTTAGTTGGTTTAAAATATGATAGAAATCGATAAAATAATAAGATAATTATATTTTTAAAAATTCAATGTAAATATATGGTCCCATTAAAATCATAATTGATAATTTTTGTATATATACATTTATATATGCACAAAAAAATAGTTGTATTATTTATTTTATTTCAGAACAGAATTATCTCTATATTTTCACAATACTTCAATATATTATGCTAATATGTAGTACAATTATATCTAAACCACATTTAAATTTTATAAATATATTTTATATACATGAAATAATATAATAACAATTACGTGAAAGTTGAATTTCAAAATTTTAATTAATATATATATGGTAAAATCAACTATTTTGTTTATTTTATTAAACAAATTTCTAAAATAAAAAATCCAGAAAAGGAATTTTTTAAAATTAATAAATCTATAAATTAAAAATATTTCATAGCCTCAACATTATTAATTTATAGAGTTTTACAATATTTTAATATAGGGTATTTGACTATTTGGTATTTGGTTTGATTTTGTTTTGCGTTATTTTACACTTAAATAATTATTTTATTAAAATTAAAGTATTGTTTTCATAAGTTATTATATTGCATTATAATACGGGTTAATAAATAAAATAAATATAAATATTTATTTTTGAAATATGTATTAAAATTACTCTTTCCACATCTAAAATATGAATATATTAAAATTTCAAATTACATTTTTCATAATCACAGATTTTTTTTGTGAATAGTAACAATTTAAAAATATGTTTTACAATTACAGTTTTTATAACATTATGTTTTCAAAATAATAATAATTCAAATAATTTTTTTTAAAATAAATCATTATAAATCTTAGATTGAATACATTTTTAATCTATTAACAAATTAAACACAAGTAAATGTTCTTAAGGAATATCGCAAACATAATCAACAAAGGGGTAAGTGAGATATGATAATATGCTAAAATATTTCTTCTCGAGTTCGAGTTACTTTGAAATAAAAATCGTAGTTATACAGAAAGTGTAAGCTTGAGCTTCGACCCGTGCAAATTGCCTAGTAATCCGGTAATATACGACACTAGGTTAAGATCTACGCCATGTGCGGGATGAGATTATGTATATAAATGATTTTACATATTAAAACAAAATTTGTGTTCATTTACGTATAAGGTAGTAATCACATAAATCAAAATAATATCTCTTATTTATTGACAATTTTTCTTTTTTTGTAGGTAAATCAAAATAATCATTTTATTTATATTGTAATTAAATTTCAATGATATTGAGTTTGATATATAGTATATTTTAATATAAATATTTATTATTGAAACTTCCTACTCATATGATTTTATTAACATTTGTATATTTGCTATAGCAAAAAAATTAAACATTAATTAAAAAATTTCAATTCGAGATTTTATCAATGCAAATTTCAAAATCAAAATATTAATGTCTTAATATGTTTTCAATGCAAATTTTGAAATAACATAGTTGTGTATTTTTATATGATATATAGTTGAATTTAAACTATATTAAATAGACATTTATCTATATATATATATTAAATGAGACTTCATATTTATACGATTTTATGATCATTGGTATCTTGTTATAACAAAAAAGGTTAAACCATTGATTACAAAATTTTCAATGTGAAATTTTAAACATTTTTAGTAAGAAAAAAATATCATGGTTAATGATATAACATATAAGAAAAAAACTAATTTTTAATTACATGGTTAATGTGATTGTTTAATTTCTTTTAAATAATATAAAATTAAACAAAAAAAAAAGAGAAAAAAAATTGTTATCTAATCTTTATTATTTATAACCATTAATTGTCATAAATATGTTAATCATATTAGGTAATTCCGTGACTTTTATTTAATGAAAGAATGAATAATATTCTTTTGTACACAACTAATCACTTTGATGGTTAATTTAACAAGAAGTATATTATATGTTTAGATGTACCAATCTATTTTTCTGAGGATTCTAAGAAGCATCCTAGTGATGATACGTGACTACAAAAAAATGTTGTAATATTTCTCAATTAATATATAAGGGATGGTTACTTTTAACTAGGAATGGGCATTCATGATTTCGGGTCGGATTCGGATCAATTCTTTTCGAGTCGGTTCCTCTCGGCCTGAGTCCTTGGGGATCTAAATATTTGACCAACTAGGTATCTGATATTTTTTGGTTTGGGTCGAAATCGGTTGCTTTCAGATCTGGATCGGTTCATATTTATAATTAAAAACCTGTAATTTTGGCTATGTATCGTATCCGGATCAGTTCAGGCATTTAAAACCCGAAAAGATCTGAAGTACTCGAACTCTATCAAAATTTAGCAAAATCCGTCGTATTATAATTTACCTAACATTTTATAAAATAATCAAAAATAACTTATTAATAATTGAAATTAAATATTTTTAAATTAAAAGTTTCATATTACCAGAAAATTGTAGGAAAATAATAGTGAAAATTGTATTTGAAATTCTGGTTAAGCAATATAGTGATCTTTTGAAGAAAAATCTACACTATACCATTAAATGTATGTTTACTGTGGTCATTGTGTTTTATGCTCCTCATCTAAGGAAACGCACCACCATCTCTTTTTTTTAGTGTGGTCATTTGGTTTTTGTTTGCAGGCAGAGTTTCCACTAACCCACTGCAGGACATTCATTCTGCAGCAGCTTGGATTAACATGACTGGAAGCTCCTCCTCACCGTAGGCTCGTTGTATTCTCGAGCTCATTTTCCAGGCCACCATTAACTCTCTTTTTTTTGAAGAAAAATCCACCATTCACTTGATTTGAATGAAAAGAACATGAGAATTTTCTTTTCCAGGTCTTAGTCGGCGCAAATGATTAGGGCTGCAGTGGATTGCCAAGTACATGGCAGACTTCTCTCCATCAAACAATCTTCCCGTGAGACGTCTCTTCTCCAGTTCTATCTCTCTTGTATTAGGCTACCTTGATGGTCAGCTTCTTTTGTCTTTTCTTCTTGTATTGGATTGTTATGGGTTTGTTATATGTTGTAATAAGTTGGTAAGCAACATGTAAATTCTTAAAAAGGTATGAGTTTAACATAAATGTATTTCTACTGAAGTTGATGGGATCAACCGACTTGGTATATATAAAAAAATAGTAAACACAGATTTTGGACCCTAACGAACCACGAGATGCTCATGGTTGATGAAAACATATATAACAAAGATAATAACAAAATTCAGTAGAAGTAAAAAAAAAAACTGATTTTGAACCCTAACTAATTCTCAACATGAGTTCTGAGTTTTTTTAAACATGGGTTTCGACAAGTTTCTTATAATTATATTTTTTTGTTGTGTGTGTTATATTAAGTTGAAGGAATTATGTAAGTTTGATGAACAACTGTGTTGCATTTTAAATATGATCACTTGGCTCGGTATATTATTAGTTTAAAAAAAATAAAAAAGATAAGTTTGTTGTCAAAAAAAAAACAGAAGTTTTAACCACAGGGTGGTGGGCTAGTGGTCTTGAAGTAGTTACAACACCGATACGGACCCGAGTTCGAATACCCCCTGTGGCCACGGAACGCTTTAAACCCTCCCCAAGTTTAAAGTTATCGCGGCGTTGGTGCCGGATCTTTGGGTAATGGGTATTAGTGCCGGCTGGTTCCGGACCAGGGGGATTAGACGGTTGGCAATCGGAAACCAGGTGCGGATTATGGGCCTTCGGGCAATCAGAAACCACTTGCGGATTACGGGTCGCCGATTGAACCTCCTGTTAGAAAAAAAAAAAAAAAAGAGAAGTTTTCTTGTATCTTATTTTCTTATAGTTTTATTTAAGGGTGAATTGGCGGAAGGTACAAAATGGAAGAAAAAATTGGTCAAATAACCATATAATAAAGTGGTGTTGAGATGTGACAGTTTTATACAAAAATAGAACATTTTCTCCTTATATGCGCATGTGTCCGTCTGACACAATATGAAACGTAAAAATTGTACTATACTATAAGTGTTTGACAAATAATACAGAACAATCAATTATCAACTGCCACTAGTCAATCCAAGTTTAAAAAGAAGACACCCAACCCACATAACATAATAAGGGCCAAAACATATTATAATCTCCAATTATCAAAGGTCTTAGTCAACCCAAACAAAAAAAATGAGGAAGAAAAGGAAGATGGAGGATAAAAGGAAAAGATGAGGTTGTCGGAGAGAAGAAGAAAAAAAGAAAAAGGCCAAGAAGAAGAATGAGGAGGATATGAATGAATGAAGAGAAGAAGAAGGAGGACAAAGATGAAAAGAAAGAGAAAATAACTACATGTTGTAATATAATATACTATGTTCGTAAATAAAATGGTATAATATAATATTTATAATACCCTATACACGATTACATGTTGGTTGTTGGAAAAAAACAACAAAGCAATACGAGAGAATTTGTGTGTTGCATTAGAAGATTTTGTCCTCTAAAAAATCTAGACCATTCATTCAATTCATAACAATGACATACAAATGTCTTTTTTTATTAACATGAAATTTGATTTCTATTCTACTTATTAATAGTGGAAAATATATGATAGACTATACTATTTTATGTTCATTGTTCATCTTCCCAGATACGTTAGATGTTTATAACTTTATTTTCTTCCACAATCATAAACATGAAAATAAATACGACGGGAATGAATTGACTGAGTATATAAAATTCAAGAAATTATAAAACATTTTTTGATCATTCCTTTTAAAGAAAGAAAAGAAAAAAAGACGTGAGGAAAATGTTTAAAGGATATTTTTTTCCATTAATACATAATATACAAATAATATTCTAGCACGTATCTTCTTATGATTACTTACTGAATTTTAGTTTTTTTGGCCATTTGTGCTAATTTCCCTTTATTTAATACTACACAAGAATTTGATCCGCGCGGACGCGCGAATGTTATTTTAATTTGCAATGTCAATTTTTTTAGCAATTTTCTTGATATAGTTGTATATATATAACCATGTTAATTAGGGATGGGTTTTTCGGTTTGATTCTGAATTCGGCTTGGTTTATTTGGGTCTAGAAAAACTTTAACCAAAGTCAACTCAAATTAGTTTAGTCTGGTCTGTGTTCAGTTTGGTGCGTATATAGTTTGGTTTGGTTTTATTTGTGCTTGTTTAGTTCATTTGCGTTGATTTTTTAGTTTTTTCAGTCCGGTTACAAAAATATAAACAAATTATCATTTGACACAAAATCATTATTTTTTCCATTTTAAAACATAAAGCCAAACATCACAATAAGCATGTAGAAGATGTAATCTAATAGTTTTATGTTGTTATCTTTAAACCTAAGATAAATAACATAGGTAATTTTTCAGTTGTGATATTAATGTGATAGATTCATATTCTTTTATTTTATTTTTAGTTGTGTTTTTCTGTTAATTTTGAAGTAAAATATAAATAATTGTTTAGGTTAAATGGTTAAATATATAAAATCTTAATATTATTAATATATTTAATTAATCTAATTTAAAAATACTTCAGTTTTTGGTTCAATTTAAGACCTAACTATTTGGATTGATAAAATCTTCAACGAAATAATTTAGACATATACTTTAGTTTGGTTTGGATCGGTTTGGGTTCGGATGGGTCGGTTTGGTTTGGTTTCGGATGAGATTTTTTGTCCATCCTATTGTTAATTAATACTTAATAGTGTATTTTTTTCATCACTTAATAATGTATTCTATGGTGATAAAAAAACAAAATTATAAATTAACATAAGTTATTCTTGTTAGATATATATCTTGTGTTTACAAAAAAAGATATATATCTTGCAAATGGATAATATACATTGTAGGAATATAATAAAAAATTTACAACGGAAAGTATCTTTATTATTGTTATTAATATCATAGCTTAAATTTAGGGGTTAGTTATGTTAAGTTAGTAAGATGTTCAATGATTTTAGGAATATTTACTTGATCTCTTAACAACTAAATGTACTATATCGATAGAAAAACTTTAATTTTGAGTTAATGCTATGTCTAACTAAATTAAGATTTGCTTGTTAGTGGGGTAAGAAGTTAATGGGCTTTTTATTTCTTAGTGTAATATGCCGTGGAGTACTATAAATAATAAGTAAAGTTTTAGAGTTAATACTAGTGGTATTACATTGTAATTATTTAGGAAAACTAAAGGTTAAATCTTATGTTTATTGTTGTTTTAATAGTTTAGATATATAACACACATTTTAAAAATGTTTATATATTTTATGATTGTATATATATATATAACAATAATGTTTACCTAAAAATGGGTCTTCACGTGTTGGTTAGAAAAAGGATTATGTATAATAAACAAAATTAGCAAGTTAATTCCTTTAGCTTAGGAAATTTTATTTTAAAAAAGATTAACATTAATTAAAAAAAACTCACATCCCAATTGAAAAGACCATAGCTAAAAAAAGAATAAGGTCCACGAGAAAGTATGAATGGTATATTAGATGAGATGTTGGAGACATTAAGAAATCTAAACTAAATTATTTAAAATCTATATTTGCACGTCGTAGAATAGTAATTTACTAAATGTTCGGAATATTTAGTGGATCTGTTCACGGCTTGTCTATATAATACGAAATGGAAATTAAGTTTTAATATAGGAATATACTAAAGTTTTCTTCAATGTATAATATACTAAATCGTGATTTGGAAGTAGATATTTTTGTTATTAATGTGAAAGCTTTAATTTAGGGGTTTGTTATGTTAAGTGAGTAAGACTTCAATGATTTTAGCAATATTTAGTGGATCTATTAACAATTTCGAATATACCTAATCGATAGAAAATCTGTAATTCTTATTTTATATTACGAATGATTTTTCTGTTTTTATTTAGAGTAAGTTTTGAAATTATATTTAAAACTACTCTATACTAAACCGGATAAAATTTTAAATTGTATGTACTTCTTGTTACACATATAAACCGGTTTAGTGATGTTCTCGTTAATTACATTATTATAGTTATTTGGTAGTGAATTTTTAATGTTATTTGTTGTAAAATGGATAGTAAAAAATTTGGCATTTGATTTTACACTCTTGGTTTACTAACATATAAACACCTAATTATCCAGAGAGTGGGATGTGGTAGTCGAAAGATGAAACCAAGTTTTATTGGTATGAGAGATACAAATATAATTATTGGGTAAACAAATTTTAATGGGCTTGTTATTTCTTCTAGTTAAATGACGTGAAGCCTAAAACTAATTTGTAAAGATATAAAGATAATGTCAGTGGCATAAGTTGTAAATATTAGGGAAAAATTAGGGTTAATTTCTAATTGTACTTCAGTTTTAATAGATTAGATGATATCAGTCTATTAGAGGCGGAGTCAGTATAGTTGGAGTGGGGTCAGCTGACTCCACCTATTTTTAAAGTTTTGTTTTGTATCTAGCACTTATTTCTAAAGTTTATTTTTTTTATTATTAAAATTATTTTGTGACCCTATTAAAATAATCAGACGACCCCACAAAGAAAAAAAACATGAAAACACAAACACAATTAAAACAATAATTATCATTTGTAGGCTCAGTTTTGGACTAAATATTGATCTTGCGCTCAATTTAAGATTAACCCACTTAATTAAATAAGAGAATAATTCATTTATGAATTTTTATTAATTATTATTAACTGATGTTTCGTTTTTTTTTTGCCAATTTAGTCTTGTTGTCATGTTTTACTGTTCACTAAAACTAAAAAAAGGTTTTCATTAGATGTTTTCCAGTAAACCTTAATCCCTATAGATCATATATTAAAGTATATAATTTTTTTTTTGAACTTTATTAGATAATGCCTCAATTTCTAATAAATATTTTTAACTTTATTATTATTTATTAATTCAATAGATTTAAATTATAATAAAATTGATCTTAAATTATCTAAATACGAATAAATATAAAATATACATAAAAAGAATTTGTATCCCTTACACACCAAACCTCTCATATTTGCAATCCATACTCTATTTCCCCTTAATTTTTTTCCCTCCATCATTACCATTCCCTCCATTGTATGGTATCTCACATTTTACACTATATTTCCCTGATTTGCTCTATATTTCTTTTTAAAAACTCGACTCCGGCAGAAATTTTTTTTGACTCCACCACTGAACATGTCGCACCGGAGCTTCTTGACGAGATCTTCATAAGAACAACTATGGAAGTTGTAAACGATACCGTTTCTCAAAAGATTGTCAGGGCAACATTCCTAGCTATGTTCCTAGGATACTAAACCGGAGATTATCAGAATTGGGTCTGGTCCGGTCTGATTGTATAGAGACGAGCTGGATCCAGTCGGTGCTTTTCTGGACGGATATACAAGTGTGTACGTCGGAGAAAGTTCTACTTGAGAGGAATGAAACCTTGATGTATATCAAGAGGAAATCAGATTACGTTCTTGAACCGATTTCAAGAACCGGTTTAGAATCGATTTGGAGGAAGATGATTAAGCTTGAGACTCCGACAGCTATAGCTTTCAATCCATACGGCCAGGGACGGATCTACCCTTTACAAGAAGGGGGCAACTACCCCCAGTAAAATCTATAAGTCAATCTATACGTTACATTTTTGTAGCTGAGTTGGTTAAAGTCCTCTTTCTACACCCCCACCAACTCGGGTACAAAATCCTTCCAGCCCTTTTTTATCTTTTTTTTTTTTTCTATTCTCTAATTTTCCTTCTTTGTCCATGTCTTGTATTTTATCTCTTCTTTTAGGAGGCTCTATTTAATTGGGAGTTTTAGATGATTTACAACAAAATGACAAATTCACTGCTATTCAAACTTGAATTTAAAATCTTATTTAAAATCCAGTGTTATTAAACTTGACATTTTATAAACTATTTTCAAATTCAGTGTTATTGAAAATATTATAAGTTGTGGAGTTTTAAAGTTTTCAAGTGATTTTAGAGTGTTTGTGTGGAGTTTTTTAGTTAAAAATTTTAAAACTCAAATCCCATGGTTTTAGGTGATATTCTAGGGTAGTTTAACAAAAATCATTTTAATCTCTATAATACAGTGAAATCATCTAAAACCTCATTAAAAATCAAATCATCTCAAATTTTAGATTGAATACACCCCTTAATGACGTTCTATTCCTTTCAGAGTTTTGTTCCCAGTTTTTTTTCATTCAAAAACTATTTTATTTTTAAATATTTTGTTTTAAACAAATATTCCAGTATTTTGTTAGTGAGTCTTTCTTGATCTTCATTTAGTTATAAACATGTTTTTGTTATCTTATTTTTAGTATTTTATTTTATTCTCTATAGGTTATCCTTATTAAAAGTAAACAAAACATTTATATAATATTATTAAATAAAAATATTTTTATTAAATAATTTATGTCTCCACTCAAAATATTTTTTAGATTTGCCACTGTATGGTATGCCAATTTTTAAAGTAGGAGAATATGAGAGCAACTACAAAGTATCTCATTCAAAATTTAATATATATAAAAAAAAAATAAGTGATAGAAAGAAAGGGGATTTTGTCCAACAAAAAAAAAAAGAAAGAGAATATGTCAAAAGAAAACTTCTAATAAGCTGTTCAACTGTCAGTCTGTCACATGTTCATTTCTTAGCCACTTTACTTTTGGTTTTAAATTAAAATGTATTTCATCAACAAAAAGTACATTAAAGTAATAACGAATTGTGGCTAAATTACTTAAATAGATATTCTAACCGATAAATATGCTTTGAGAAGTTGGATCTTACTTCTAAATCAGGTTGAGGATGGGATTGAAAAGAAAAGGCAAATTTGGGTAGATGGTGAAGACATACAGCTATGGAAACAACATGAGAACAAGTTTAGCAATAAATTATCACCCAACAACACATGGGAGCAGCTCAGAGAGACTGTGAGTTGCTCATGATGAAGTACCAGTGTCTGGTTTACTTATGGAACACCTAAGTTCACCTTTATCTTGTGGTTAGCAATTCAAAACCGTCTCACTACAGGGGATCTAATGGAAAGATGGAATGCCAATATCAATACACAGTGTAGTTTGTGCCATGCAACTGTGGAGACTTGAAATCATTTATTCTTCTCTTGTCAGTTCTCTGCTCACGTTAAGAGACCTCTCATGAGAGGAATTGTAACGGTCTTGGCCCGATGAACCTTATCAAATGTTTTATCCCAAACTTTTTCGTTCAAAAACTCTTATTAAAACTCAAATTGTCTTACATAAAACCAAACTCAACAAAACTGAAATGTCGAATAAAAACTTAAGAAGAAATAGTTGAAAGAAAGGAGTCATAAATGAAAGTCTCGAGAAAACACTTGCACCATACAGACATCTACTCCCGCTCCCTCTCGGCCCTACCTGTAAAAAGAGGGGTGAGTACATAATACTCAGTGAGGGTAGGTTCTAGGAACCCACGAGCTCAACTCAGGAAGAGCAAACAATCACAAGTCATGAGCTAATAAGATCTATTACACAGAAACCCATACTACCCGACATGAACTAAAGACCCTACAATGCACATCCTTTTCATCTTTTCGTCCTTTTCATCAGTGGGTAGCCCCAACTAGGCTTCTACCCCATATTCTTGTGGATTGGCCACATCTCCTATGGATACCTAGCGTGGACTACTACCCCACATATTAGACCCTCTATATGCTTTCCCACCCATGCTTAACCTTAACATCATTCTCTCATACTTTTACTTATCCTTTCACTTCCTTATCATTTTCACTTATCCCTTCCCATTCTCATTTACCTTCCTTTTTCATTCATACTTGTACTTGGGACTCAATTCACTAGACGCCACCCGCTATCGGTGTCACACACAATACACATCGCATTCAAGTTCTACTTCAATAACTTTTATAATCATTACTCGTCTATCGTCCTAGCATTTATTTCTCTCTAGCATCCTAACTTCAATCACAACAACACATGGGACAACACATCCAAACATACTAGAATCAACTACCAATCAATCATCACCACAACAATTCAATTCAGTTCATCGAGTCCCATTTATCAGTATGAGGGTTCTTATGCATCATGATCCATTCATCTATCATCCTAGCAATACCATGTCCTATCAACCTAACTCCCAATCAGGGTCTAATCAAACCTAACTCCAACATATAGGAGTATACAGAATCATGAAAGAAGGTTGGGTTCGAGACACTCCACCTTAGTCTAGATCTGGATCTGGATCTGTAAACACGGATTTAAGAAGGTTGAGATCTGGTCACCACCACCACTTCACGGCACCGGCGAGAGGGAGAGAGAGAGAGAGAGCGTGCGACGGCGAGGAGAGAGAGAGG
>NC_027748.1:9280010-9280582 GCF_000695525.1 Brassica oleracea var. oleracea
TCGGCGTAACTCTTCTGGCGATCGTGTGCTGTTTTCAATCTGTCTCTGAGGAGTTCTACTTGCTTGATCGTTTCTCCAACTAGTTCGGGGGTCATATCTCGTTCCTCCCCCACTTCGGTCCAACATAAGGGGGTCCTACAGGGTCGCCCATACAATGCTTCATACGGGGACATTTCAATGCTCGCATGGTAGCTGTTGTTATATGAGAACTCCACCAATGGTAGATATTCGCTCCATTTACCTCCCCATTCCAAAACACTCGCCCTCAACATATCTTCAAGTGTTTGGATGGTCCTCTCGGATTGTCCATCCGTCTGTGGGTGATACGCGGTGCTAAGGCGAACCTTGGTTCCCAACGCTCTTTGAAACGCCTGCCAGAAAGTTGAGGTAAACTTCGGGTCCCGGTCGGATACTATGCTTACCGGTACCTCATGCAACTTCACTATGGTGTTCAGGTACTCTCGAGCTAAGTCCTTAGTCTTATCGGTGGTTCGTATAGGTAGGAAATGAGACGTCTTTGTCAGGCGGTCTACTATCACCCATATAGCGTCCTTGTTTCTCGTGGTCCGTGG
>NC_027748.1:9281037-9281898 GCF_000695525.1 Brassica oleracea var. oleracea
CCCGCGATTGGTTCGGCTCCTTCGCGACCCTCGACGGCGTACGCTCTTGGCCCTGCGGCTTGCCCTCTCTGCTGTTGGGGTTGCGCCCCTTCCGCGTTTCCTCTTTGGAGTGTTGGGCACTCCCACGCCTGATGTCCCTCCTGGCCGCAGCGGTGACAGCGCCTGCGTTGGGCCTGTCTCTCCTTCAGGCAATCCCTTGCCATATGGCCTCGCTCGCCGCATGCGAAGCATGCTCCTGCTCTGCACTCCCCCGCATGGAATCGTCCACACCTTTCACTTCGGGCCTTAACGGGGCAGGCTCAGCCGCGGGCAGTGCATCCCGGGGCCGTTTGGCACCCCGGTTCTGGGAGTTCTGGTTCTGTTTTCGTTCTTCCTCGAGCCCTGATTCCTGTTCTGCGGCTTTCTCAATCAGCTCATGGACATCACGATATTCCCTCACGTTGCAGCTATTCCTCAGTTCCACTCTCATGCCTTTGAGGAAACGGCGGATTAAGTCGTGATCACTCAGGTAGTGATCCGCAAATCTCTGAAGTCGGTTGAACTCGTCTCCGTAGTCTCGTACATTCCTTGACCCCTGACGGATGTCCTGAAACTTGCTTTCCATCGCGTCCATGGCTTCTAAGGGGAAGTACTTCCCATTGAATGCTTCCAGGAAATCATCCCAGGTCAGTCGTATCCCGTGTGACCTTTCGACCACTTCGTCCCACCACACTAGTGCGTCGTCCTTAAGATAGTGAGCACGATAGTGAGCAGCCAGGTCCCTTCGGAACTCCGGTGGGCACATTGCAGAAGCGAAGTTCCTCTCGAGTTGAAGTCTCTAGTTATCCGCGACAATTGCGTCGGCCTTTCCATTGAAAAACT
>NC_027748.1:9282567-9288010 GCF_000695525.1 Brassica oleracea var. oleracea
GAGCTCAACTCAGGAAGAGCAAACAATCACAAGTCATGAGCTAATAAGATCTATTACACAGAAACCCATACTACCCGACATGAACTAAAGACCCTACAATGCACATCCTTTTCATCTTTTCGTCCTTTTCATCAGTGAGTAGCCCCAACAAGGCTTCTACCCCATATTCTTGTGGATTGGCCACATCTCCTATGGATACCTAGCGTGGACTACTACCCCACATACTTTCCTTAGACTCTCTATATGATCCCTTATTCGTACTTATTCTTACATCTTTCACTTATCATTCACAACACGTCTCAACACCTTATCATCATATTCTTGACCACCCTAACATGCCTACGTTCTTATCACTTCAACACGTACTATCGTCTAGACAAGATCAATCACATATCACATCACACATACACACAATATCTAGAACTGATTAACAAAGGACTAAGTCCCATTGGTTACTCAACATGAGGCAAGTTCACAGCCAAGTCCTCACCTTAGCTTTTTGCAGAAGTAGATCTGGATCTAGGTTTGGGGAACAGTCACTTCTCGAGATCTGATTTGAGAATCGGATTCACACAAGAGAGAGATGGGTTTAGAATCTGTCATTTTCCAATGACTTAGAGCTAGAGATCTTAGTTTTACCTTTAGGGTTCAGATCTCAGTTGCTTGCACGAAACTGAATCAAGGAGGCGGCGGCTAGGAGCTCGGTTGCGGCGGCTAGGGCTTCGCGGGCGGCTGGCGGCTGGCTTCGCCGGAGATGGAGCGGCGGCGGCTTGAGGCGGAGGCGGCGGCGGGGTTCTGCTCAGGCAGGGCTTCGCTTGCTGTCTCTCTTGTGGCTGAACCCTAGGGAAACTTCTCCTTTTATAAGCAATGGGAGGGGTTATGTCTAGGGTTTCTTCTCCTTGGGCCTCCTGCACTTGAGTTTCCTTTTGGGCCGGGCCCGGGATGTTACAGGAATGTTTGGTCATGACTACACTATGGACTGGAATATCATGACAGCACTCATAAAATATTCAACAACCAGCAGGGTAACTCTTCATTATCATATATGTTTTCCAAGCTACGGTTCATTGTTATTGGCGTGAAAGGAACAATAGCCATCATGGAAAAACTCCTTCACCACCCGTCAGACTTGAAAAACACCTTGACATAACAATAAGGAACAGACTCAGCGCAATCTGCCATCAAAACAACAGAGGGTATAAAGATGGTCTAGCAACTTGGTTTGGCTCGAGGATGAATACTTTTTTTTAACACTTGATTATATTCATTCCAAAGATTTACAACATGAGCTTACACAAGATCATACACAAAGCAGGCAAGTTATGGAAATCTCCAGACTCCAAAGCCAGAGAAAATATAAGTTTTTCCTGGAGGCTAAACCGACGGATCATAACATATCCCCGGAAACCAAAAGATCTAAACAGCAAAACAGAGTAAACAAAATACAGATCTAAATCCAAAAGCAAGACACCCTAGAAAGCGAGTTAACTACGGTTGAGAGAGATAAGACTGATAGCATCTTTAGGCGAACATTATTTCGGTTTAAGCCACGAAACTCATTATATTGCCCCTTAATGAGAAGAAGCCACGAGCCAAAAGATGATGTGAATAAACCAAGGAAGACGAACGACCACTTTCATATTTTTACCATTCGATGACCACCACCAAGATGCTTGAATGGCCGAAGCCTCTACTCCTTCAGAAGAAGATGGATAGTCCTAGCCATGAGGACACCACATCCCAGATCAAGAAACTGGATCAGAGCGATGGACAAAAGCGAACCTTTGAAACACCAACAGATCCAAACGGCAAAGAGAGAGACCAACGAAACTGGATCATCAAAGAACATGCATGTCTCCGAGAGAGAGAAAAACGTTAGAAGCCTTGCCACCAAAACGAAATCGGGAAACCAAGATGAAGATCCGATTTTGAAAACTGTTTGTAGTGACCAAGCATCTTCATTCTCTGTTTCCGACCGACGATCGTGGGCTCTCACAGCCACGTCGTCTTCATCTTTCGTTTCGTTTCTTCGTTCTTCATCAAAGAACATGCATGTCTTCAAGAGAGCCAAAAACGTTAGAAGCCTTGCCACCAAAACGAGATCGGGAAAACAAGATGAAGATCCAATTTTGAAAACTGTTTGCAGCGACCAAGCATCTCCGTTCTCTGTTTCCGACCGATGATCGTGGGCCCTCACAACCACATCGTCGGTCGGATCTTGATTCTCTTCATCTTTCGTTTCGTTTCTTCGTTCTTCATAAAAGAAAATGCATGTCTCTGAGAGAGCCAAAAACGTTAGAAGCCTTGCCACCAAAACGAGATCGGAAAACCAAGATGAAGATCCAATTTTGAAAACTTCGTAAGCTTCGAACGAAGAAACGAAACGGAAAATGAAGAGAATCAAGATCAGACTGACGTCGTGGCTGTGAGAGCCCATGATCGTCGGTCGAAAACAGAGAACGGAGATGTTTGGTCACTAGAGAGAAAGAGGATAAGAAAATCAAGAGAGAGGATCGAGGATGATACTTAGAACCTTCTTTAATTATTTATTCATTTTCATTTCAACTTTCATTTCCTACAAAGTTAGAAATATAGCTCAAAATAAGAAAAATTTTATGTAAAATAATCTTTTATTACACATTCGTTCAAAAAAAAAAGTTGGATACGAGATAAAAGGAGGGTAAGTTAAAATTGATGTAAAATAGTATTACTCTATACTAGAGCAACTTTTGTTTCAATAGTATTACTCTATTATATAGTAAAATGAATTACTATATAATAGAGTTGTTTTATTATAGAGTAATACCAATTACCATTGTAAAAAAAGTTAGTCTATAATTGAGTTACTCTATCCATATATATTAATTGAAGATCTTTTAAATAGTTATAACCTGAATTTTGTAAAAATTAAAAATATCTCCATCCTATATGGCAGTTGTATATGCCTTCTAAATACAATTTAAAAGAATTCTAGAGCATCTTATATACACGATAGTTTAAAAATATAACGTTAGTCGCGTATATCCCTAATCATGTAAAACGTCAGCAAAAAAACTACCCCTAATCCTGTATAAACGATTGTTCACAAAAAAAACTTCTTGCAGCCTATTCTATGAAGTCACTCAAATATACGTGGCCATCTCATGAAAAAGTGTTACATTTTTATAATTGTTTGCCTACAAGTTTAGAAAGCTCACGTTTCAATGCTCCATCAATTTCTCTAAACCAAATACTCATTTTAATTTCAAAAGGATTTCACCACATGGCATAATGAGACATCTTCAAAGCATAAACCAGCTGAATTCGTATGACTTTATTCTCAGACGCCCTTATTGAAAAATATATATTATTCATATCCCCTCTCTATTCTCGATACCCTTTTGTATTTGCAAACCCTAAACTAACCTTCCATTTATTTATTATATATCTTCCACCTCATAAACATTTATATTTTGAATTAAATAAATCAACCACCATCATGGCTCACAAACAACCTTAACCAATGAAATTGGAGAAGGCCCCACGTGTCTTTACTCTCCCACTGCTCCTCGTACGTACAGCTCTTCTTCGTCATTCTCCATAGGCGATTTTGAAGCTTCTAAAACATGTATTTAAAGTCCGTTTTTGATGAATCTTTTTAAGAAATATCATTTAAATATAATGTATATCAAGGATAATGTTAAAATATAAGATTTCATGAAAAAATTGAGATTTTAAGGACGATTTTGAATACTGTGTTAATTGATTTTAGGCATATTTTATGTACTTTTCTGATTAAATGTTTTAAAAAATATCATTTAAATGTAGTGTATATGATGGGTAATGTTAAAAATGTAAGGTTTCATGAAACTATGTTTACGAGTTTTGGATGGAGATATATATTTAAGTTTGTTTTTGATGATTTTTATTTGTTTAATTTCTTTTAATCTCATTAAGATTGAGTAAATATCTGAACAAATTCGTCTTTAAAAGTTTATTAGTTAGTGGAAGGACAATTTCTGGGTATTACAAAGATAACTAGTTTTACTAAGAAAAAATGGTTTTACTGGTATTACTGATATTACTATGTTTACAAGTTCTACTAGTATTAGGGTATTACTATGTTTGTAGATTTGAAAGAACTAGTATTAGTAAGAGAAGACTGTAGGGTGTGAGAATGAAATCTTTGCCTTAATATTGATAATTTTTATGATAATTCTATTTTATTTCAGGAAAAATGCAAAATCCGCATTGCACTGTTGGGATCGAAAACGGTTACGACGAAGTTAACGTCCAAATCCCCGAAGAAGTGTTTGGATATTTACTGCAAGTAAATCATGAGCAGTGTAGAAGTTTTCAACATGTGGAGTTCAGCAATGATATATACAAAATGGATAAAAAAGTGCAACTTTCAGAAGATAATGATGAAAATGATGCCTATGCCGGTCTATCCGATAGAGAGACTACTGATAGAGATGCTATTGATAGAGAGGCTACTGATAGAGAGGCTCCTGATACAGAGGGTGGTGGTGAATACGGTACTGATGAATATGGTTCTGAGAAAGATGGTAATGATGGTGTGCTCACATTCTACGAAGACGTTGAGATGCATGAGAATTTAACCGAAAGAGATGAGCATGTGTTTGGAGATACAGAAGTAAGACCAACAGTTGAAGTCACACCAGTTGTTTATAAGACTCAGGATGATGGTATGGATTTGGTTTTAAACCAAGGGAACGATAACAATCGTCGTAGAGTCAACATGATCATCGGAGGATCGCAATTCTGCAACGATACGGTTTCGGCCATCAAGGCTTACCAGCGGAAGGCGGAGTCAAGCGCGAACAGGCCTACATGGTCTCCTACCCGAGACGATCAGAATTGCTCAATCACCTTCACAAAGGAGGAAGCCGGCATGATCGATCAGCCTCACTGCGACTCGCTCGTCATAGACCTCGTCATACGAGATCTGGATGTCGGAAGAGTACTCATTGACACGGGAAGCAAGGTCATTGTAATCTTCCGCGACACTCTCAATCGGATGAGCATCAAACTCAGAGAAGTAACTCCAACTCCGAAACCGCTCACAGGCTTTTCAGGCGAAGTATCGACAAAAGTCGTAGAGTTCGCGGTAGTTGATCATCCTGCCATCTACAATGTGATCATGGGAATCTCGTGGCTCAACGCTATGCAAGCCGTTCCATCGACGTACCACCTGGGCGTCAAATTCCCGACCCCAAACGGAATCGCAACTATCTGGGGATGTCAGAAACAGTCGCGACTGTGCTTCCTCGCAGAACACAAGTTAAGACAGATGACAACCTCTGCAACGGTAAATCACAAACGCACGAAGATCGATAAATCTTTGACCAACAACGTTTCAAGAGAAGACGATTTCACATCGTCTGCCGACGCAGACGCTTCGGGTGTCGAAACTCAACATGAGTCCGAAGCCGACACTACA
>NC_027748.1:9288122-9290494 GCF_000695525.1 Brassica oleracea var. oleracea
TTGACCTTGCCACGATCATCTCGATCAAGGCGGTCAGCACGGCGACAACCGCCGAGTGAAAGCGCTCGCGGCATAAAACAGAACTATGAGATGGCTTGGTCCTCGAAAGGGGTACGTAGGCAGCTCGTCGAAGGACGAGTTCAGCTATCCCCCTCTCCAAAAAGGGGGGGGGGGGAGTGGGTGTGTATACTCGTATACTCCCACATAGGAAAAGATGCGTTATTGTAATCGAATTCTATAGAGATTTCGAAAATTTTTTCGAAATATGCGTTGCTCTATTTAAAAAGACAAAATCGCAAAACAATCTCACTTCAGCACCAAAAATATATGTGTAGTCTTCGAAATAACTACGAGACATCGCCAAGTTAAAAATCGAGATGATACGAACAAATTGTCCGAACGCGACCACTACAAATTTTACACTCCGTTCGTTGATTGGCCTCGACGAACACATCAGCCGTCTTAAACAAACGCAATCTGATCACTCTTTTGATCTTCAAACGTCCAACACAAGGACGAAAGCGCGCTACAAAAAAAATCAGAAATTTTGGTCTAGCACTTCCAGTTGGCTTAAAAATTGTCTCTGGAAAGATGCTCGATTCGTACCATATAAGTCGTATAAGCGGAGAACCTATCGCAGACTTCTAATCGGTACAAATCAGGTAGAAATCGCAACAGGAAAACCGATAGCCGGCTAGTCACCGCACAAACCTTAAAACCGAGAGTAAACCAAGGTCTTGCTCTAAACTCATCGCATTGGTCTCAAACATCTCAAAGACAAGATATCTAAACGATACGAGATTCCTAAAACACTTCTCTTCGTTCATATCTCAACGGTTCCGAAAAATCGTAAATAATTTTTACGAAAACTCACGTCTCGAACGAACTAACAGATTGAACGCCTCAACGAAGATGAATATGAGACGACAACTCATGTTCACTTCAAACCCACTCTAAACAAAGTAACTCAAACAAACATCCATTACATAAACCGCATAGCGGTAGGGGTTCAAAGCCACCAACGGCCAATCTCGACAAAAACGGCCAAAATAGGCCCGTACAAAGTTCGAAAGCCATACTCGGCCAGACATACATGAACAAAGGCCAAACTCGACCGCTAAATACTATATAAAGGGAAAAACCCATTAAAACCCTCACAGATCAAAGTTAAAACTCCCGGACAAGGAGGCTTCGAATGCATCCGCGGGAAAGTTCACTTCCTCGTCGTCACCGGCAAAATCAGTCGTAGTTTCTACGGTATCAGGGGAAACCGGAATGGGATCCCAGAATCTCTGAATCTTCCCATCGATCGGAAGAATGGTCGCCTCAGCGTGAGCATGATCCTTCATGCCACCCTTCATTAACTCCATATCCCTTTCGAAAACGTAGTCATCTTCCTGCGTCTTCCAAAGACTCCCGACGGAGCCGCGACACTCACGGAAGTCGCCCAGCGAGTTGAAAGCGCCCTTGAAATTCCCGTACTCAACCTGCTGAGATTTCCGTACTCAACCTAGAATTGAGAAGTGTGAGTCTTCATCACCTCGACGATTTCCCTCTTGCCCTTCCGTTCCGCCCTACGAACAGCCCTGGCATGATCACGAGCAAGTTGAGCGCCTCGCGATAGCATCTCGTCTCGCATGCGAGCAAGATCCTTTTCCGCCTTCTCCGCCTTAAAGCGATAGATCATGGCCTCTCTATGGCTCGCATCGATGGCCAATCCAAGCAAGTTCAAACCCTATAAAACCGATTGACACGTTATAAGCAAAAAATAATAATAACGATCGTCGGGATTCTTAAAAATTATACCCCGTTAATGATGCGAGATCCTTCCGCAACAACTCTTGGCCTCCCTGACTCGCTCGTGGCCTGAGGAGCGTCAAAGCCCGATGGAAGACCAGCGAAGAAATGAACAAAGTCCGGGATTGGGACCTCGCTCGAAATCGTCCACCGAAAACTCCAGGTCGCCGAGATCAATATCTTTCCCCTTCGAAGAGTTCGGCCCTGTCACAATCGTGTGAAGAGTTTGGCCCCGTCACAATCGTGGGAGCAGCGTTGGGACGTTGGTCTTCAGGTTCAGAATCACTCCTTGCTTCTCCGGCCAAAGCAGGACCAGAATGCGCAAAACTCGGCGCCTTTCGAACTCTCTTCGGCGTAAAGGAAGTCCAGAAAAAAGGACTGTTCCTGAGCAGTTCCCTCATCGCAATAATGGCCTCAGGAAACAAAGGAAGAGGGTTGATAAAAGGATGATCGTTCGGCAACCTCCAAAACAGTGAGATACAACTCTCCTCAACGGACGCCGCGTCTACACGGACGAAGAGGAAAAACTTCCTCCACGAGTTGAAGTTAGAAGCGAACCCCTTTACCACTGACAT
>NC_027748.1:9290662-9291855 GCF_000695525.1 Brassica oleracea var. oleracea
GCACTACGAATGCCTCGTAACAAGTAAAGAAGCCCTCTGGGGGACTACTAGCGCATTCTCCTTGACAAGGAACCATGAATTCCACCGCGTTCGAAATATGGTAGAACGACCGCATAACCTCGAGGAATTCACTAGTACTCCTACTCGGCGCACCTGCCTCCACCGGGCGATGGTTCATGACCGGGAATGATTTTTCTTTGGGAGACGTGATCGAACCGTAACACGCCACCCACCATGCCTCGTTCTCGGCTGGGTCTACCGAATGAGGAACGAATTCCATCTTCGGCACTCGAAGCTCCTCATAAACGTTCGCGGGCAAGGATCCTTTCTTCGAACTCCTCTTCTTACTCGACGTCTCGTGTTTTTCTTTTAAAATCAGGAAGGAAGTGATAAAGAAAAAAGGGAAAGAACTTTTCAAGAAAAACCTCTCTATGAGAATGAGTAAGTGTGAAGATTGTGAAGAAATTACTTCCCTTCTTATAGGCATGAGAAATTACTATTTCCTTGCGGACTTTTGGACACAAACTTCGCCCAAATACACCAATCTCGTCCGAACACGCCATACCGCGCATTGGGACCTCGCTAGAAATCCACGTTCCCAATGAGCTGGGGGGCTAACTGTTGGGTCGAAAACGGTTACGACGAAGTTAACGTCCAAATCCCCGGAGAAGAAAAATTCTTCGCCAAATACTTTTTCGAAATAGATTCTTCTTTACGAAAATCTTTGCGGAAGAAACGCGAATCATCGGACAAGAGCCCGAGAAGGATCGTTACGCAACGACCAAACACGTGCTCCGCTCGGTCGCTACGTAGCGATCGAATTCGAGCCAAAGCTCAGTCGCTACGTTGCGACCAAACGTCCATTCTGCTCGGTCGCTACTTAGCGACCGAGCGTTTGCTCGGTCGCTACGTAGCGACCGAGCTTGAACCAAAGTTTGGTCGCTACGTAGCGACCGAGCTCTTCCGAAACGTTGATACGACATCAGTCCATGCATTCTTGTCTACCCTTCGATGCTATCTCCCGAATACCATAGCGAACCCATCTCACGTACCCCGCCATTTCTAAGATTATCAATCAAACTTTACCGTAAAAAACCGCGGAAAGTTCATTCTTTATCGAAAGAAGCCATAATAAACGCTTCGAGTCGAAAGACGGCCCAAAGGGACCTAAGACATGACTCGAGGCCCAACTT
>NC_027748.1:9298525-9300995 GCF_000695525.1 Brassica oleracea var. oleracea
GAAAGAACTTTTCAAGAAAAACCTCTCTATGAGAATGAGTAAGTGTGAAGATTGTGAAGAAATTACTTCCCTTCTTATAGGCATGAGAAATTACTATTTCCTTGCGGACTTTTGGACACAAACTTCGCCCAAATACACCAATCTCGTCCGAACACGCCATACCGCGCATTGGGACCTCGCTAGAAATCCACGTTCCCAATGAGCTGGGGGGCTAACTGTTGGGTCGAAAACGGTTACGACGAAGTTAACGTCCAAATCCCCGGAGAAGAAAAATTCTTCGCCAAATACTTTTTCGAAATAGATTCTTCTTTACGAAAATCTTTGCGGAAGAAACGCGAATCATCGGACAAGAGCCCGAGAAGGATCGTTACGCAACGACCAAACACGTGCTCCGCTCGGTCGCTACGTAGCGATCGAATTCGAGCCAAAGCTCAGTCGCTACGTTGCGACCAAACGTCCATTCTGCTCGGTCGCTACTTAGCGACCGAGCGTTTGCTCGGTCGCTACGTAGCGACCGAGCTTGAACCAAAGTTTGGTCGCTACGTAGCGACCGAGCTCTTCCGAAACGTTGATACGACATCAGTCCATGCATTCTTGTCTACCCTTCGATGCTATCTCCCGAATACCATAGCGAACCCATCTCACGTACCCCGCCATTTCTAAGATTATCAATCAAACTTTACCGTAAAAAACCGCGGAAAGTTCATTCTTTATCGAAAGAAGCCATAATAAACGCTTCGAGTCGAAAGACGGCCCAAAGGGACCTAAGACATGACTCGAGGCCCAACTTACAATTTCTTAACCAACAGCCCGTAAACCGCATGTCGGTTTACGCTTGGTTCGCAAGAGAAGATAAATGTCAAGTTTCCGCGGATAAATACGAAATTTTGAAAATAATTACGAAGATCGGAAAGAATGAAATATCTCCATTTTTATGCTATGGCGGCTTAAGGGCAGAAGAGGAAAAGAGTAAACCGACCTTGGAGCCAGTATATAAGAGGTCATAGGCGAGAGGCATGGGGAGGAACTTTTTCAGAGAAAACTTTGCACTTAGAGCAATTAGGCAACTTTCCGTTTTTGTTATTTCGAGCTGCGACTCAATTAGGTTTAGCCGTCTTAGGGTTGCTAGAACTAGGAATCTCGCCGACAGCTCTCGAGCTCAGGCTTATACCTTGTTGTAAACGCTCATACGCAAATTCGGAATAAGACTTCTCTTTGCTCTCTTCTTACGATTTTTATACTTCTTCGTGGTCCTTATTGTGTTCTGATTTGCTTGGCATGTGGTATTAGCAGATATCCGGGACCTCTGGGAAATTAGGGTTCTCCTAGTTTCCTTATTTAAACGGAAATTGACAGTGCGAATTTCGGTTCCCACAGTTTGGCGCTAGAAGGAGGGGGGGTACGGATCAATCTAACTCTATAAAATGGATATCGGGAGATGGTGAAGGAGAAGACGAAATTCACACGATTGTGTTGAAAAAATCAGTAGAGGAGGTGAGATACACTTGTTTGGTTGAGCGTATTTTCAGAAAGATAAAGGTAGATGAATCTAAGATGGAAGCGAGGATTAGTTATTTCCCAATGGTGTTGAATTCGAACAAGCCATCATATATCTGGAATGATGAAGACGTGTTTGGATATTTACTGCAAGTAAATCATGAGCAGTGTAGAAGTGTTCTACATGTAGAGTTCAACAATGATATATACAAAACGAATAAAGAAGTGCAACTTTCAGAAGATAATGATGAAAATGAGGTCTATGCCGGTATATCCGATAGAGAGAATACTGATAGAGATGCTATTGATAGAGAGACTACTGATAGAGAGGCTCCTGATACAGAGGGTGGTGGTGAATACTGTACTGATGAATATGGTACTGAGAAAGATGGTAATGATGGTGTGCTCACATTCTACGAAGACGTTGAGATGCATGAGAATTTAACTGAAAGAGATGAGCATGTGTTTGGAGATACAGAAGTAAGACCATCAGTTGAAGTCACACCTGTTGTTTATAAGACTCGGGATGATGGTATGGATTTGGTTTTAAACCAAGAATTTAGATCTAAGGAGGAAGCACAAGATCATATTCAGACGGCTTCTCATCAGAAATGCTTTGAGTATGACATAATTAAGTCGGACAGAGTGAGGTATGTGATAAAATGCCGACGAGCAAAAGACGGCTGCAAGTGGTTTGTGCGAGTTGCAAAGCTAGTGAACTCAGATCGTTGGACGGTTAGAAGTTACATCAAGCAGCATACATGCTCTGTTGTTACGACAATAACACTGCCTAATAGAAGGAGAGGCACACCACAAATCATTGCGGCTATGTTGGCTCAAGATTATCCTGGTAGTTTTGAGACACCAGTTCCCAATACTCTGATCGATTTGGTTCATCGCAGGATTGGTGTGTAGGTATCATACCCAACAGCATGGAGATGAAGAAGACAAGCTGCTAATGAAGTGCGAGGAA
>NC_027748.1:9301063-9338969 GCF_000695525.1 Brassica oleracea var. oleracea
TTTGCCTTGGGAGCTAGCATAGAAGGGTTCAGCGCGATGAGTAAAGTCCTCATTGTGGATGCAACACACCTCAAGAATGTTTATGGTGGAGTTCTACTTGTTGCGGCTGCTCAGGATCCTGATCATCACACCTACCCAATTGCTTTCGGTGTCGCATATGGTGAAAAAAATGATAGTTGGATGTGGTTTATGGAACATTTGAAATCAGTGATAGGAGATGAACCGGGATTGGTATTTCTTTCAGATAGAAACAAAAGGTTGATCAATGCAGTAGGTGTAGTTTTCCCTCAGGCCGCTCATGGGTATTGTATATGGCATTTGTCTCAAAAGGTTAAAGGCCACGTCCGTAACCACAGAGACACTTGTGCATTTAAGTTTATGGAGTGTGCACACTCTTATACAGTGGTTGAGTTCTTGAACCTTTATGATGCTTTTCGCAGAAGGTATCCTTCTACAGCGGAGTATCTTGTTAAAAATGTTGAAGAGAGGAAATGGACTAGATGTTACTTTGAAGGAGATAGGTACAACGTTGACACCACCAATTCAGTGGAATCTTTTAATGGTGTAATTAAGAAAGCAAGAAAGTTCACCTTGATACCAATGTTTGATGTTATCATTGCAAAAATGGCTGAATGGTTTAACAAACATAGGAAAGAGGAAGCTGAGATACCACCTACACTAAAGCTTGTGCCTATTGTGGAAACGAAAATGTCCAAAAGATGTGTTGATGGAGGGTTTTTTGAGGTTGATGAGTTAAACAATTTCCATCTTGAGTACAGTTTAAAAAGTAGTGATGGGAAGGTTTATACTGTTGATATGGCTATGTTGACTTACAGCTGTGAGCAATTTGATAAAGACAAATACTCATGTGTTCATGCTGTAGCTGCCTCCACATTCATGACTGATAAAGCGGGAAGGAAACTCCATCTATCTGAGTATTTGGGTTGAGCTATGGGCTTTGGCTTATCACAGGACAATATATCATGTTCCTCATATGTCTGATTGGGTTATACCAGAAGAAGTTAGAGCACTGAAAGTACTTCCTCCGGATTATGATGTCAAGAAAGGAAGACTACGACAAACAAGGTTTCCATCAGCAGGAGAATCTCGTGGAATAGGAAAAAGAGGCAGAGAGAGTGGCAGAGGGAGAGCCAGAGGCACGGGCAGAGCCAGAGGAGAAGGTATGGCAGCATATTTTGAATGTGGAAGTGCTTCGGGTTCAGGTGTTTGATTGTGTTGTTTGGACTAATAGGAATACTAATATAACTATGTGTTATTTGGACTACTAGGATTACTGGTTTTATTATGTTTTATTTTGACTACTAGGATTACTGGTTTTATTATGTTTTATTCGGACTACTAGGATTACTAGTTTTATTATGTGTTATTCGGACTACTATGGTTACTAGTATTACTAAGTGTTATTTGGACTACATATGTATTAGTAGCAATATTTATGTTTAGTATTTAGAACCAATATATTTTCATGATTATTATTAATTCGTAGACTAGTTACCTTGTAGATATATACTAAGACTATTTTAATGATTATTTCAACAGTTTAAGAAAAACCTTTTCAGTTTTCCAAAAAACTCTCTTAATTTTTATTGTTAGTGTGTGAATGGTTAGGCCATAGTAAGGAAAATCTAAAAAAATATGTATTCCTGGCAAATATTTGATGAAAATGTCTTATTTAATGATAAGCATAGTGCAAAAGCATCGGTTTTACTACTAAAAAGCACATTTTCTCATGGTTTTACTAGATAAACGTAAAAATTCTCGAAATATTACTATGTTTAAGGTAGTATTACTAAGTCCTTGAAGCTTACCAAGAATTACTAAGTGTAATCAAAATATAATATCAAAATATATGACAGCTGCACGTTTTACATGTACACTTTTTATCCATGCACGTTTTACATGTGAGTTGCATTTTACATGTAAACAATTTTTAATTATTTTATCAATTGGAGTATTTTTCCAAAATTTTGAAGTATTTTTTCAAAATTTTTAGCAGAGTTTCCCCTGTAATTTCGAGTTATCACACATGTTTTCCAAAAACATACCAAAACATACCACAACCAGAAACATAACATAACATCCAAAAGCAGAAACATAACATTCTAACAAGTTCAAGAGAATCATTTTAGACAGAAACATAATATCCTAACAAGTTCAAGAGAAGCATTTTAGGCAGAAACATAACATCCTAACTTGAATAATACATACATAACATAAACATTTTAGGCCTTTGTTTTAAGCTTCTTCTTTGGCACTTCTAGCTCATCAGTCTTTCCCTAAGTGAAAAGAGACTGCACCCACCGTGATGGTTCACCTTTTCTTTTCTCCGGCAGCGGCGTACATGGCTTCAATGTAACAACAGTCTTCTTCGGCCTGCCTCTCTTCTTAGGTGCACCATCAACTTTCTTTTTCTCAGCTTTAGTTTTCTTTTTTGCAGGTGTGGCTGCTTCCTTGGTCGGACTTTCCTCCTCACTGCCATTGTAAACAACCATGTACCAGCTTTGCTTTTCTTATTCAGTGTATATCACATGCGTGGCTTCTTCCTCGGTGGTTTTTTCCACCTCTTCCACTGTTTTTTCAGGTTCTTCTACCAATTTCTCAACATTTTCTTGTGTCTTTTCTACTTCTTCCTCAGCGAAACTCTCCACAGATTTCTCATCACTTTCCTCTTCCTCAATTTGCCTCCACAATTTTTCAGCTTGTACTACACATCTCTCCTTCAACCTTGCGAGTTCCTCTTCCTCACTGGGTCTCGCAAACTGAAAAAATTTCTCTGGTGGTGTATGGACTAGTTTCCCTGCGGCTACTGCCTTAGTCCTACCACGTGGTTCTTTCTCGGCTTCTTTCTCACTATCTTGGACCTCTTTCTCTTGCTCTTCCTCACCTCTTTCTCACCATCTTCACGCGGCTGCTGCTTCTCTTGGACCTCTTTCCCTTGCTCTTCCTCAGCTTCTTACTCAGCCTTTTGCTCTTCCTCAGCCTCTTGTTCAGTCTCTTGCTCAGCCTTTTATCTGTCGTGTTCTCTTCATTTTCTTCCTCACCAGTGTCTCTATCTTTTCCTTTAGCTCTATCATAATTTTCCTCAGCAACCGTTTTATCCAACCCTTCAGGTCTACCACAATCCATATTATCCCACTGTCCAAAATCCATATATTCACCATAATTGTTCTCCTCAGCCTCATTTCCTTTTCTCTCAATAGAAGTTAACCTATCTTCTATTTTCTTAGCCCTGCTTCTCAACAGTCGCTGATTCCTTTCAAGTTTACTCATCCTCCAGTCCATAACTTCCAACTTTGGCTCCACCGATGACAAAACACCAGAAAATCCTTTATCCATAAACGCCAAAATCCTCTCCTTCTACAAACGTCACCTTTTCTTTGTCTTTCTCCTTTGTAAACACTCGTGCACCAGTATCTTGCTCATAAAGTTCTTTCCACCAAATTTTCTTCTCCTTCACAACTAACCAGTGGTTCCATGTATCACTTGCGCTACCCTCAGGATAACACTCTGGCTCCTCATCAATGATGCAAGCCAACAAAGTTTCCTCACCCAGAGTTGGAACCAACACTCTGTTAATAACCTGAAAAAAAATAACAATCAGTAAGATCAGTTTATATTCTTCTAGTTTCTACTAAAAAGTATATATACATATACCTTTGTTTTTCCAAGAGCAGCATATATATCTTCTAAAGGATAACCCTTCATGCTACTCTTGGTAAACCGGCTCTTGCACATCCTAGGACAATCTTCACAGGGGCTGTCTGCAGAGAGTCTAAATCTTTTTTTCAGCTTAGGAATATACTCAAAAGCCAAAACCTACCCAAATATTGTCACAGTATCAGATCTCCGGTTATAAAACAACTAATATTTTACTAAATTGTATGCTTTACCTGTAATGGAATTACAAATCCAGGAAAGCCGCATGCCGGGTGCACTTCACCCTTCAAAAGCTCCATCATATGCTTGATGTTGTTTATTGCATCCTCAAATGTTAGACGATCCCAAGGAAATGTTTTGCTAGCTTCCAAATCTTCCACAATCCTTAAGATGAACGGGTCTACTGGTCCGGTATCCTTTGCCTGTCCTCTGATAACCCGACCAAGAAAGAACAAAACAGCCATCTTCAATCTATCATTACACGCCGTCTTCATAGACAACAACTTATGCTCCACATCTGTTATGGTGATCTTCTTTAGTCCACCAAAGTAACAATCCACAAACTTTGTACCCCCGAGCTTCAAATACTTCCTCGGATACTCATGGCAGTCTAAGCCAGAGATGAGGGCATGCTCCCTCATAGAATAGCAGATGGGCACACCATTCACGGCAAACCATGCAACATCTTCTTCTTCTTCAGTACGAATGGTGCGCATCAGTAACATCCACATTGCTTGGAGCTTCAAGTATTTTTCAGAAGGCATGTGGAAGAAATGACGAAACTGAGGATGGCTTGTGAACCATTTAACCTCCTCCTTAAGCTTCTTAATCACGTCAACTGTGTCCTTCACAGAGCACGTGGTTTGAATCTTGCAAGTCTTCGTAAACTCCGTGCTCTTGAAATAAAATTCAAGGGGCTGCGGTGGTTGCCTTGCATGCAACCATAATATATATGTATTAGACATTCATTACTACTAAAACTATTATACTTTCTCAGTAACAATGATTAATATAAATGCAAAAAATTACCTTAGATGATACAGCAGACATGTCTTCACTTTCAGAATCAAGTGAGAGCGAAAATTCAGTCTTTTCTCTCACTCGAGTACTCTCTTCATGGACTACATCTTCTCCAACCGGCTCATTCCCATCTGAGACCGCCTTTCTAGCTCTAGTTCTAGTGGAGACTCCACCGGATATACTAGATCGATTATTTCTTTTCCGGCCCTTTATTTCCTGTACAAAATGTTAATCAAAACAACTCAATTACTTTATATGCAATAGCAACATCAGTAAAACTTAACCATGATTTTTACTTCTCCTTTTCTAGTAAAACCAAAAGAATATATATTATACCTCAGAGGGTTCACACAGATCAGGAGAGAGATCATCACTATTGTTCCCGTCGGATTGCTCTTCCACATGCTCTTCTACAACAGGAGCAACGTTTTCTCGGGCACTTGTGGAGTTCCCACTTTTCTTCTGAGTCGGTTTTTTTCTTCCATGCTTGCCTGCCATTATCTCCTTCATCTGAACATCCAAAAATAACACAAACAACACACATTCATGCACAATCCAGAATAATTACTTTATGTAATCTCAAAACCATTCATTCACTCAAATTAATCTCCAATTTCCCCCAATTTTTATCTGACATAAATATCAAACAAAGCGAAATCAAGGTTAAGAAATTACTTACAAAGATGAAGAATGTCGATTCGAGAGTCTTGATTAAAACAGAGGAAAAAGAAGAAAGGAGAAGAAACAATGAGTCTCGATTTAAGGTTTTTGTTGGAGAGAAGACAAAAGTCTCTTTGTCGTCGGCTTTGGGAATCAAAAGGAGAGAGGGGAGAGCACGAGAGAAAGGGAGAGACGAGAGAGGAAACTGAAACGCATCGTTTAAGTTTATAAACTGGGTTATACCTGTATGTGTTTGGGTGGGTCGGGTTTGGGTGGTTGGATTACGTAATTATCTGATTTAGTTAGGGTTATAGATGTATTTAACACGTTTTCGTATTAAAAAAAAAAATAGAAAACAAATTATATTTTATTGATAGGAGAAGTTAGAATTTTTCAAAGGTCATAGGGGCGTCTGAGAATAAACTCCAATTCGTATGGGTTGATGTAAGTGACTTTTACATATTTATATTTTTTTTGTCAATTTTAAAAATATCTTTAAAATGTTGATGTGTGCTGTTAAATATGTTTCAGGGATCCAAAATAATCAACGAGTTTTCAAACACCGAAGTGAACAAGTGGTATGAATATAACAGTATTCATACGAGAGAAGAAAATTATTTAAATGTCCTTTCTGATCAAGAGAAATTCAAGTTATTAGAATGGATGAAAAACAACAAATTACAGCATGAACCAGAAAATGCTATCGATTCAGGGTGCTATTGTTACATTTTTACTATGGTGATGTTATTTTTATTTAATCATAAAGTTAATTAGTAACTTATCAAAGATCTTATTTTAAAAAAAAATAAAAATTATAAATATAATTACTAATATGGTTTTAAAAATACACATATCAATTATGTTAAATAATAAAAAATTGACAATAATTTATTTTTCTATAGCATTATTTTATTTTTATATTATTAAAATAAATGATAATAAAACCATACAAATATAAAGCATTATTTAATAAATATTTATATTAAAAACAATACCTTAATGTTATTTAAGTTTAATTATGTATCATATTTTAGCTTATCCCCTATATATTAAAAGAGAACATTACAACCTTTGAACCATGACACGTGTCATCATGAGAATCAATTTCAAAATCTTTAGGAAAATAAGTTGGTCCATCTAAACATATAATATGTTTTTTATTAAACTAATCATATAATTAATTATTAATATAAAATATTCTTTATTATTTTCCTAAATAGAACAAACAGAGTTACCTAATCTGGTCAAAATATATATGATAATTAATGATTTCAAATAATAAAAATTTGATAAAACTTTATACATCCTCTATCATTTTTCTTTTATATTAATATTATTAAAATAAATTAGACAATAAAATTAACCAATTAATAAAAAAAAAAATTTCTATATACGTTATATTTTGAATTTTTTAAAACGAATATAAATTAATAAACTTTTAAAAAATCTTACTTTGAAAATTTGTGATCTTTAATTTAATTTTAATATATAAAAAAATACAAACGTTCATAAAATTATATGAGTAAGATGTCTTATTTAATAAATATTAGATTAAATATATATATATATATATATCTCCTATATATTAAAAGAGAAGCATTACAATATTTGAACCATGACACACGTCATCACGAGAATCAGTTTCAAAATCCTTAGAAAAATAAGCTGGTCTATCTAAACATATAATATACTTTACATTAACCTAAACATATAATTAATTATTAATATAAAAATATTCTTCATTATTTCCTTAAATCGAACATACGGAATTACCTAATCTAATCAAAATATATATAATAATTAATGATTTTAAATAATGAAGATTTTATAATAATTTATACATCCTCTATGATTTTGTTATATTATTATTATTTAATTAAATTAGACAATAAATTAACCAAATAATAAAAAACCGATTTTTCTATATATGTTATATTTTGAATTTTTTAAAACGAATATAAATTAATCATAAAATATTCATAAAATTATAACAAGATATATATATATATATATGTTTATTTATATTAATATCGTTTAAATTAAATTATATATTATATAAAATGTATAAATATTTAAATTTCAAAAATTTTATTGAAAAAGTACTAAGAATTTAATATTTTAGTTTCAAAATTTTCATTGAATTTGTAAAAATGATTACAAATTAGTAAAAAAATATTAAAAGTTTCATATTAAAAATTTTGTTATAAAGTTTCGATTTTTTTATAAATACAAATGATCATAAAACCATGTGAATAGAAATATTTTATTTAATAAATAGTCATATTAATAAAATATACTATACATCAATGTTGATATCAATTTAAATTTAATTATAAATAATATAAAAGATAAAAATTATTATTTTGATTTATTTACCATAAACTAATTTTAAACAACAATTATTATTTTGATTTATATGTCTGCACCAACTTAGTTTTATATATAATAATCACTGGCCTCTCACTAATTTAATATAAGTATAAAAACATAAATAAATAATAATACATAAAATAGTATCTATATACAATATTCATTCTTCGCAAGACGCGGATCTTAATCTAGTATACTTAGTATTTCAATATACCTTATAAATATTTTGTAGTTTAAAATTTGTGTTCTATATTTTTAATCATCTCATGATACCGACATGAGATCATGTCATGTAGATTTTTAAGGCCTTATAAAAAAAAGGTGTTTATTTCGGATCTTCTATTATGCAAACAAATCTTATTTTGAGACAAATTAATAACCCAGAGGTCAAGATTGAGTTAAGAAGGTTTGGTATTGAAAAATCTGTTAGAGGGTGTTCTGATAATCGATCGATTTGAGAAAGAAAACCTAATCCCCTTTTCTTTCTTTCAAGGATCGAGTGAGTAAAAATGACTAATGATGGAACGACATCGTCCCCACTCGGACAGTTTGCCAGTAACTAAAAGTCTGATCCAACACTATATTTATTTTTGTTTGGTCCACCCATCAATATGCAAATTCATGTTCTAATTATCAAATATATTTATTTTGAAAAAGTCTAATTATCAAATATTGCATTTCTCAATGTTATATACATGATAACGCGTATGTATATATACATGAGAACGCGTATGTATATACGTAAATCGAACAGTTCAATTAGATTATTATTTCATATTGGTTGTTTTCTTTTCTTATCCATATAGAGATCATTGTAAGCATGGTTATACGAGTTTTGTAACACAAAAGTTTAAGGTGTGGCAAACTAAATTATTGCTCTTCTTATTATATCCAATCAATCATATACTAATACCACATCAGTGAGGCAGATGGAGGATGATCATACATATTTCGTTGGATTCATGGCTAAAACGAAGAAGAAAACTTCATTAGAGCGATAGAATTTGATTAATAAAATTAATTTTAATAAGAACGCAAATAATTGAGGCAAAATAAAAAGGAAAGAAAAGACAAAACAATGAGGCACCACATGCAGACTATTTGAAACCATTAAGAAACATGAGAGGATAGAGAGAGAGAAAAGGACGATTCGAAAGGGACTAGGGTTTTCAAAAAAAATCAGATTTCTTATTCTCAGATCTGAAAAGCTGAGTCCTCGCCCTCATTCAACTACAAGAAAGCTCGGACCTGTGGTTGTATATGGAGGTTTCTGGAGATCTGAGGTGAAATCAAACTCGGGAAGACAACGCCTAGGTAGAGATTTCTCCAAAACCTGATTTGTCTAATCTTGCGATTTAGAGATTAGGAGGATCTCATTGAGCCTGCGTGGCTTCGGTTACGATTGCTGTTGGAAACGACGAGTGATAGGGAGATAATCCAAGGATGAATCGACCCAGAAATAAGAAGGAAGGGTCGCTCATGGAGGAATTCAAAGAGATCGAGTTACTTGAGGAAGGAGAGTTGGTAGACATCCCAGACTTGGAGAACAATTACCTCATTGAGGAGAACACCATGAGTGTGATTGTACGATGTCTAAATCCGGTGGTCCATAAAGTATATGGCTTGGTTAAAGCTCTTCCTCCTATTTGGAGACTGGAAGACAGTGTTCGAGGTAGAGGAGTTGGAGAAGACAGAGTCTAGTTCTTCTTCCAAAACGAAAGAGATCTCCATCATGTACTGACTAGAGGGCCATGGTTTGTAAACGGGTGGATTGTTTCTCTCGACCAGTGGTCTCCAACTCCAGGGCCTGACTTCCTATGTAAAATCCCATTTTTGATCATAATCAGGGGGATTCCAGTGCACCTACTCAAGAAGCAGGCGATTGAGTTTCTGTTGGGTCCCTTGGGGAAAGTGGAGAAGGTAGAGCTTCACGCTAAAAACTCCTCATCTGTGGAATATGTTAGAGCTCAGGTGTGGATAAACACGAAGGAACCTCTACAGTTCAGAAGAATTGCTCGATTCAAATCAGGAGAGGTGGTTCCTACGGAGTTGGAGTATGAAAAACTGATAAAGGTGTGCTTTATGTGCAAAAGACTAACACACGATCGACTATACTGTCCACTACAAGAGGGGCTAGCTGCAGAACCCCCAACATCAAGAAGAAGGGATGGAGGAGGCAGTTTTGAGAGTGGAAGAGGAAAACAAAATGTACCCCCTACAGGTACACACCAAAGATGCGTAGTTATAGCCAGAAGCTCGAGTACTGCAGCAGGGTCTGGCAGAGGCAACATAACCAGTTCAGAACAGACCCCAAGAAGCTCGGGTTCCCAGGAGCTCAGAGTTATCACTGGCAGGAAAGGCAAAGGCATTAGGGGAGGTAATTCTTAAAAGTGGATCCCCAAAGAAGTCCAAACCTTTGAGCAGAGAGGAGCTGGAAGTTCCAAAAGCAGAGGGGAAACCTCCGGTCCAAGAAGCAGAAGAAGCCCGTTCATAGGAAGGGGCAACACAGGCGGATCCTCTGGAGCTAGTCAGACTGCTCCATCTGTTTTCTGCAGGCTGGGAGAGAAAGAAAGCACTGAAGCAATAGGCGGTGAGATAGTAGAAGGAGCTCATATTGATGAAGTGGAAACCCCTTCAGTGTTTGAAAGATTGGGTAGAAAAGAGCCTTCATCCTCCTCTGGTAAAAAAGGAGAGTGGTTGGACCTAGTGGGCAGAAGAGAAGAAGACTCAGTTGGAGTGATGAGAGACTTCCTAAAACGGCTAAAGTCAGTGCGGAAGTTGAAGATACGAACCCATATATCTTTGAGAGGCTAGGTTCGCATAAGAAAAGTTCTGGTGATAGGAGGACAAGTATTTTAAATCATTCTGCTCTTATGGCAGCAAGCACTCCCAACTGTTCTGCGCAGCGGATAGTGTTGGGTAGTGGAAAAAATTTGGAAGAAGGGTTGATGATTAATTCCAACCCTTCAAAATCAATATGAGGATAATGAGTTGGAACTGTCAGGGGTTGGAGAATACCCCTACAGTTCGACATCTACAAGAACTACATCGGGTGTATGTTCCTGAGATCTTATTCCTCAGTGAAAGAAAAAATAGAAGAGGTTACTTAGAAGGAGTGGTGAAAAAGTTAGGATATACCGGTCTTCGTACGGTGGAACCAGTAGGTCGAAGTGGAGGTTTGGCAGTTATGTGGAAGGATTCTTGCAAAATTGAGCTAATCCAAGCGAGCAACAGGCTTATGGACCTAAAGGTGAAATGGCAAGATAAATAGTTTGAGCCCTGGTTTGTTACAGGAGATTTTAACGAGATTCTCGACCAGTCTGAGAAAGTAGGAGGAGTAGAAAAAACAGAAGAAGAGGGATCTAAATTCAGACAGATGCTAAAAAATTGTGGTTTGTGGGAGATTCAACACAAAGGCTACAAATTATCTTGGTCTGGTATCAGAAATAATGATGTTGTTCAATGCCGATTGGATCGATCAGTGGCTAACCAAGCCTTCACGAGTATGTTCCCGAGCGCCTCAGCAAAGTACTTACAAAAGTTCTGCTCAGATCATAACCCAATCATCAATCTGATGGATGGTGTTGAATGGAGGAGGAAAGAAAGCATTAAGAATGATCAGAGATGAATCAGGAGAGAGGGATTCATAGAAACAGTAAAGGAGAGCTGGGGTAACCATGGAGGAGGACAGATAGGGCTGATGAATCGTATTGTTGGATGCAGGAAATCAATATCTTTCTAGAAAAGGACTGCAAAACCAAACTCAGCCCATAGAATAATGGATCTTCATCATAGAATTGATCTGCAGACGCAACAAACAACATATGTTCCTGGGGTACTAAGCCAACTCAGAAAAGAGCTGAACGAGGAATACCACAATGAAGAAATCTTCTGGAGACAGAAGAGCAGATTGGACTGGCTTAAGGCAGGGGATATAAACTCGAGGTTCTTTCATGCGGTAACAAAAAAACAGGAGAGCGCATAACAGAATCCACAGTCTGATTGATGAAGATGGCACTGAGTGGTACGATGAGGAAGACCTTAGGCGAGTGGCAGAAAAGTATTTTAAAAACATGTTTGCTTCAGAAGATGTGGGTCTGAGGCTGGAAGGAGTAACTGAAGTGCAGGGGAAGATTACCTCAGATCAAAATGACGAGCTGTTGAAAGAGGTCTCAGTGGAGGAGGTGCGGAGAGCAGTGTTTGAAATGAACCCTCATAAGTGTCCAGGCCCGTATGGTATGAGTGGTTTTTTCTTTCAGCACTTCTGGGAGACGGCAGGAGATGATATAACTAAGATGGTCCAGGAGTTCTTCCGATCGGGACAGCTAGAGGAAGGAATAAACAAGACGAACATATGTCTTGTACCAAAGAAGCTGAACGCTAATAGACTCACAGACTTCAGACCGATAAGCTTTTGTAATGTAGCCTTCAAGATCATCTCCAAACTCCTCTCCACACGCCTAAAGAAAATCCTACCTCAGGTAGTGTCGGAAACACAAGCAGCTTTTGTTCAAGGTAGAATAATCTCCGACAATATCCTCGTGGCACATGAGTTATTACACGCTCTGAACTCGAATAACAAGTGCTCCGAAGAATTTATTGCTGTGAAGACGGACATCTCAAAGGCATACGACCGAGTGGAGTGGCCATTTCTAAAAGATGCAATGCGAACTCTTGGCTTCTCGGAGGACTGGTGCAAGCTTATAATGGCATGTGTTACTTTAGCACAGTACCATGTTCTTATTAATGGCACTTCATACGGTGATATACGGCCTACAAGAGGCTTAAGACAGGGAGATCCCCTGCCCCATATCTCTTTGTAATATGTACAGAGATGTTGGTACAAAAGTTGTGTAACGCAGAGAAGCAAGGACAAATCACAGGGCACAAAGTGGCAAGAACGGCTCCAACAATCTCGCACCTGCTATATGCGGATGATAGTATGTTATACTGCAAATGTAATGAAGAAGAGTTGAATAATTTGTCTCAGATCCTGAAGGAGTATAGTGTAGCATCTGGACAGCGAATAAATTACCAGAAGTCGAGCATCTACTTTAGGAAGAATTTCCCGACAGAAAGGAAAGAAGATATCAAAAGAAAGTTGGGAATCGAACAAGAAGGTGGTGAAGGAATCTACCTAGGGTTACCCGAATCCTTTGGAGGCTCTAAGGTATCGATTCTGAACTATCTTAAGGAGAGATTGAGTGAAAGGGTGCAAGGTTGGCAGACCCGGTTCCTTTCCTCAGCAGGCAAAGAAGTTGTGTTAAAGGCAGTTGCGCTTGCTCTTCCTACCTATACCATGTCCTGCTTCCTTCTCCCCAAAACAGTATGCAGAAAGATCCTCTCAATTATGTCTCACTTTTGGTGGAGAAACAATAAGGATTCAAAGGGCATTCACTGGAGAAGTTGGGACAAGCTCAGCAAACCAAAGTATGAAGGTGGTCTAGGTTTCAGAGATCTGAAGCTTTCAACATAGCCTTATTGGGGAAGCAACTCTGGAGGATGTTGAGGTTAAAAGACTCCCTACTGGCTAGAGTGTTTAAAGGCCGATATTTTACGAAATCAAACCCTTTGAATGCAAGTCTGGGATCAAAACCGTCATATGCTTGGCGAAACATACACGCATCACAACCTTTTATCTGTCAGGGAGCAAAAATGCTGATTGGAAATGGGGAAACAGCTAAGATATGGCAGGATCATTGGGTACAACAAAACCCAGCAAGAGAGGCTAGAGTAATGCGTTGCGACATAGCAGATAGTAGGAGAGGAGTTCATAAAGACATGAGAGTTTGTGAGCTTCTTCAGAACCAAGGACGTGAGTGGAATAGAGAAAAAGTGGAGAGAATCGTCCCACCACAGGAAAGACACCTCATCGAGAGGGTACAGATTGGTGGACCAAAGAGTAAAGATGTATATGTTTGGAACTACACCAAGACATGCCACTACTCGGTGAAATCAAAGTATTGGGTTCAGTGCAATGAGGTGGGGAAGCGCCGTGAGCCAACGATGATGAATCAACCTAGCTTTGACTTTCTTTATCAGTTGGCGTGGAAATCCAAAGCAAGCCCGAAGGTACATCATTTTCTGTGGAAGTGTATCTCAAACTCACTACATGTTGCGGAGAACATGAAAAAAAAACACATGGCTAGAGATGGGCAGTGCCTAAGATGTGCTCACGGGACAGAAAAAATAAACCACGTTCTATTCCAATGTCCGTTGGCGAGACTGGTCTGGGCCCTATCCTCAATTCCCACGCCTCCAGGAGGTATCTTAGATAACTCACTCTACTCTAATTTGTTTCATGTTCTGAATCTGGAGAAAGAGTATCCTAAAGAGGATGTTCAAGCCGACACAGGCCCTTGGATTTTGTGGAGATTATGGAAGAATAGAAATGATTTTATATTCTAAGGGAAAGAGTATGAGGCGATGAGCATTCTCCAAAAGCAAGAGAGGACGCAGAGGGATGGAGAGAAAGGGAGAGGGGTGAAAAATGTAAGGTTGAAAAGAAGACTGCAAGTAGGACCCAAAAGTGTGAATCCGATTCAGAAATGGAAGCCACCTCCGATAAATTGGCTCAAGTGTAACACTGATGGTGCGTGGCACAAGGACAGAGAGAACTGTGGACTTGGTTGGATCTGTCGAGGCAACAATGGGAAGCTAATTTGGGTGGGAGCAAGAGCGATTCAAAGGTTAGGGTCGAGTATTGTGACATAAGTGGAGGCTTTGAAATGGGCAGCTGAGACTTTGGTGAGGTTTGGGTACAAGAGAGTGATCTTTGAAACTGACTCTTCGACTATTGCAAAGATGCTAAATGAAGAGGAGACAGTCTGGCCCATTCTTTAGCCAACGATGCAGGTTATATCTCATCTTCTGTCTCAAATACCTGAAGTTGCAGTGCAGTTTAGTCCAAGAGGAGGTAATAAAGCTGCTGACAGGATAGCGAAGGAGACTTTTAGTTACATGTCTAATGTTCCTAAGTTATATTCTGTAGAGCCAAGTTGGTTAAAATTTAAAGATAGGAATGACATAGAAAGAAGGTTAAATGAAAGTTGAAAGTTGAGTTACAAAAAAAAAATGAGGCACCACATGCAGATTTTGGTACTTAAGTTCGTCGGTCTCCATCGTCACGCTTCAGCCATTCACTCTCTAATCCAGCAACAAACTCGTCGAGTTCGGTCTTAATCTGACAAGTATTGTTGGTTTCAGATTAGGTCACGTGTCGGTTTTAGTAGACAAGATAGTTGGACCGCTTGCAATGAGTGCAAACGTGTCGCACAAATGAATTGCGACATGTCTTATGTGCTTACCCATACGGAGATGTTGATGTAGCCCCCACTACAGTTATATACACTGAAATAAAATAAGCCAAATATACATTGTTTTTTTTTTTTTTGCAACTATAATATACATTGTTTTATTAACTGGACATATAGTCTATTCTATTGTGTGAATTGTCCTTATATTAGAGAATACATCGGATCAACAGAGGAGCTACCTACATTTATTTACCTCTCATTTTTTATATAAAGTTTAGAACGCACGAAAAACGTCGGCACCTAAAACTATAGTTATGATTGAAATCTTTCGGATGGATAGTTGATAGTACGAGAGCATGTTTATCTGGGGTTTTTAGTGAAGTTCTTAATGCGTGAATTCCCACAAAATTTTTAACGATCGATTATAAAAACTATTAATTAAAAACCGATTTTAGTGAATTTTTCATACTGTTCACGGACCCTACTGATTCGTGACAGTCTGCAATTAGTTTGCTTTTAATTTTTTTTTTTTTAGACAAAAAAAATATTTAAGAAACCCATTAGTTTTCTTAGAGATAAACATGGTCTAAAGTTATGAACTTTGAAGGCATTCTCTAGCTGGACGTAGCTGTCAGCAATGCTGTTTTTTTTTTCTTGGATAAAGAGAAAAATAAAATAATAAACAAAACAAAATATTACTTTACAGTCTTGTTAAAGTAGGTCAATATGTTTGTATAAGAGCATCCTAAGAGACATTTAGGGATTTTTAAGCTTTTTTAATAATTTTTAGTAGGAAAAGTGAGTTTAAGAGACTTTATTAATAGATGGATATATTAGTGTGGTCCATTGCAAGTCTCTTATTTAAAAACTAATTTAGTAAAATGCTTTTTTTACTAAAATATATATTTTTAAAAACTAATTTAGTATCATTAATTTTTAGTTTGTAAAATATAAATATATTATATGTATCCCATATTTAAACTATTCATCATAGACTAGGTGTTTTGTCCGCATATGCAGAGATAATTTTTTTATGAAAACTTATTAGTTTATGATTTATTAATTCAAAAACCAGTATGATAATATATGAAATTTCATCAATATATATATTATTGTATTAAATTTTTAAACCACTCACATATTAAAAATATTTTTAAAATATCCTTATTCAAATGTTTTTTTCTCAATTAATTTTAATTATACTTTTTTACATCATAATTTTAAAAATATTATTTCTAGATAATAATACAATATATAATAATTAACTTATTTTTAAAAATATATTTTATTTTGAAAAATTTATTATATAATTTATAATAAATTACCTAATATAACTTATAAATTTAATATTATTTATATAAAATTCGTTTTAATTAATTATGTAATGAATTATTTACAAAATTTTATTTTTCATTAATATATAACTACACATCTTTGTTTTTTAAACTTAACAACAGAAGGAATAAAAAATGATGTTTGTAAGAACATATTGAAAATAAAAGCTGTAACAACATGTTTATCTTGATAATATAAGTTCATAAAATAAACCATTAAAATATGTATAACACTATTGCATCAACGGGAACATTGGAATATACACTAATTTTTTTTTTTTTATAATATGTTTCTTTTTTTGGTTAATTTTTATTTTTATTGTAAATATTTTATGATTAACTAATGTCTAAGATAATTATTCATTAAGGGTACAATGATTTAACCGTTCTAATTTTTAACGTGAGAGCTCGAATGCGAAAAATCACTTTGCAAATAATAATGTAGATAAAATAGATTACAACATATATTAATTATATATAATATTAGTTAACTATATCTTTTATGTATTAGCATTCGCATATTGTTATAATATAAGATAGATTATGATAAATATCACTTACATATTCTATTTATACTATTATTTAACTGTAATATAAAAAATTACTCAAAAATATAGATAATCTTGATCTATATTATAGATTATATCCTAACACTTACTGATACTTAATTTAAAATAATAATATTATCCAAATTAATGAACTACTGATTCAGCTAAAAATTACTAAAACATGATAAATAATCAAAATTACTTAAAATCATGGAGAAGATGACTGAGCAAATTCACTTCTCAAATAAACATTACTAAAACATAATAAATAATCAAAATTCTTTAAAATCATGGAGAAGATGATAACTAAGCAAATTCACTTCTCAAATAATATTATAGATGTTACTGGGGCAATTCTCCTAAATAGACCATTTTCAAGTTTTGGTCACAAAAATAGACCACAATGAGAAAAATGACCAAAATATTTTATTTAATAGGTAAAATGACACCAATACCCTAGATATAAAAAAATAAAATAATTAAAAAAGTTAAAAAAATTAAAAAAAGAATTTTTTTTAATTGTTTTAGATTATATGTTTTCAAATTAGAACTTTTTTATAATTTTTTTTTTTTGAACTTTTTTTTCGATTTTTTTACTTTAAATTTTCTTTTTGTAATTCGAAAATACTTTTTGAAACTATTTTTAAAATTTTTATTTTCAAATTTTTAATATTTATTTTTTTATTTTATAAAATTTTAAACCTCAATCTCAAATCCTCATCCTTAACTCTAAACCTTAAGGTTTAGATTAGTTAACTCTAAGGGTATAAATGTATATTATCTCTTTAATGAAACATTTTGTCATTTTCCTCTTTGTGGTCTATTTTTGTGACTAAAATCTTTTTTAGTGTTATCCTAGGGTATTTCTCATGTTATTATTCATAATTTGTTTTAAACCGTTTATTTTAGACCAATCGCAATTGTATTGCAATACGCGTTCTCTTATGTAAACTACAGTTCAATCGTACGATAGTATCCGATCCGTTTGTGTCTCACCGCTTAATCCATTCAAAGTCACAATATATTAGTTACTGTATTGGTGATTTGACGTGAACTAAATGCAAACAGTACTCTTCACATCTAATTTATATACTTACACATGCTCATCATCATTTTTCGATCTTTCAGTCATAACACAAAGCAAGAAGAGATCTTGAAACACATTGCAACTTTCGCAACATGTTTTAATTTTTGACTAGTAGTAGGTTCATAGAGATAACTTAGCACAAAAATAGAAGCGTCTATACATTTTCCTTTTAACATAAAGATAAATATGCGCAAAGGTCGCAGATTAACGATTAGCCGGAGCGAGCGGTTTCTATGGGATCATCATCAGTCCAGTGACCGTCACATGGATGGAGAAGCCTCCGTCGAGATGGAACTCATGGAAGAGGATGTCTGGTCGGTGATGGAGGCTCATGAACAACCAAACGCATGGACCATACGCTCCCCCAAAACGACCGGCGGTGAACGGAGACAGAACGGGGGCGGCATGGGTGGCCTGGCCGATAACAATGATGGACGGAGGAAGAAACACGTGGCGAGCTCTGCGCCGGTGAAAGTGCCTGACTGTAGCGAGATCTTAAAGGAAAAGGAGTCTATCGAGTCATTACATAACGACAATGCTGCTGAGGTGGGTCATGGTGAGATGGTGCCGCCTCATGAATACGTGGCGCGTAGCCGTAACGGTGACGGTAGCTCATCGATGTTTTTAGGCGTGGGGAGGACGTTAAAAGGAAGAGACATGAGACGCGTTAGAGACGCCGTGTGGAGCCAGACCGGGTTTGATGGTTAAGTTAGGTACTTAATTTAATTACTAATATATATAAATATATTTGTACATAGACTTGGAGTAATTAAGCACCATACAATAATGTCATCATCATGTTATGGATTATTTCCGTGGAAATATCAAAACCGTTAATGACGGCAGGAAAAAAAAAAACAAATATTTTTCTTACACAAACAAAACTTGTGAGATCGAGCAAACCACATTGTCCCCATCGTGCTTCTTCTTCCTCTAACCTAGAACACAAGAAATTCAGAAAAAAAAAAAAAAAAAAACCCCTAATATGGGTTGCTTCAGCAGCAAACATCGAAGAACACAGAGTGACGTCGTCAATGGAAACGTACAGCGGTCAATTCCGACAAACCAATCACAAACTCATGTCCCTCGTGACGTCACCGCACATAGCTCAATTCCGACAAATCAATCGCAAACTCATGTCTCTCGTGACGCCACCGAGCCTCAAATCCCGACAACGACTCAGAATCATCATCATAATCCACAAGAACAACAAGAATCCAAACCCGTTAATCAGCCAATCGAAGAGTATCAGGTTTTCAAACCATTGAAACCCATCGCTCTCCTAGAAACAGAGACGATCCTAGGCAAACCCTTCGAACAGATCAAGAGACTCTACACGCTAGGTCACGAGCTAGGTCGAGGGCAGTTCGGTATAACCTACACTTGCAAGGAGAACTCAACGGGAAACACGTACGCGTGCAAGTCCATACTCAAACGAAAGCTAACGAGGAAGCAAGACAGAGACGACGTCAAGAAAGAGATTCAGATCATGCAGCATTTGTCTGGACAAAAGAACATCGTCGAGATCAGAGGCGCTTACGAGGATAGACAGTCGATACATCTTGTGATGGAGCTGTGTGGTGGGGGTGAGTTGTTCGATAGGATCATAGCTCAGGGTCATTACTCGGAGAGAGCAGCTGCTGGTGTTATTAGATCGGTGCTGAATGTTGTGCAGATTTGCCATTTCATGGGTGTGATGCATCGTGATCTCAAGCCTGAGAATTTCTTGCTCAGTAGTAAAGATGAGGATGCTATGCTTAAGGCTACTGACTTTGGATTGTCTGTGTTCATTGAAGAAGGTAAGATGTGTAACCAAATCCTCTTCTTATTTGCTTATTGTTTTAATTTTTTTAAGATTCTGATGAATGTTTGAGTTATGTTGTGGATATAGAATAGACTATAACTTAAATAATCTTATCTCATTTTGTTATAGTATATAGTGCTAAGCTTCAAGTTATGCCATTTCAGTTAGTTGATAATCTTGAATTCATTTAATCTACAGGGAAAGTGTACAGAGATATAGTAGGAAGTGCTTATTATGTTGCTCCTGAAGTATTAAGACGAAGTTACGGCAAAGAGATCGATATTTGGAGTGCAGGGATTATTCTTTACATTTTGCTTTGTGGTGTGCCTCCTTTTTGGGCAGGTAATATAAAAGCTGATAACCATTTTTATTTAATTTGGTTTATCCATTTAGTTATGTAATTGTTTATGTTGTTGTGATTGTTACGTTTGTAGAAACTGAGAAGGGGATATTTGAGGAGATAATAAAAGGAGAAATTGATTTTGAGAGCCAGCCATGGCCTTCTATATCTGAGAGTGCTAAAGACCTTGTGAGGAAGTTGCTCACTATGGACCCTAGGAAACGAATCTCTGCGGCACAAGCTCTTGGTAATAATGCCCACTTAACCTCTTCAAGATTAGTCTGCTAAACAAAATATTTAAGTGTGGTTGTGTAATGTTTTCATAGAGCATCCTTGGATCAGAGGCGGAGAAGCGCCGGATAATCCTATTGATAGTGCTGTGTTATCTCGGATGAAGCAGTTCCGAGCAATGAACAAGCTTAAGAAGCTAGCTCTAAAGGTTAAAGAAACTACAAACTTCTCTTATAGAAGTAATCCTTCTCTTCTGTTTTGCATGATCATTGGTTGTGTTTCTTGCAGGTTATTGCTGAAAGTCTATCAGAAGAAGAAATCAAAGGTCTTAAAACCATGTTTGCGAATATGGATACTGATCAAAGTGGCACTATCACTTACGAAGAACTCAAAACCGGGCTGGCTAGACTCGGTTCTAAACTCTCTGAAGCTGAAGTTAAACAACTCATGGAAGCTGTTAGTAATTTTCATTTCTTTCCCTGCTTCCATTCTTCTTCCATAGTCGTCATCAAAATGATAGAATCTGAGAAGAGAAACCATGTTATATATATGTTTTCAGGCTGATGTAGACGGTAATGGAACAATCGACTACATTGAGTTTATCTCAGCAACGATGCATAGATACAGATTGGACCGAGATGAGCACTTGTTCAAAGCTTTCCAGTACTTTGACAAAGACAACAGCGGGTAAGTTCGCGTAGAAAATATAAACTTAGAAGTTAAAACTATTCTAAGACACTAAGATGGTTTTGGATAACACAGGTTTATAACAATGGATGAGTTAAAGTCAGCAATGAAAGAGTATGGTATGGGAGATGAAACTAGCATCAAAGAAGTTATAGCAGAAGTAGATACAGATAATGTAAGTTCTGTTTCTCTCTACATAGCAACTAACAAAAGAAGTTATTAGCCAACATATAATGGGTCTCTTGGTGCAGGATGGAAGAATAAACTATGAAGAATTCTGCGCGATGATGAGAAGTGGTACCACACAGCCACAACAAGGGAAGACTTCTTCCATTCCATTGATTGATTAGTCGAAAAAGGAGGAATATAACATTAGTTTTGATTCCCAACATTTGTCTTAGATTCATGTGCGTAAAGTGTTCAAGTCCTAAACCGATGAAAAGTTTTAGAAAAAAGTAGTTTATGTTTTTCGAATATTCAATAATTTGACTCGAGATAAATTTCATACAAGTTGCAGAATAATCTGGCTTATTAAGAGGAGGAACAACTTTTTTATTCATGTGAATCATCGAGAAAAACGTAACAAACAATCTGCTTATCAAGTAGAGCAACACGTTGTTGTTTTTTTATTTGAAAGAATAAAAGGTTATTCAATCAAAGTGGTACATCAGGTGCATATATTCTAAAATCTGTGTATAGAATGAAACTAAGAAACCCATAATTGAATTCAGTATGATCTTCAGCTTGGATGGTTATTGTTGAATGTTGAGTTCTTGTCCCGAACCAAGTAACCAAACTTTCGTTGATATACTTGAACTGAAAGAAATCTGTTTTGTATCGTCTTATTCACAAATTTGACAAGACCAGTCGGATCTAGAGGATTCTCACCATCCCACCTGAATTTTTCTTCTCCATGTGATTGTTGCGTAGAATGTACATCAAAGAAGAAATGGTTTTGGAGCGGTAAGGTTTGTACTAGAAAGGATATGGATAGTATCACTTCATGTCGTATATATTACAGATTTTAAACTAAATTTACGATACAATGTATTTGAATATATATATATATATATGTGTATATATTGTTTTTTTAATCACCAAATCAATTAACTAAACCAATCACATTTGGCTGTATCAATACTATTAAAAGAGAAAAAATCCTAAAAAATCTACCTATGAAAGTTGTTTGGACCCTTTCATTTTTTAGTCCAACCTTTAATATAAAATCAAATATCATAACATGCATTTATTATAACAACAAATTAAAACTTATTACATTTTAATATATAACTCATGATTTCCAACAATTATTATAGCAATTGTTATCCTTTTACATTTTAGCAACCCACATTATTTCAATCACACGAATGTACAAGATATCTTGACTTTTAAAATATTTAATTTAAACTCTTAATTTTTAAAAATTTGATTTAAAATATATCAGATGTTTCATATGTTAGTTTAGTTATACCAACATCCTTTAATATTTCTACATTATATCAAAAGAGATAAAATGTTTCGAAACATAAGTTTATGTTTGGATTCGCGGGTCTGAGTTCTTCGGATCCTAAACGTTTGGCATAACTAAATATTTTAAAATCGATAGTTTAAGCTATGGTCGGTTCTTTTTGGTTACAGATTGGTTCGGACTCATAATTCAAATATCTGTAAAATAAATTTAATTTTTGACTACATAACATGTTCAGATTGGTTTGGGTATTATAATTAAAAAAATACGAAGTACCTAAAACACAAAAAAGACTTGAACCACAAAAATACCTGAAATCCAAACAAATACCAGAAAAATATTCATATACTCAAAAGATCCAAAATTTTACCCGTAAACCTAATCTGAAGAACCGAAAACACCAAAATTTTACCAACCCAAAATATATTTTTCTAAAATTGAAATTTTACCCATAACCCCAAACTATAACCGAAAACCCGAACCAGAATCTTAAAAATATTTGTAATGCCGAAAACATATATGAAATACCCAAACATACCTAATATACATAAATCATTCCAGGTAGTTTGGGTACCCGATCGAGTCTTGGATATGGCCCAAACTGGAACAGAGATTCGCGGTCCAAAAAGATATTGAATAGGTACTTTGCCCATGACTCATACCCCGAACTGCACCTGTATTTTCGAATTGGTTACAGATTTAGTTTTTCAGGTCCGACAAACTGTCGAATCGTATGAAAAAATTAGATAAAAATGTAGAGATAAAATCTGAAATAATAATGTATAACAATCTCAAAACATTAATACATATAAAACGTTTTTATAATCTAAAAAAACCTACGTTTTTAAGTGGATGTAAAAATCTAGTTTGCTTTAAAATTGCTAATATTGTCTCCATGTTCATTTGGTCTTTGTGCCAGGAGTACGTTGTGGCCGGATTCTTGTAAATATATCAGCGCCGAAATGTAATATTTATTATTCTAGATGATGAGTACATTTTTAAAAAAGATTTCCCGGCTCCCTTATCAAACATATGACATACATGAATTGAATCAACAATATCTAATTGTTTTCGTGTTTTCTTTTACCATGCCAGATACAATTATAACTATGTTATCTTTTGGAGGACACTTAGAACAATGTTGAAATCTGAGTGACCGAGTGAATTCATTTCAAATGAGAAAATACTCTACTGAAAAACCTTTCTCTTTCAAATATCATTCTTGTCAGAGTCCGAGTATACATGAGATTAACTTCTTGAAGAGCTTTGTTAATGTGGATGGTAAACACATCACATTTGTTTTAGGAAATTATAGTTGTGCTTTTCCCATTTGTTTTTATATTTTGCTTATTTTGTTACCTCTAAATTTTTAAATAAATTTTAAAACTCATAAAATTGTAGCATATATTAATTTATCATTAGATACCCACGAAACAAAGAATTGAAGACACTCTTGGAAATAATATAGTACAATTTATTGAAAAAATATACTATGAGCCTTGTACATTTAAGAAAATGCTCAAATATAGTACAATTTGTCTAGTATATGAATGTTGTATGATCAACAATATAATATAGTTTATCAAAAAGTATAGATTATAACATTAGCATTTGTATAGTCAGAATATCATATCAAAAAAAAGAGATGAAAGTGTAAATTTCCACATAATGAAAAAGAATTTTACAAGTGATGAATTAAGTTATATTTGGTTTGTCCATTATTTTAAAACAAAAGTCAACAAAGTTGTTGGCATGGATTATATCGTATATAGTGTAGATTTTATAGAAAAATAATAATTTATTTCTTTACATAATTTTTTGAAATGATAATATTAAAACTTAACATATTTTTATTGTAATTAAGATTTTAAATGTTAAAATCCTTTAATTAAGTTGGTGTGGATAAAACTCGATACCATAGATAAATCTAACAATAGTTTATTGTATCGATATCATAGATAGAAAGTTTAATTTCTTAAATAAAATTAGTTGAAAGTTTTTCGAGTTATAAATTTTTAGTTTGTTGGTTTTTTATACAAACCAATTAGAACATCATTAACCAAAGATGTTTGTAGGGTGTTTAAATTTTTTTAATTAAAAAAAAAAAAGAAGAAAAAAAGAAAGAGGAGTGCTTAATTAAGCATCACAAGCACTTGTTGCTTGCACTATTTGTGAGCTCTATTGACACGTAGCGACCTACGATTAGTTTGTTTTTATTTATTTTTTTTTTTATTTTAATCAAAAAAAAAATCAAAAAAAAAAACATTAAAAGTGCTAGGATTAATGGTGTTCTTAGTTGGTATAACGTTAAAAGAGTGAAGAATCGACTAGAATGATTAATTACGGTGGGTCCAACCGAAGTCGTAGTCGACTGGAATCGTGCTGACCATTAAAATGGATTCGAATTGATAGGTAGAAAATAGATTTTGATACAGAAGCTAACAAGTAGTATGCCGCGTATCATTATTTATCTTAATTATGTAGGATCATAAGTTTCTTTATCTTAATTATGTAGGATCATAAGTTTCTTTAAACGTAGACCAAGTGTCTATGTCACTGTTTACGGTTTAGTAAATCGAGTTATTCGTTACTTCCGGCTTCACCAACCAATAGGATTGTGTTATTTCATATTAGATATCTTTTAAAAAGAAAACAAAATATTGTCAAGTTATATTATGTTTTTAAAAATAAAAACGTAAAAAATAAATAAATAAAAATAGTAGTAGTCACAGAATTTTTTTTTTAAAAAATTTATATTTTTAACATCGTTAGCAAAACACTAAACCCTAAATCCTGAACCCTAAACATTTGGATAAACTCTAAACCCTTGGATAAATCCTAAATTCTAAATCAAAAACACTAAACACTAAAACACTAAACCCTAAACCCTAAATCCTAAATCCTAAACCCTAAGTGTTTTAGTGTTTAGTGTTTACTGTTTTTATTTAGAATTTAGGATTTGGTGTTTTTCTGACGACTTTAAAAATATTTTTTTTTAAATATTTTTTGTATAACTACTACTATTTTAACTTATTATCCTTTTATTTTAAAAACATAATATAACTTGATAATATTTTATCTACTTTTTAAAAAAATATCGAATATTAAATAACATTCACCCAAGAATAAGTCCAGTAATTTTCATCTATTTAAAAGTGCTAATGTTTTTAATCTTTAACTACACACCACTGCCGATAACTTTTTGTCATTACGCGGTCAAAAGAAAAAAAAAAGAGAGAGAAAAGAGAGAAAACACGTGGGAGGAAAGCACCGACGTCCGGCGGCGCGTATGCGCGCGTGCCGGCGCCGGTGGCTCCCTTCTTGTCGATCCATGCTGGGTTTCCCACTGTGCGCGTCGATCTGCTGTCCTATCCGATATATTTTCGGATCTGGACTAGGGTTTTATCGCCGGAAGAGATCTGTCTACGGAGGGTTTCAAACGGCGGTAACATCTCCTTCTCTGGATTCGTGGTGAGGTAGTAGGACGCGGCTCGTCGTGACAGCTTGTTAGTTTTTTGAGTTGAAGTTAGGGTTTATTCCGGGAGGCGGAGGCTCCGTTAGTTCCACCGTCGCCGTTCAAGTTTCCGGGGGGTGGAGGCTTCTTCAGCTCTGCGTCGCCGGCAAAGTCTCCGGGAGGTGGAGGCTCTCTCAGCTCTGCGTCGCCGGATCGTGCTCCGAGGGGTGAAGGCGTCCTTTACCTTGCCTCGTCGGTTTCTGGTTCTTCTTATGCTTAATCTTTAGATTAGTTTTAGGGCTTTTGTGTTTTTTGTTTTTCTCTGGTGTTGGCGGTGGAGATCCTAGGTTGTTCTCTCGCTGGAGGTAGAGAGAGGTGTCTGTATCAAGATGGTGAAGGTTTGTGAGCCGATTATGTTACTCTGGTGTGTGCTCGAACGGTGGCGGTGACGATCTCGCTCCGGCGATTAATCTCTCCGGTAAAGATTATACAAAGGCGACGTTTGCGGGTCTGTTTTTTGAGGTAGGGCGAACCGCGAGTCGGCGAGTTTGGGTTTGAGGGTAACGGGCATGGGCCTAAGCAGGTTGGTTCGTTTAAGTTGGGCTTTGTGTTTGGGCTTTTAGGTCTTTGTAACTCACTTTGGGCTTCGGCTTTTTTGCTAATATAGTCCAGTTGGAAAAAAAAAAACTACGCACCACTGCCCTTGTTGTCTACACGCCACCACCATTATTGTCTCTCTCGTTTACGCATTAAATTAAAAGTTACAGTCTACCTAACGTTCTATAATTTAACTAAATTATTTGCCGTAATAGCTTAAAAAGCTTACAAGTGTATATTAAAATCAGAACCTCATAAAATGTCATCCGTTAGATATTATCTATATTTTAGAACGTCTTTGTCCTTAATAATTCATTGTGGGTCATGTGATTCAATATTTATTACTCTGTAACGCCATGTTTATGTTTTATTTATTTCTTGTGACTTTCGACTTTATTCTACGCATGGGCCCCGTTTCTTTTATTTTGAACTTTTTCGTTGGAATCTTTTTAATGAGTCTAATCGTATTCATAGTATATGTCATTTGCTTCCAAAAACTCTCTAGTGAGACCAGTAAAATATATCGTTATCATCATACACGGTACTGTAAAGTATGGTATCATGATTCATGCATGTTGAACAACTTGAGTTATAGCTATTTCATTGGTTTAACATATGAATGTATATCATTCCATGAAATTAAAACAGAGATTAAGGTACGATTTCACCATTTACTAATCATTACATTACACACAATCTATCATATCATACATCCATTCCATCATCAACCCCACCACAAACCCAAAATCAACAAAGAAACAACATTAACATTAATTAACTCAAAAGACCACTACCACATAATTAAAGCATTAAGGCTAAAACAACACACAAAAAGAAGAGTGCATATGTGGTCACCACTATGATGCTGCATACATCATCATCGTCACCCTTCGTTTCATTTTAACTTCTTAAAATATAATTTTATTCATCTTGGTTCGATGCCAAGAAAGTACAGAGAGAACCCCAAACACAAAGAGGCTCTCTCTCTCACACCCTTTGCAATCTCAGTGAATCTTGTTTGCCAGATTGCACTGCTTCCTGATCTCACCCTTGGAACCAGTCAAAGGGTTGTTCTCGGACAAGATCTGGATGGCTCTAGTGAACTCCTTGAAGAAGTAAGCCTGGTCCTTAGCCATCTTCTTAACAATTGGTCTGGTTCGTTTGTCGTGTGCGAGCTGGTGGTCCACAAGGAGCAAACCCTTGTTGTCTAGGATGTTACGGTAGTAGTTGTTGTCTAGTACCATAGGTGTACCACGGTCATTACGCACATACTGGACCGCCTTTGGGTCAGGGATCGAGTCGGGACACTTGTGGAGCATGTGAGGGACGTGGTCCGGGTTCAAGGATGGGTCCACCTCAGGGTACAAACGGTGCACCAGCTTCACACAGTGAGTTCTTCCCACGCTGTGTGATCCTACACACGTGATAAAACAAAATGTCAAAATCGTACAGTCTCCAACTTAATAAAAGACCTAAATAAATTTGTATTGGTGTACTCCTATACTATTTTTAATTTTCTTGACCAAAATAACCTTGTACTATGGTCAATGGACCAGGACTTAGCAAAGGGTATTATAGTCTTTGGTGGTTAGTTTTGACTTTGTACCGATCCGTTTTTACCAGGAGATATCGGATAAGGATTATTTTCAGTTTTCCAACTCAGATCGCGTATTTCGATGAGATCCGAGGAGACTAGTACAAGTGGTTAATTGATATTCCTAATTTTTAAGAATGTTTCATACTTTCATGCATGAGTAAGTTTCTTGAACTAGGGCATATGAGCAAGACTATTTCTTGGATGGTGATAGACTTTTTTTACTTTCGAGCGTTACATTTTTATTAGACACTAGGTGAGTAAATAATCAAGGAAGAGAAAAGGTAATGGTACCGAGGAGGGCGACAAGGCCGGGAGTGTCGATACCGATGGACTTGAACTTCTCAAGAACGACGGAGATACTCTCGTTGTGGTCGGGAAGGTAAGACTCAAGCATATCAGTCCTGCTCTTACGTCCATCTCTCCTTCCTGTTTTCAAGGGAATATGTGGTCCTCCCACCTACTCAAAATCACACACACACTTTACATAAGATTCCCCAAAAAACAACATGCAGTTTCGTAATCAGAGAAATAAACGGCATGAAATTTGGTTTTAACTCACTGCTTCGATGCCTTCTCTTGCGGACAAGACGAGGATGTCGGAACATGAGACAACACCAGGGCACTCCCTCTCGAGAGCTTCTTTAATCTCCTCAATGTATCTAAAGTTTCTCAGACCGAAGCTCCTGTCGTGTTCTTTCTCTCCTAGCTCTCTTCTTGTTGAATCCAGCAAAAGCGACGCATCACATGACTATATGCAACAAAACAAAACATAGTAAATCTTAAGCTCTGTTTCAGTTAAAAAAGCAAACCTATAGCTACGTTTTAACACAGAGATCAGTACTTATCCACTAAAGTTATCCCAAAAAATATACGAAACTCCACCATGCAAAGAGAGATAGAGAGAGTACGGACCTCGACGGCGCAGTCGTGGAAGATGTTACGGAGCCAAGAGAAAGCGGTGTTCTTGTGGCGTTTGTAAAGGAGTTTGACTTGTTCACGGATGATGTCTTCAGCCTGAGGACACGTGTCCTTGTAGAAGTTCATCATCAAGCCTGGCTCCTCCTCCATTACAACTGCTTCGGTTGTTGCAGAGAGTGCCCAAAGGCAAAGCATCGCCACCATCATCGCACCTTTTCCTCCCATCTTTTCTCTCTTTCGTCTTCTCTCTCACTACACTCTTGAGTTGAGTGGATGAGCAAGCAATGCAGCGTCCTTAAATAAAGGAAAATACAGTTTTCTTCTTTATTTTTCAAACAAAAAAAAGATTTTATTAATTTGGAGGTTATAGTAAACTAAGGCAAGTAGGTTAGGTTTTCACGTTTCCACGAATATATATTTATGTCATCGATGATCATATACTAATAGACCATTAAGCTCTACTTTATGAATTATTCCTGTTTAAATTTTAGAAATCAAATTATTATCATAAGACTACAATAGTTGTCAATTCTATCAGTCGTGATTAAGAATATTGTATTGCATACACTACTACGAACAATTTGTAAGCATTTTATACAAAAAAAAAAAAAAAAAAAAAAAAAAAAAAAATTGCATATTTATGTATGAACTTTGATGTTAAGTTCTTAACTGTTGTCTTATAACCTACTTTGTGGAAATTTACTTGAAATTACCTTAAGGTTTTTTTTTTGGGCAACACCTTAAGGTTTATAAACATACATTTTTATGGAAAAATTAAACTAGGTAAGAAATTTAAAACCATTTTGTATTATCAATGAAACCATTTTGTATTATCAATGCTAGTTGGCTACGTAGTACACAGTGACTGTACCTATGAGAAAATACACAAGTTTGTTGTAGATTTTAAAGTGGATGGCATTTTGGATAATTTGTGTAATTTAGAAGGGTGTTTTGGTTAGCTAAACCAATAAGTTTTGGATTTTGGTCTCATCGAGTGCATCACTGGTACTGGTAACTGGACCCTGTGTGACATACAAAAAATATCTACTTCTTTTGTCACTCAATACAAAGGGGGCGGCTGTAACAAATGTAATATAAGGGGTGTAATAGCTGAAATAGAAATCGTTGACGGGTTGATTTGCAATTATTCAAAATATAGCGCTCCTTTAGATCAGGGAATCTTTCATTTCGATGAAGTCAATGTGGATTCTTATTTATTTTGCAACCTCAGTTATTTATTGTAAAATTACAATTCCAGTTGTATACTTTTTCTCAGAAATTATTTATATTTACAACTAGTTTACTAAATGTAATAATTGTCAGTATAGACTATAGACTATAAATTATTTATATGCTCATCCATTGTAAAGTTTATAAATATTGGTTGCATCTTGATCCTCGGGATGGGCTATTAAATACACGTTCACCACTCCTTACTCGACTATTTTTTTCTCATTTTTTCAGAAAAAGAATCAAGTTCAAACCTATAACCGATATCAAGCTGTCTCTTAAATGCTACAATGTTTTGCATAGTTTAAACGGGGAAGAAAGTGATTTACCATACTCTTAGACAAGGTATGAGAAGAGAAACTGAGTTAGAAAGTCAAACAAAACTGATTCAAACTGGTATTGAAGAAGATGAGACTAGCTAGCCAAAGCTTCCACGTTGCAATCTCTCGACTGCTCCCTTCGTTTTCTGTTTTAATCATGTTGGCTTAAACTTGATTTAGGTTGTCAGCTCAGTCTATAGTATATCATCTTTGGAAACAAAGAAACAATGTCTTGCACAACAACCTTGTCCTTGCGCCGGAAACAATCTTCAGATTCATTGACAAGGAGATGCGAAACATCATCACCGCTAGAAGAGAGAGGAAGCAATTCCTAAAACTCATGGAAAAGTGGATGCGCTGTACGTGGAAACTAGTCCGGCTCATCCTCATTCGGTTTATTACCTTGTTTTTAGCTTTTTTGCCAAGGTGTAACATAATTAGATCTTTCTTTCTTGCAAAGTTTAAACTTTCATTTATATTTATATGATATTTACCTTTTTAGCAAAAAAAAAAAAAAAAACTTGATTTAGGTTACTAGTACTGCATAGACGTTTAGAATAGTGTTGCGTATTAGGAGTATCACTTTATTTAAATTAAAGGGCGAGGGTTTACAGTTAAACTATATAAAAAAGGATTCAACTTGACGATATTATTACGTGTCAAGCTAAAGGCTCCTCTATTATTGTTTGTGAAACTATAATATATTTTTCCGACAGTACATCCAGAACTCATTTAGATCAGAATGATTTAAAACTAACCAGCTTTGGAAATATAAAAGAAATTGAAAAGTAGATAAAACTTGAAGGTAGTACACTAAAAAGTTTTTATTATAGGAGTATCGGTGCTTTTACCAAGATCACATTGTAACCGAAAATTCAGAATTTACATAAATATATTTGAACATTTTTGTTTTCAAACAAAATGAAAGTATAGTGACCACCGACACTTTTGTTCCTATATCCAGATGTTCGCCAAATGGCACAGTGGAGGGCCCCCCTGTATTGGCGCTCTCTAGCTCAGTGGGCTCTCCATTCCGCATGTGTGCTAAGCACAGATAAACAAGTTCTAACAAACAAACAATTGATGTAATCTGTGTAAGATGTGTGCATGTTGAACAGAACAGTTTCATAACCGGTAATAATGATTAAGTTACCTGTTTAAGTATGTGAATCTTATTTCAGTATATGAATTGACACTTGTTACTGTACTCATCGTCTCATCCGTGCCGTTGACGTTACATCGACCATGGGGACCTGCAAGATTCAATACCAAGACAAAAGAATGAAAGCGTAAATAATAATTGTTTCTCTCACCAGAGTTTTAAAAAGCAAATTACGGATCATATTCTGAGTTCCCACAAATAGTGAAGAATTTGGACCCTGATGTAGTTGCAAGGTCTCTTGAATTTCATCCTTCGTATGGCTGATTTGAAAACTCGTTAAACATAGCTTAGTTTTCTAGCACCGTTCAATATATATCTTTTCTGGGGGGATTTGAAGGTTAATAAAGAAAAACAAACAAAAGCTATGACTTCTAGTTAGCGATACAAAGGATATGCGTGACTCATTATATCACTCACAAATGACAACAGATACGAGTTAGAATAGCTTCTGTTCAATAGATTCGAAGTGCCAAATTAGTGTGTCAATTAACCAAAAACCATCAATTCTCTGAAGAGTTTACCTCTGTGATTATGAGCATCACATAACCAGATATGAGAACATGATAAAAGAAGAACGCCTAAAATCATATTGATCACCTTGGTTTCACTCACACTAGATATATGGGAAAACGCAGCAAATAAGTTTTCTCCTAGTAACACCAAAAAATGTGGCCAGGTCTCGTTAATAGAGATTTCTCAACTGTGATAATTTTTGAATCAGATTGAAAGATATTAGAGTGTTAAAATGTCCTACGTTGGAAGTTCGAGACATTTTAACATCCTAATAAAATATTTGAGCAACATACACATACTCGTCCTTTTGAACATGTCTAACTAATCCCACAAAAGCACCAAACTACGTCAATTTTGTTGTAGGAATGTTTTATCTATTGCACATGCAGGTTGAATCACTCGATTCACTCCAAAGGTGAAACCTTTCTATATATCGAAATCATTGTTTAATGACTCTGCAATCACCACCCGACATTTTCCCATGTTTTGGCCTCACTCGCACGCTATCGCGAATCACTTCTCGATAGTTCACCCATCCTTCCACTACTCCAGCTCAAGCATGCTTAACTCCGGAGTTCTTTCAGAATGTGCTCCGGAAAAGGTAAATCAACTTTGGTGACATAGGTAGCCAAATCAATTCTCTTAAATCTTTTTCACATATCACAACTCGGGATGTTACAGATACAAATCAAGGAATACTAATTAAAGGTTATATGACACCAACACTTCCAATAAGTTTACCAACAACAGATAAAGTTGAAGGCAGCACATGATTTTTGTTTACATGGCGCCTGGCAAATGGTCAAGTAATTATCCAACTTATCAATTTATCGTTTAAAGACTTTTTCGTGAGAAATTATCTACAAAGATGTATTAATGACTTTTACATCTGTGCCATGTGAAATCCAAGACTTAAATCTACGAAAGACCATGATTTGCACTATAATACAATGTATTCAAAACCAATGCAGCAACCACTTACTCCATTTTCTCATTGGCAATAGCAACAGTGAACTTTGCGCACTCTATGAAACCGTGAGCTTCTGTGTCTACATCCTAAATTGAGCACCCTAATCGCTACAGTTACCCTTTTACCAAAGTTGATCGTACCCTAAAAAGGCTTTGAAAACGTGAAAAAGTAAGGCCCTAGGCCTTTTAAGCACAATTAAGCCCGTTATAAATATCCACAAGGCCAATCGTTTGGGATGTTTTAATCCGTTAAAGTGCAGCTATTGTTTTGTATCTTCCAACTAAATCCTTTACCCTGATTCATGATTCACCCGTTATTTTCTCTCTCCCGTACAAGGAGAGATCTACGACATCAATGAAAATCACTGAAGACAAATTGCTTAGGTTAATGAACACTTGAAATCTCTCGGCTCTGGCCACAACCATGTTCATATTCACGTTGCTCAATATTGCCTTTAGACTCAACAGTCAGGGTTTACAGTAGGCAAGCGTCAAGCTAAGATTCTCGCTATTGAAGGATCCAAGAATCAAGCATTCAAGCTATATCATTCATTCATTTGATGACACCAAGCCTCAATTTTTTAAAAAAATTAACATCTTATGTGAAATTTTCACACTACACTCAATCATAATACTGGAAACGAAGACAACTACTTAATTGAACATTGACTTGTTTTAATTTCACAGAGTATATCAAAATCGTTTTTAATACATATTATCAGTATGGTCCAGTGAGTAAACTCGACTTGTTAACAAATTAAAGTTAAACAACTTATTTTTTTTTTAAATATTTTCTCCTAACCCTAGTTCCTAGCACACACTTTCTTCAAAACATCTTTTTTTTTTCTTTTTGAAACATCTTCATCTCCAGGTTTATGTACTACAATTAACAGTATATTCTGTATGTATAATATGTTTTCTTACAAAGGAAAAATATGTTCTTAAGGTTTTTTCTTAAGTTAGACTCTAGGTTCGTTATAATTTAGGGTACATATATTTTATTAAATCAGAGGGGTTAAGTAAGAAACTTTTAAAATTTAAAGGCCTTATCTGAAAACTATACTTTTTAATGCATCGTGGTTTGGCATAACATCTCTTGCGAGGAGAGACCCACGAAGCGTTGGATTGGATAGCCTAACAAATTGATTTTTCAGAGACTACAAATCGATTTGATTTTCTTACCCCACCAACAAGACTGATGTATTTATATGTGTCCGGACACGGGGTTCAGATTTTTGGTGTGACAAAATACAAAGTTACTTTTTATCATAATGAAACTATATTATATATTCGTTGTAACTCAGTAGCTATACATAATTGCATAATTGCATAGCAGTAGAAAAACAACAATCATATAATTAGATTGTTCAAAAGAAATGCTTAAACATATGATTCTCATGAAAGATAATAATATCACAAGCTCTTTGGAGTGAATTTACATCTTCCCTCCTCGAAGATGGCTTTAGCAAATTAATTAAAGTTTGAGATAAAAGCAAGTCTTTTCCAATAGTACATTTTGTTTTTGTCTTCTTGCATGAATCAGACTCTTATCAGTAATTTTGGCAGGTCTTTAGTAGAAATAGTACCAAAGGCTATCACTCATCTATCTAACCCTTTTTAATTATTATTATTTTTACTTCATAGTTATGGCACCCCCCAAAAAAGTACAAAATTATTACAGCTTTTGGATCTTTATGAAGCCTCTGCCTATTGTGGAGGCTTTTGATTCCTTTGAAGCAATCAATGACCTCTCTGTCTCTCATTTGCCAGCAAAGAGAGATTGTTTAATGTTGTTTATGCTTCACATTTTTATACATCACATTTTCACTGAATCTTCCTCTGCTTCTCTCAGGTAATTAATTCTCTCCCTTCCCTCTCTCTTCTCTTTCTCTCTCTTCTTTCTGTTTGGTTATAAGATACAATGATGGGGGTACTTTCATGGATTCAGGAGGATGAAAACCACTTAGTTGCAGCAGAAGAAGAAATATTCAAGAGAAGGGCTTTCTTGAGTGACAATGGAAGGGGCAGAAGAGTTTCAAGAAGAAGAAGTGTGGTCAGTTTTGAGAGAAAACGAAACTCCAGGTCCTGAAATGAAAATGTCCAAAAGTAACAATATCTTCTCAGCTGCTTCTTCATCTTCTGCAAGGTACATTCCTAAGGGCAAGGAGGTCTCTAAAGCCAAACAGTCATCTGCTCCAATGAATGTACCTGACTGGTCCAAGATTTATGGGAACACAAGAAGCAACCATTTGCATTCGTGGACCACTCATGATGAAGATGACGATGACGATTCAGTGGTTCCTCCACACGAGTTGGTAGCAAAAATGCTTGCAAGAACGCAGATCTCATCTTTCTCCATGTGCGAAGGAATAGGAAGAACACTCAAAGGAAGAGATCTCAGCAAGACAAGAAATGATGTCTTAACCAAAACAGGTTTCTTGGAATCGAACGTCACATCCACATCACCACAACCATAGTTATGTCATGGTATGGAGCATGCTCAATATCTCATAAACTCCCTTAACCACTACTATTCCATACCGTATCATTATCATAAATTAAAACCTAAACTTTATGTTATCCACATGATTTGTTTTAACTATCCAATGTTATTGTCGTTTTCATCATGTTGGGAATCATCATGACACTATACCAATATGGTTGAGTTATCTTTATTTTTTGTTGTTTGTTAGGTTTTTGGATGTTTTAGATAAGTATGACGATGAGGATGACTTGTCAATTCCATGCATGGGACCCATATCATTTTTCTTAGGACTTTAACTCGAAATGCCCCTCACTCTCCATTAGAAATGCTGAATTCATCCTGTAATAAAAAAGAATATATTTTTTATTTTTTTTTAAATATAAAATCGGGTAAAACGTGGTTAAAGACGCTAGGGACCTTAATGAAACCAACTTATTACCAACCCGACCTGCTCTACCCGACCCAACCAAACTGAACCGGATCCTATTCTCTAAACGAAGCGTTTTGTCTCTCTCCCTCTCCACCTAAATCTAAATCCCGTCTCGTTCCTCTCCGGCTTCTCTCTTGCGATTGCGACGAAACCCTAGCCTCCGTGCGTTGTGGCTTTCTTCGTCGTCCTCCTTCGTCTAAATCAAGAATCCATTAATCTCTCCGTAGACGTCCTCTCTCCCTCTTATTTCTCGGGTCTCAACTCTCTAGAATCGAGAACCGCTTCGTAGAATCGAGAACCGCTTCGTTTCTTCTTCTTTCTCCGACGAAATTCTAGTCTCCATCTTCGTTCCTTTCGTAAGTGAGTAGTTTCCTCTGAGTATTGCATTGTTGAGATGTAATAATTGATGTTTGCTATGCGGTTTGCATTTGGAGTAATTGACGGTGACTTGTGTTCTTAACAGCGTTTCTAACTTCTTGTACAGGAAATGAAGGGCCGAAAAAGAAAGAATCCATCTACTACGTGCGTTGGAGTCTCCAGTAGAACTAGAGCTAGAAAGGCGGTCTCAGCTGGGAATGAGCCGGCAAGAGAAACGACTGTAGTTTCTCTCTCTGTTGATTCAGAAAGTGATGACATGTCTGATGTATCATCTAAGGTAGTTTTTGCACTCGTTTCATTGTCAGTGTGAAAGTATACTAGTTTCAGTAGTAACAAATGACTAATACATATATATTATGACTGCAGGCAAGGCAACCACCACAGCCCCTTGAATTATACTTCAAGAGCACAGAGTTCACGAAGACTTGCAAGATTCAAACCAAGTGCTTTGTGAAGAATACAGTGGACGTGATTAAGAAGCTTAAGGAGGAGGTTAAATGGTTCACAACCCATCCTCAATTTCGTCACTTCTTCCACATGCCTGATGAACAATACCTGAAGCTCCAAGGAATGTGGATGTTACTCTTGCGCACCATTTCGACTGAAGAAGAAGATGTTGCATGGTTTAGTCTGAATGGTGTTCCCATCCGCTATTCTATGAGGGAGCATGCCCTCATCTCGGGCTTAGACTGCCATGAGTATCCAAGGAAATATTTGAAGCTCGGGAGTACGAAGTTTGTGGATTATTACTTCGGTGGACTAAAGAAGATCACCATAACAGATGTGGAGCAGAAGCTGTTGTCTATGAAGACGCCATGCAATGATAGATTGAAGATGGCTGTCTTGTTCTTCCTTGGTCGGGTTATCAGAGGACAGGCAAAGGATTCCGGACCAGTAGATCCGTTCATCTTAAGGATCGTGGAAGATTTGGATGTTTGCAGAACATTTCCATGGGGTCGTTTGACATTTGAAGATGCAATAAAGAACATTAAGCATATGATGGAGCTTCTGAAGGGTGAAGTGCACCCGGCATGCGGCTTTCCTGGATTCATAATTCCATTAGAGGTAAAGCATACAATCTAGTCAAATATGAGTTGTTTTATAACCGTAAATCTGACAGCGCTACAATATTTGTGTAGATTTTGGCTTTTGAGTGTATTCCTAAGCTGGGGAAAACATTTCGACTATCTGCAGACACACCTTCTGAAGATTGTCCTAGGATGTGCAAGAGCCGCTTTACAAAGAGTAGCATGAAGGGCTATCCTTTGGAAGATATATATGCTGCACTTGGACACACAAAGGTATATGTATATATACTTTGTAGTAGAAACTAGAAGAATATAATAAAATTTAAACTGATTTTCCTTTTC
>NC_027748.1:9340144-9340900 GCF_000695525.1 Brassica oleracea var. oleracea
AGCAATTTTTCCAATGATAAAATCAAACATTGGAAGTAAGGTGAACTTTCTTGCGTCCTTAATAACACCGTTAAAAGATTCTGCTGAATTGGTGGTGTCAACATTGTACCTAACTCCTTCAAAGTAACATCTAGCCCATTTCTTTTGTTCACAACTTCTGTCAAGATACTCCGCTGCACTAGGATATTTCCTGCCAAAAGCGTCATAAAGGACCAAGAACTCCGCCTCTGTATAAGTGTGTGCGCACTCCATAAACTTAAATGCACATGTTTCTCTGTTGTTACAGACGTAGCCTTTAACATTTTGAGACATATGCCATAATACAATAACCATGAGCGGCCTGAGGGAACACTTGATGTACTGCCTTGATCAAGCCTTTGTTTCTGTCCGAAAGAAACACCAATCCAGGGAGATCCGATATCACTGATTTCAACTGTTCCATAAACCATAGCCAACTCTCATATTTCTCACCATCAGCAACACCAAACGCAATTGGGTAGTGGTGATGATTGGGATCCTGAGCAGTCGCAACAAATAACACTCCACCATAAACAGTCTTCAGGTGTGTTGCATCCACAACAAGGACTTTTCTCATCGCGCGGAATCCTTCTATGCTAGCTCCCAAAGCCCAAAACAGATACTTAAATTTTTTGCCCTCATCCACAACCACACGAGTTATTGTGTCAGGATTCACCTGCTCCAGCATGTTCATATAACAATATAATAAAGAATAACTCTCTTCAGGAGTTCCGCGCA
>NC_027748.1:9342102-9349907 GCF_000695525.1 Brassica oleracea var. oleracea
CAAATTTTCATCAATTCTTACTTTTTTAGGTTACCAATGGTTTACACAAACATTTAAAAGATATTTCACACAAAATTTCATGAAAAACGGACAAGAATTACCTGATGTTAAAGCTTCAAAATCGCCAATGAAGGATGAGGAAGAAGAGCTCTTCACGCTGACAGAGGAGAGAGGAGAGGAAACATGAAGACATGTGGGCCAAGGTAAATCTGATTGGTTAAAGTTGTTTGTGGACCCCATTTGGTTGTTGTGTTTGGTTGAGTGTATTTAATTGAAAAATTAAATGAATTAATGAGGTGGAGAATAAATATATTAAAGAAAGAAAGGTTAGTATAGGGAATTCAAAGACAAAAGGGTAATGGGAAAAGAGAAGGGACAAGAAGAATGAATTTTTTTCCATAAGGGCATTTGGAGTTAGTGTTCTTTTTCTTATGTTGTCTTTAATTTGTAGTTCTCAATGGTCTTTTGCTTAACTCTTTAGAAATGAGCTTAAAATTTTATAATATTTTGAAAAATGGCATATCCTTTGGAACTTTTGATTGTGAATTATGAGAACCCCTCGATCCACTCGCCATTTGGGGTCGATCAAGAGAAAATGTTGTGGATGCTACTAACATTTTTGGTCCGACATAAGATTAAGGGCTCGTGTCATATTGCTCATTAGCTTTCACTTTTCAATGTTTTAGAAGTTCCTAGCAACTAGAGATGGTGCTGCTAGGGAATGGGTATCTTTTACCCAATTTGGTTTGTAGTTATGATTTTTTATTTATTTTAGAAACTCTTTTGTAACTGAAATTCATTTTGTTTAGTTTGAAAAAATCAGTTTAGATTGTTCGGTTCCTTTTTATTATTAGTTTCAATACATACTAATTTTTTATACAACATATGATACGTTTACTAGAATAGTACATAAGTTTTTTTCAAACTATATTAGTAACAATAGTTTTTTTTTGATAATTTCAATTTATTCAGCTCGGTGCTAAACGATCAGCTGTAACAAATCGAGTATGGGTTAGCTTTTGGTTTATTTTGTTCAATTTATAAACATAACGTATATAAACAATATATGTAAATTTTCAATTTTCATCAAAATGTTTCTGCACTTCAAATAATATTCAGTTCGGTTCGGTTTTATACTTCTATTCAATCCATATTTTCACTCAGCTTTACCATGAAGTAGCAATTAGCGACGTGGTTACGTGAAGTAAAAGATGTGAAAAAAGTCTTAACATCTTTAAAAGATAGAGATTCATTTGGCCACTGCAAATGTTTTAACTTTTAAGTAATAAGAAATAAGATTATCTAATTTTTCTATGGGATTACTCTCGATGTCGATAAAAGATTTACCCCCAAGACCTAAAAAGAAATGTAGAATCTGCCAACGGTTTGATTTGCAATTTTATTTCTTTTGGAAACTTAGGAATCTTTTTTGAACATTTGGGCCATTAGTTTACACAATGGAAAACATTAAAAGCAATACATCTGAGACTACAAGACGGCCCATATCAGCCCAAAGGCTCGAAATAGATTTCTTGTGACCCAATCAACGAATATTAATTAATCAATCCAAGTGGTTTGGTTACCGAGGTTACGGTTCCGTGTAGGCAACCCTAAATCAATTATTACTCTCATATATATAATTATTTAATTTAAATACTCGATATTGACTTCTCTCTCTCTCTTTCCTTCTCCAGTTTCCATCAAAATCGATTCTTTTTTTCCCCTCAGCAAAACCCTAGCTTCGACGAATCGCGTACACTTTCTTCTTCGGGTACGTTTCTTCTCAATTCAAGTATCTAGGGTTCTTCTGCTTCGAATTGATTCACCGATCGTGTTTGTAATTTCGAAATCATGATCTTCGCGTGCTTGAAATTTGCAGAGTCGGATCGAATCGCCATGGCTAAGAGCTCATTCCAGCTTTCTAATCCGCTGGGTTAGTTTCTTAGATCCTCTCTTTGTAGAATTCTTATGATCTTGATTCTTTGTATCTCTGTTTCGGTGTTGGTTATATCTTCTTAGGGATACACATACACTTAACCGAGTTTAACTAATGTCTTAATCCTTGAGATGATCATGATGTTGTTTTGGTTCGTTGATGATTATCAGAGACAAGGATGAATGAAGCGACTCGAATCAGAGAGAAGTACCCTGACAGAGTCCCTGTACGTGAATTCACTCTCTTGATTTAACTTTAAGTTGAGCATTGTGTTCTAATTTAGAATCTGCAACGTTTAGGTGATTGTGGAGAAGGCTGGACAGAGTGATGTTCCTGACATTGACAAGAAGAAGTGAGTAGTGATTTGAGTCTTCTCTCTTTTTGTGAACATTGTGCTTGATCAAAACACTAATGTTTTCTCCACTTTGTTTTAGGTATCTCGTCCCAGCTGATCTAACCGTTGGTCAGTTTGTGTACGTGGTCCGCAAAAGAATCAAGCTTGGAGCTGAGAAAGCTATCTTCGTCTTTGTCAAGGACACATTGCCTCCAACTGGTAAGGGCTTTAAAGTTTCATTCTTTACACTAAAAACTTGGTCTCACTGGTCTTTTTTGTTTTGTTTATGTAATAGCTGCATTGATGTCTGCAATCTATGAGGAACACAAAGATGAAGATGGGTTCCTCTACATGACTTACAGCGGAGAGAACACTTTTGGATCTTTCCTCGTTGCCTGAATAAGTAAATTTCCATCTTTCCATGAATGTACATAGATAAAGGAGGAAGATAAGTTGGACATTCCTTCCTTGTTCTCCCTGGCTTTTGCTTTTGCTTTGTTTTTCATGTTTTGAATCTTTGACATTTGGGTTTATAATCTTCACAAACCATTCCCCTCATATACCTTCTCTTTCATTTTATAATTGTGCTACTGAATCAATTCCATATAAGAGTAATCGATGTTTGAAAACTTGCTCATATCATCATCATCACAAAGGCAAATGTTTTACAAAAGGATAGACCACAACTATACAAAAGTGAAAGCTTTCAAATAGAGAATCTCAAGCTCTTACTTCATCTGTTCTAGCACTCTAGAACTAGACTGAATGGTTTTGTTTTGCAAAGTCGACTGATTTTTTGCTCTTTTTACCGAACAAGATTCAAGAACGATGTCAGAGAATCAACATCTCTCTTCTCCGATGGATACTTGATTGGTCTTGAAGAGTTCTTTGGGAACACAAGTATCGTCGGGAAGCTCCCAAGCTGCAACTCCCTTTTAGCAAACTCCTTCTGGTCACCATCAGCTCTAAACTTAGCCACCTTCACGCCACTCCCACCCAACTTATCCGCCAACTCATCAAACGAACCTTCCATCGCTTGACAAAACGGGCACCAAGGCGCGTAAAGCACAACGATCCAAGCCTCTTTACGATTCCCCAGCTTCATCAGATTCTCAATCCCTTGCCTGCTCAAGCTCACAACATTCTCGCTTTTGAAGATATCAGCAACCGTGGATGACGTCCCATTGACATTAGCCGCTGCGTTTGCGTTGCTGTTCTCCTTGATGTTCCCTTTGTGGAGTCCACACTCTTTAGCCTTGGCGTCTTCCCACCACCATCTCCCTTCTCTCTCGTGCTGACCAGGCAAAACCGCTCTCGTGCACGGCTCACACCCGATTGAAACATACCCCGCAGCGTGAAGCGTGTTGACGGGAACATCCATAGTCCTCAAGAAGTTCCAAACATCGTTCCCTTCGACGTTGGCAACTGGATTCCACTTCACCAAACTACCAGCTCCTCCGTCTAACCCTTCAAACACCGGATCAACTTGAACAACGGGGATCTCTGATCTCGTCCCTGGGGATTGATCTTTCCTTTGTCCAGTGATCCAAGCGCGTAAGCCCTTCAACGCACGCCTCAATGGTCTAACCTTTCTGATGCGGCAACACTCCTGGTGACCGTCTTCGTAGAAAGAGAACAAACCCTTGTTCCTTACAAGAGCTTGGACCTCAACAGCGTCTGGAAACATGTACTCGATCCGAATACCGTAGTGCTTCTCCACGGTGTCGAAGAGTCTGTATGTTTCGGGGTTCAATCTCCCTGTGTCCAAACTGAACACCCTGAAGGGTCTTCCGGTTAAGTGAGCGTACTCAATGAGAGCAACGTCTTCTGCTCCACTAAAGGCGATTGCGATGTCGTTTCCGAACTTCTCAAGAGCCTTGTCCATGATCTCAAGAGGAGAAGCGGTCTCTAGACTCTTTGCTAGCTCCTCGAAGTCTTCCACTTCCACCACATCTAGTTTCTCTGTAACCTCTGTTTTGTAAAGGCAACGAGATCATTAGCATCAACTTTATGTTAGCCAACAAAGATCTTAATTAAACAGAACTTACCAGAAGTCACCATGGACGCTGCTTGAGAAGGAACAAACGACTCCTTTGCAACTGACTGCACATTCAGAGGCTTCACCGATGATGATTGTTTCCCGGATAGACTCAGAGACGCCGTTGAGACATTGACACGATCGGATAACCTCAATGAACCGATCCGTGGAGCCGAAACTGAGGAATAAAACACAAACCGGGTTCGAATTAGTTTCGAATTTTGAACCAATCTAACCCAAAATTCACAACGATTCATTAAGCAATTTTTTAAATTACCTTTGAGCTCTGAGGAAGGGAAGCTAGAGGTTGAGATCACAGAAGAAGAAGATGAAGAAACGTTGATCGCTAGTGCCATTTCACCCAAAGAAAGACAGATTTCTATTACCCAAGTGTGTTTTGTTTTGTTTGAATGAGAGATCTGTCTGAAAGAACGTGGGGATTATAAAAGAAACAGGTGAAACTAGGTTCATTGAACCTGGACACCTTTTCCAATTTTAGGTGGCGGCATTTTCTTGGTATCATTGCTTGCGTCACTTTTGATCGTGGGTGGTAAAGAAACGTCAGTCAACATTGGCCCAACAACTCTTTTCTCTAATAACTAACTGACTTAATACCAAAATGTTTTAAATGTTATATTCTTAGGTTTTTTTATTCTTATTCTAGAAATCTGATTTAAGAAAATATACTAATTATGATGTTTTTGCTAGATTATGATTTTATCATTTAGTATCATCACTAACCAGAGTTTTCTTATAACTCATATAGTGAAACATAACACAATTTCCTGGCCTACTGATTTCTCATAGAAATTGCAAATGTATTAGCTCATTAACCAATTTTCACAGTCAAGATTAGTCTGAGCTTCAATCCAACAAATGCAATCCTAACCTCAACAACGTTTGGTTTTAGTTCAAAATAGGACAACAAAAAAGCAAAAAAACACATAACGCAAAAGCATTCCACCATCTATGGAACATCAAATTCCAGATTTCATACGATCCAAAGACCGGATTATTACTACTCAACCAGACTTTTTTTGTTTCACATCCAAAGACTACAGTGACACAACAACATCACTTGTCTTCTTTAGCTTTTTCCTCTTCCTTCATCTTCTTCTCCCACCTTCTCTTCTTGTAATCAAGCAGCATCTGAGGCATCTTCAGCATAAGCTTCGCAGTGTTCTCTCTTTTCTCAGCTGAGATTCTATCGCACTTATGCCCTTTCCTCTTCGTCCTCATCGCTTTCCTCTCTGGATCATAAGGCCAATCCTCACCAGCAGTCAGCACTTCTTTCCTCAGCATCGCCCTCCTGCGTGCGCTTATCCCTAGAGGCTTCCACGCTCCCATCTCCCAGTAACCCCACACTCCTTTGGTCAGCTCGGTTCTGTACTTATCCAGCTTCGCCCTCCATGGGTGCTGAACCGCCGTCACGGTCTTTGCCACGGCTTCTGCAGCTTTGCCAGCCATTGCTTCTGCAGTAATAGCAAAGAGAAGCACAATTATTTAAACCCATCACTCAGCAAGAATTGTGACACAATTAGATCAAGCTTTGTTAAGAAAGCTATAAAGTTAAACATTTTCTTGTAAATTTAAAGCCGATAAAACCAATTTAAAGATTGTATGTTACGATGATATGATGCATTGAAGCAAAGAACAAAACTTTTAAGACATGGAGAGATGTTTGGTGGTAATGAAAGAACATCATAATAGAGACCGTGAAAACTGACACGACATATGTAACAAAACTAAGCTCAGATTGGTTTTGAGAGACTCGACGCAACCTAAACATCGACAATCAATTTCGATTACCAAATCTAAAGAATCTGGGATCGAATCCCTCTCGACTAACTTTTTTTTTTTTTTTTGACAAAGGGCTTCCTCTCGACTAACTTAGGTCATGATTGTGCAATAGAAATGGAACGGCTAGGCTTAGCTCATCTCTTTCCCTAGATTATTAACTAAAGCGATCTACTTTGAGATCGACACGAGCAAGGGAATGAGAGGAAACACTTACATCGAAGACGAAACCACGCGAGGAAGGTCGGAGAAGGAACCAACAAAGAGTGAGAAAGCGGCGCGGACGAAGAACACACTCAGGGTTTAGCGTTGGGCTTTGTAGCCCACTAGCCCTTTTCCTTTTTTTCCCCCGGAAATATTTTATATCGAATTTGTATATAAATAATTAAGAATTTAACGGACTTATTATTTCTTCTAATATATGTATCCTATACATGTGTATTATTCTATGTAGAAAAAAATCCAAAATACATTCTACTGTACGTATTAATTTATCACTGTCGTTACAAAAAATCTATATTATAATGATTCAGTTTTTGCTATCTCATCAGCGCGCCACATCAGCGTTTTGTGGGTCCCACTTTTAAAAAGAATAAAAAAAATGTTAAGCACATGGTTCGAACCTGGGTTATTGAGATATAAACACCATTATTTATACCACTAAACTAAATGATACTTTGCACATTGATGGCCGAATATTATAATGATTCAGTTTTTGCACTCTCCTCAGCGCGCCATGTCAGCGTTTTGTGGGTCTCACTTTTAAAAAGAATAAAAAAAGTGTCAAGCACATAGTTCGAATCCGGGTTATTGAAATATAAACACCATCATTTATACTACTAAACTAAATGATACTTTGCACATTGATGACCGAAACTAGTATATATTTATGAAGGTCGGAAATCCTTGCTTCTTCGGTTTTTTCTGTGGGTCGGGCCTACAAGTGTATTATGAGTTTTATTTTCAAATGAGATTCATCACGTTATATGAAAAAAAAACAATTATAGTTTTCCCATATTGTAAACTGTCTTTGTTTAACATGAGTTAGAGTTCTTTTCATCATTGTCTTAAACAATACTGAGTTACAGAATTGCGGCGTGTATCTGTTCGTGATCTATTTTTTCACAGGTGAACTCTTCATCTCCTCATCTTAAATCGCTTGATCATAAATGTTCCTGATTCGTAGTCCTTCTCGAAACCCTATATATATGATTCTCATATTTGATGAACCCAATTTGCATCTCCACAAAACTCATTGATTCCTCTTAGCTTTAATCAGCTTCTAGAAAATATCTCTTTCTGCCTCTCCAATTCCTCAAATCGGCATCCTCGGCGTCCGTCACTCAACCTTCGAGTCTCTCCGTCTTGGTCATAGTAGTCAGAGCATAGCCTCTAACCTCCTCGCTTCTAGGATTCCCTGAATTTCAAGAAAGACAGTGAGTTTATGGGAATCACGGTTCTCTTCCTTGATGAAAAGGTAAGTTAATCTTCGATTTATCACACTTATTTAATATAATTGTTTTTAATTGATTTCCAGATTCTTTGTTGAATAATATTATTTGCAGATTCCGTGATTCATGGGTTTATTCCCGCCGGACGTGCTAATCATTACATGTCATCTTTGAAAGCCGGTTTCATTGTGAAAATCGATCGTTTTGAGGTTGTTAGGTGCTCAAGCATGTACAAGATAACTGATCATC
>NC_027748.1:9350643-9405028 GCF_000695525.1 Brassica oleracea var. oleracea
TTTTTTGTCTAATCTTAGAAGTAAACTTCAAAACAAATATACCAACCAATCCAATCACTTCAACTAAAACTCAACGACACATACATCGAGTCAGCTAAACAAATACAAACTACACGGCCAACTATTTAACAATTTACAAACTTACTTTCGCAACAAAGAAGACAAAGACGACAACCAAAATCAGTAAAATGACCTAAACAAAAAAAACAAAGTAAATTACAAACTCTGATAAATACTGCTAACAATGATTTTTGTTTACATATTACCCATCAAATAAAAGATAAACAAACACATCTACACGAGGAGATATAAGAGACAATCCTGACAGACACAAAGACACCAACAACATCTCCACCTGCTCCCTACTCTTGTCTTATAAAAATAGCTTACATGCACAATATAAACATGCCTATGCTATTATCTTCTTATGAGAAATGCATAAATTCGTTTAAAACTAATTAAGACCCAAATACTCAGGACTGTCACTCATTTTATAGTTATTTCTACAAGTCTTCATGTATTTGTTTTAAAGGTCCGGTAAGAGCAACAAGTTAAAAAATAAAATAAAAACATATAACAAACATAATAAGGATAATAAGGATAATAAAAATTATTACTTACACATAACTTACACAACTAAACTGGAGAAAAAATATCTAGAAACAAAAAGTACTCTCAACAACTTTAATATAATTTATGTACTCTCAACAGTACAAGAAACAAATTAAAAAGACAAATAAACAATAAGTCTCAGTGACATGGCAAACAACACCACAAACTATATCAATTACATTATTAACACAATTTAGTCATTCGTAAGTAGAGAACAATGCATACACAGTTCATCATCACAACTCTAACCCTATAACAATTAAAAAACTTGAAAAACAACTCAAAACGCAAAATTCACAACTACAATAACCCTAGCAATATTGAGATGAAACAAGAACTCTGTACACAACTCCGCATTTGCGCGGGGGCAATGCCTCTAGTAATTTATAGTAGTAACACATTCATCCTCTGGCGTCTATCACTCTTTTTTGTTGTTGACTATTGCTGTATATAAACCAGTCGATTTTCTTTTATAATTGTGGGTGTTTGCATCAAAACGTAAATAATCTTTCATGAAACTGATACCAGTGAATAGCGTAACTCTACAATTTTAAATTAGGCTTAAGATATAGTTATGTGTCACATATATATATATATAGCCAAAGTGACAATTTCTTACTCGCATGAATTGAATACCGGACTTAGAAGTTTATGCTCTTTATCTTACCTCACCTTTGGTTGCAATCAGACAATTTACTTACCACATTTTTTAACGAAACTTCAGTCACAGGTATGTCTTGGCCTTTACATCTCAAACTTTTAAAATTGTTTATGACAACTTAATCTCGCATGTCGTCTTAGAGCAAAAGGTTTTAACTTTTGCAAACTCAACAACATAGACATGTTAATGCCAGTTACAAAAAAACATGGACATGTTCATTGTGTATGTATTGTTGAGAAAACTACTATATTTTCATATCCTTAAGTATAAATTTGGAATGTTACCATAAAAACTGAAAGTAAAATTTTCGGACCGAGAATGATAACATATTAAATCGTTAAATTTTAAAAAGATCACTACCTAGTGGAGCACTAAACCATTAATGACAAAGGTACTGATGATCTGAATACTTTTTCGGATGTCGATTTGATGTTCATCCGAGTAGGCACAATATGGAGTTATGGACTCATTTAATCCAAAAGCGATCGTGGAAACGGTTTACCAACTTAATGTATTCTACTACGTGCTTCACCTAACTGAGCATTCTAATGCATGTGCCAACATTAAACTATCATCACATATTCACATGTTTATTTTGCTTTCTATTTTCTTTTTTTTTTTTTTTTGGTAAAATGTTAATATTATACCATTTTTGAATTTTTCACAATGTTGCAAGCAACTTATTACACGAAATGAAACAAGAACAAACACAACACAAAACAAGTCGAAAAAGAACCTCAAGGAAGCTGATACGAGGCAAAATAAAGCTGAAGGAGCGAAGGGCCGGCTGGGGAGGGTGCTGGGACTGAAAGGAGCCGGTCACGAAGTAACCTGTCAAGCGCTAGATGGAGAACACCAGGCGAAGAAGACACAGAGGTGAAGATACACGAGTTTCTTTCTCTCCAGATGATATAGATGATGGACTGAAAGAAAAGCTTGAGTAGAATCACTTGATTTCTGCAGAGTACTCGACTGGAAGATGCAATCCAAGCTGCTGCTGAATGTAGATCTTCAGGCGGGTTAGGCAGAATATTAGATGCAAACGTCAACCAAAGCGCAGAGGAGAAATTGCATTCAAAGAACAGATGGTGATGCGTTTCCACCGCTGAGTTGCAGAGCACGCACTGATCAGTCACATTTAGGCCCCATCTTCGAAGTCTGTCCTTACTAGGAAGCCGTCGAAGGAGAGCCAACCAGGACATGAACGTGTTTCTAGGAATGTTTTCCTTGAACCATATGACTTTATGCCAAAACACAACCGGTGCCGGGATCCGTAGATGTTCCCATGTGATCGTGGAAGAGAAAGAAGGCCCAAAAGAGTTCCCTGACTTGCGCCATAAGTAACAATCTGATCCATTCAAGGATGTCGGTGGTTCAATTGAAGTTATTACCCTTTGGATATTCTGAGCAGCCGGGAACCTCCAAGCCCCATCAACCGCTGCATCAGCCACCGAGGCCCCAACCCTGATTCTTAGACTGCGAGGACCAGTTTGACCCGCCACTCCAATTAATGGACCCAAATCTGTCCAGTGATCATGCCAGAAACTAGCTGCTTTCCCATCTCCAATAGTACATCTCATAAGTTCTGATACAATGGGTTTTAGTTGCAGCATACTACGGATTGTTGGTGAGAAACGAGCTGAGTCAGTAGTCTGCCAGAACCCAGTACGGTGGAAAATATGTTTCCTCATCCAGGAGACCCAAATAGAAGCTGGTGCTGAGAAGTACGACCATACTCTTTTTAGACGAAATACTGTCTCAAACTCCTCAAGGTGCCTTATGCCCAGACCACCCTCTGCTTTTGGCATACATATGTCTCTCCACGATACTTGCGCTCCTCTAGCTGACGTTCCATTCGTCCAAAGGAAAGCTGAACATAAAGAGTCGACCTTTGCATAGAAAGCTTTTGGTAGCACAAACATTCCGCTCCAAAAGTTAACCATCCCATATATTACTGAAGCAACAAGCCTTATTTTTCCAGCAAACGATAAGTATTTGACAGTCCAAGAATGCAACTTTCCTGTTATCTTATCAATGAGTGGCTGTAAGGTGGAAAGAGTAAGTCTACCCGGATTTAGCGGCAGGCCAAGGTAGCGAGTAGGAAAGATACCTTGCTTGAAACCCGAGATACCACTTAGTGCAGCAACCTCACTGTCATTAAATCCCCCGAAAAAAATCTCCGATTTTGAGGGATTCATCTCCAGACCTGACATGTTCTTAAAGTCCATCATCACAGGGGAGATTCTAGCCAGCGAGAGACGAGAGCCGTCAGAGAATATCAGGAGGTCATCAGCAAAAAGAAGGTGTGTGACTTTAGGGTCTTCACACTTTGGATGAAGCTTTATCTTCCCCTGTACCGCAGCCTTTTCAAGGATCTTTGATAGAGCTTCCATCACCATAATGAACAGATACGGAGATATGCAGTCTCCTTGTCTTAAACCCTTTTTTCCTTTGAAAAACCCCGCTAGCTCTCCATTTATAGACATGGAGAATCTCGGTGATGTTATACACTCCTTGACCCATTCCCGGAATACTAGAGGAAAGTCCTGCGCCTCCAACAATTTCATCAAGAAATCCCAGCAGATGGTGTCGAAAGCTTTCCTAATATCAACCTTCAGCATTGAACTCTTTGCACATGTAGCCTTTTCATAATTCCTTATCAACTATGAGGACAGAAGAACATTTTCTCCAAGGCTTCTTCCTTTTAAGAATGCAGATTGATTTGGGCTAATGCAATGTTGGAGTATAGGTTTCAGGCGATTGTCAATGATTTTTGCTATCACTTTGTAAGCAATGTTGCAGCAACTTATCGGGCAGAATTCTCCGAGCTTGCAAGCCTGAGAAGTCTTAGGAATTAGGACTATCGCTGTATTGTTGAGGTCCTTTAGTAGCTTTCCATTTCTAAAAAACTCTTGGACAGCAGCAACAAAGTCATTACCCACGATTGGCCATGAAGATCTAAGGAACTCGACCGAGTAACCGTCTGGTCCGGGGCTCTTGCTAAGAGGCATAGCGAAAACAGTCTTAGTAATCTCCTCACTTGTTACATCCTTCAGCAAACCTGCTTTTTGTTCATCGGAGCATCTAAAGTCCATGAGTTCTCGCAGCTCGTCCACTGTTGCTGGTGATTACATCAAATCTGTCTCGCCCAAGATGCCTTTGAAGTAGTCTACAGCATGCTCCTTGATACCCTCAGTTGTGTTTATCATGTGATCCTCTGAGTCCCTGAAGAAGTGAATATGGTTCCTGCTTGCTCTCTGGATCACTGGTTTCTGGTAAAAGGTAGTGTCCCTATCTCCTAACTGGTGCCACTGAACCCTAGATTTCTGCCGATAAAACTTCTATTCAGCCTTAGCAAGCACTTATAACTTTCCTCTTTCTTCGTGCTCTTGCCTAGCAGTCTCAGTATCAGGATTAGATAGAAGCTGCCTCTGGATCAAAACAACCTGAGACGCCTGTTCCTTTACTCTCAAGGTGATACCACTGTAATTTCTTGCATTCAAGTTCCTCATAGCCGGCTTGAGTAGCTTGAGAGATCGAGCAAGCCTGAACTGCTGAGATCCCTGAGTTGTCTCAAACTTCCAAGAACTCCTCACAGTATCCAAATAGTCCGGATGATCAATTGTATGATGGAAAATTTGAATGGTTTAGGTGCCCGCCGAGTCTGAGAAGGCATCCTAACCAAGCAAGGTGCATGATCAAATTTTTCCGGTTCCAGGAATTCACAAAAAGAGTCAGGAAACAATTGAGCCCAGTGTTGGTTGAATAGCGCATGATCAATTTTTTTCGCCACTGGGTTTGCATCTTGATTGTTCCACCAAGAATAAGTGAGGCCGTTGGCCTGAGCTTTAAACAGTTCAGCCTCCTGCAATGCCAAGTTGAAATCCTCCATCCCAGCAGTATCCACATCAGTCGTCAAGTGTTGGGAGTGCTGGTCTGATCTTAGTATCTGGTTGAAATCCCCTAATACAGCCCAAGGGTATCTCAAAGCAGGGGAATTAGCGTTTATAAAAGCCAGTTCATCCCACAACTGTTGCCTCTCCTCAACTTGATTAAACCCATATACAAAGCTAACCGTGAGTGATAGGTTTTCAGCCAAAATAAATATGCCACAAGTAACCACTTGAGGCGAAGCTTGATAGATCGTCACCGATATAGTCGGATGCCAAACAACGATGATCCTTGCTGGAGATTGGTTATCCGAGTTCGCAAAATGCTTCCATCCAACTGGAAGAGCTCCTGAAATCCGACTTCCATTGTTGTGTTGTATTTTTGTTTCAAGATACACTCCAAAAAGGGGTTTATATTTTCTTATCCAGTCCTTGACTGAAGTGTGGCGTGTTTCGCTATACAGACCTCTTACATTCCACGCAAAAAACATGATTCAAAAGATGATTAAGCTTTGGTAGCCTTGCGGCTACTCTTCCGGTTCAAAACCAAGAAGAAAGGATCGTTCGAAGCTCCTGCCTTATCAGAACCTGAGGCAGAACCATCATCTTCGTGATAAATATGAACTGTGGAAAATCCCAAGTTCCTATCCAACGAGACCACCTACTTTGGTGATGACTCCTTTATGCATGACCTTTCGGCTGCAGGTTCTTTAGTTGAATTCTCAGAAGATTCCTCACTTCCTGCATCCATCGATAATTGGAGATCATCTGTTGACTCCTTGGGTGCTATAAGAGCATCAATTGACTCGCCATGTTGGCATTCTTATTCCACACTTGGTAGAACACTTTGTGGACTAGAAGGCCCGGTGCTAACAGCAACAGAAGCGTCACTGCCCCTACTGCGGTCCCGTCTCCTTGCTCGGGCTGATCTTCCAGGTCTAGAGCGCTTTCTACCCTTGGATTCACGACTCATGGAACGAGCTGAGGGAGGCACATCTTTTCGAGTAGCTGGTGGAACTATAGGTCGCCATTTTTGAGCCTGGAGATGAACATAGGTGTTGTCTGTGGCCAAACTTCCCGCAGTTTGTGCATTTTTCAGGCAGCCAGGGGTAAGAAACAGAGATCTCCACTTCCCTCCCATTAGAAAATCCTGACACAATCCTGTCCGGCAAGGTAGTCAATAAATTAACTTTAACCCACACTTTAGCAACCTCGAAATTTTCTTTTCTTTCAATTTCTGGTGCTAGTGAAACAGGCTTTCCTACTGCAGTTGCAATTCTACTCAGACTCTGCTGGTTGAATAGAAGGTAGGGAACGCCTCTGAGCTCTACTGGCACCACTGCTGATGTTAGTTGAGGCTGCTCAGGCGTAAACTCCGGGGACCAGGCTGCCACGAACATTGGGCATCCCTTTATCATCCAGACTTGTCGACTCAGCAGAGCATCCCTGGTTCTCTCATTTGTAACCTTCAGTAAGTAAATTCCTTCTCCAATCTTATGGACAAAGATCCTAGGTCCTGTGCGAGCCCAAATCGCATTAACAACTCCAATAATCCTTCCCATAGGTGGCACATCCCCCGGGAAGCGAGCGAACACGAATTCCTTGAATTCCACCTTTGCAGATTCAATGTTCTCATCAGGTATCATCACAAATGGAGCACCTGACACATGAGATGTAGGCGTTCCCAGCTCTTGAAGCAAGGTTGACTTTTGAATCCTTGCAGACAAAGTCGGTGCCACATACGCCGACGGAGGAGAATCAGATACAGGGTCCTCAGCCTTCGTCAAGTTTGCCGGTTGAGGATCTGAGATAGTCATAGCACTGGAAGATGAACCTTCCACAGCACACGGAGATGAAGGTTCCATCTACTTCTGGATTTCGCCCAACAAATCGAGCTCACCAGCGAGATCTGGAGAGGACTTTTCTTCCTGAACATCACCAGCAACAGAGTGAGCAGTGGTTGCGGGAAGAATAGCAGTTTTCTTGGTCGCAGCAGAGGTCCCTCTACCACGAGCCGCGAGACGACCTAGCTTAGTAGAGGCCGCAAGCATCGAAGCACCAGGTTTTTTACGCCTCCCCATTGAGAGGGAAAGACAAGTTTACAAGTAAGAAGAGGAGAGACAGAGAGTTCTCGACAATGGCGTGGTGCCGGAGCCGTCGGCGGCGAGAAAGAGGTGAAAAACCCTAATCGCCTTTCAGTCGCCTTTTAATGTAGTTGTTTTGTTTGTCTGGGTTTACTGAAACTTCCACGAAAACTGTAACAACAAATCAGTTGTTCCGAATTCTGAAGATATATGTTAAGGAATTTGATTTAGTATACATACACAGAAGATTATTAGTAATTTGTCACTATTAATAATTTTGAATAAAGCTTTGCTATCGGATATTTTTAACGTAAGTTTTTAATTCAGGTCATTGTTTTTTTTAATAGAATGTAAAATTAATTCAGAATAAAAAAACTTCTTTTGTGTTTACAACTTGTTTCTCTCTCTGATACTACTTGCTAAGATAAGAAATATTTAATTGATCAAAAAAAAAAAAAAAAAAGATAAGAAATATTTAACAGCCCTACAATTCTTTTGCTAGTCATCAAGAACTTATAATACATGAGCTAGGTGTGACGTGTGAGTATATAAAATTCGAATTGCATTAAGCTCTTACTCGTACATTCAACTGGTACATCCAATTTTGGGTCTGCAGCAACTCTTAAATAAGTCTTCGCATGTACCCAACCAAACTATATAGTATAGGTATCTGCATCCACATGCATTAGTCTAAAAATATTCCAGCCAGACTGTGTCTTAGCAGTCAACTCTATAGTACTAAATGCGTTTTTCCAGGAGCCGACCGGATCAACCGACGGAGGCGGACCTACATGGAGAGTAGGGGGACTCCTTAAATAATAAAAAGTTTCTTTGTAAGCCGTGTACAAAGATCTATCTTAGCACAGCTGGTAAAAATTTCTTTTTCTGACACCCCTTAAGTACGCAACCCGAGTTCGATGTACGTAGTTTGCACCTTTTTCTGATTTTATTTGTTTCTTTTTGTTACAGGCCAAAAACCCAATATATTTTCTGCATTTTTATGTAGACCCAAATTAATATTTGGGTTGGACAGTTCACTTTAGTTATTGTTTTTATACATTTACGTGGGTTTCTAAGCCCAAATTGAAGATTTTTTTTTTTTTTAACCAGAAGATTTGTATTTTTTTTAGTTAACAATTTGACAATCCAATATTATATGTAATCAATATTTAATAAAAAATTTAATTTTAATTATTATTATTTAAATATATTCAAAATTAATAAATAAGTTATTTTTGACACCGGTAAAATATATTTCTGGGTCTGCCACTGTTAACCAATATGGTATATCAAAATAATAATAATAATAATATATATATTGTATAGGTATCTGGACATGCCAAGGAGTTTGTATTGGATACTAGGCTTTTTAGATTTGGATACTTGGGCCTTATAGTCACATAGTGAATTCTTACCCGATCCATTATTATATTGCAATTGTGAATTCTGAAAATTTATTCATTACAAACAAAAAAAGTCAACCTATTTCGCGAGTTTTCAGATACTTCAACACCTTTAAATTCAGGTATTATATTCCGTATGTTTTTTTCAAGTTTTCATGTGTAGTAAATTAGTAGTGCAAATCAGAGCTACTATATGATACGCGACATGAAAAACACATCTATTTTTTTTCCAATAAATAGACTATAGTTTTACTAGGGGTTGGCCCGCCCTACGGACGGATAAATCTACAACAAAATTATTTAATATTTCAATATTTTTAATTTCATAAAGCATTTTAAAACAATGAAGATATTTTAAATTTAAGACTATATTGTAAATTTGATTAAAATTTGTTGGTTTGAGTTGAAATAACCGCTAACAAATTTTTAGTGAACATAAAATAATTAAATAAAACAAATTAAGGAAAATTTAAGGATTTATATTTATTTTTTCGATTTTATTTCATTTTGATATAGTAGAAGAAAATCTAAAATAAAAAACAACCGATACATTTTTTGTAAGTGTTTCAAATTTTAATATTTTACACTAATTAATTTCTAACGATATTAATTAATCTATTTCCAAGCTAAATAAATTGAAAATATAATATAATGTAATAATATTATAAAAATTTATATTTTAAAGTAATATATAAATAGTTTCAACAATGTCATAGATAATAATTAATATATTTTATTTAACAACAACTGATGTTTTATAATATATGTTTGTTTCACTTTATATTAGATTTTCAATTTATAATGAAATTTTATTTAATTTTTAGGATTTTATAAATTATCTTTTGTAAATTATTTTAGCATTTGTTAAACTTTGTCTTATAACAAAATTATTTGTTTGAAATTTTGCTCATGCTATTTGAAAATATTTTTTTACAGATTAATAGTTTTATAAATTAATAAAATATTACATTTTTAATTGAAGTTTACTTGAGTTTCATACCACATCATATCAAATAATTTACTTCGAACAAATTATAGTGAACCAAACCGAATCGTAAGTTAACCAAAATAACTAAAATGTAGTGTAACCGTTAATAATCGGGAAATTAAGATGAACCAAACAACATACATGTACTTTCTGAAATTTGTTTTTTTTCTTGAAATGCTAAAACCAAAAAACAAATAACTCAATCCTTATTTTTAGTGTTGGCTATTTTGGCGTTGACTTGACTGGTAACCATCGAAGAACATTAGGAATAAATAGGAAAAAATGAATAGGAATAAAATTTTGGAAATGATGAGGAATGAGAGTTTCTTATCAAAATAAACAAGGAACAAATTTGCATTATAATTCTCTACAAAAAAGGGAATGAAAAGGAATGAAGAGGAAAAAATATTCCTCATGAATGGTAACATTTTTGAGGAACGTTAAGGAATGTAGTGTTCCACTTCATTCCCTTGGTTACCATTCAAGGTGTTGGGGGATCTAGGAAATTGAATTGTCGCGGGTACTTAAGGAAGCTTTTTTAATGTCTTATGTTGTTTTAGTTTGTTTGCCATAGTCCAAAGTTACAGATTCACACGTTTTTTATAGCTACAGTTCTCGTCTTCGTAATTTTTGAAAAAGTAGTTTAATTTTTTTTTTTTTAAATGTAGTTTAATTTCATCTATTATGAAAGTTGAAACCAAAAGTCGAGACCATGAAAATACATGTTGTGCTCAAACTTTTTTAAAAAAAAACTTTGTTTATTCATGAGTAAAGAATATAAACTTTTGAGGTCTGTCACATAAATATAAGATAACATTATGAGGTTTTATTTCATAGAACTGCATGTTGTGAAACTCACTTTGGAAAAATCTATACATGTCTTGAGATCATACTCACACTCTATATGTTTCAAAGTATTGTACATAAACATAACGATCAAGATAAAGGCATGAACATGATACATCAAACAGTGAAAACCAGGAGCATCCTCATCATTCTCCCATCGCATCCTCTTTTCCCACCATCCAATCCTTATCTCAGATTACACACGCAAAGACTTCACCTTTATACCCCAAAAAACACCAACTAACCAATCCGCTATCTTTTCCACACAGTATATTTGCTTCTTCTGTAAATCAGTGATGGCTTAATAATAACCATCAAGCTATATCAGTCTACTCCGACTAAAACCCTACAACTTACCAAACAGGGATACAAAGCAGGAAGCTTGAAGAAACCAGTATCAGATCAGAGATAACATATCCAAACTGAAGAAGATGAACACACGTACCAATATCAGTGTTAACAAATTTAGCGAGAAAAAGCTAAAACAACAAAGAGTGTGAAAAGCTAAAACAACAAAGAGTGTGGTCATACGGTTGAAGATTTCAAGCGAGGAGCTGATTCCTGAAACTAAACGAAGAAAGGAAAAAAAAAGGAAAATTCAATTAGACCATTAACACCTCGACAAAAATCGAGAATCTTAAAAAGATGATAACCCTATAAGGGTCTGATTAATATCAGAGAGAGAGAGAGAGTGAGAGAGAGATTGGAAGCTTATGGAATGAGAGCCGTCAAAGTTAGATCCTTAGTTTTTAGATGCTGAGACATATCTCTATAGCAGAACGATCTTCTTCTGGTATTCGGACACATAAGGGCATCTTCTCATTGTTCTCTTCCCTACTACGACGCTGCCGAGCTGATTGATCTTCAATGTCTGTCGAGAAAGTATTAAATTGTTTGTATGAACAGAGGAATGTTTGAGTAAACATGAGGCTCTAAGATCCTTCAATCATATATAGACACTTTAGAATTTCGGCTTAGCATATGGATTCTTTATCTATCTCGAGTGTGCAAGTCCTTGCAGGATATGTTCAATGCAAGCTAGCCAATCACATCAAACACAAATAATCCCATAAAATCAAGTTGGCAAGTATAAACCATAAGCAACATCTTTGTTCGCTATCATTGCTGACATACACTTGTTCTAATCTAGTGGATTCAAATACAATATTTAACATCATATATTAATCATCTTTGTCTAGTTAGCCAAAATAAGTCCTTTTAAAAAAAAAAAAAAAGGAAGTATAAACCAATCAAAAAGAAAAAGGAACAAAGACTTAGAGCATCATTATCCCTATAACTCCATTTGGGTTTCTTAGTGACTTGTTTAATAATAAAAATTAGTTAAAAAATTTAATTAAGAAACTTATAGATTTTGTGCTCCATTGGGAGTTTCTTAATGAAGGGTTCTTAAAAAAAAAATTTAAACATTGTTGTATTAAAATTAATTTTTTTTTTAAATAAAACATAGTAAAAATAGATTTGAAAAGAAGATGTCATATATGTGATTAAAAAGTAGAAATTGTTTTTGATTACTTTATGTATAAATTTTGATCACAAGATACACTGCAACCAGAATAGACATTCACTAATGATCATCTAGTTCATAAGATCAAGCACAAGAAATAGAAGTCATACTACATACCGGGCAACAGAGAGCTGAGTAACGTCTATAGCACTAACGCATATCCATTTTGCAGCATCAGTGCCAAACAATGCTTGTCCAGCCCACCTATCCATCAAGTGAACAATAAAAGAAAAGATCAATGAGATGAAAGCACAGCATATAATGATATCCACAAGATATCTTACCATGGCAAACTGATATAGCTTGCTCCAAGCGCAAAGTTTCCAACCCATCCATTTTGTTTTAGCTGCAAATAAATGTATTGATAAGTGCTAAACTCCAAAACAGCGCTGAAATATATATATAGAGCTTACCTTAAGAGATGGAGCAGAGCATAATGATAAACAAAGAACCTCTAAAGGCTTTGTCACATCTCAACACAAATATCTATCTCTCTCTGATTATCCATGAGTACTGCCACACAGACAAATCTCTTCTTTTAATTACTAGAAATCAACAGATTGTATAAGATGTTAAACAGGCAAAAGGAAGAGTTTAGTTTACCAAGTGAAATGATGTAAACAGGTACAAACTTGAGGGTTAAACTGTATTAAAATCTCTATCAGGATTGATCATGTTCAGACAGATAAAATTTGAAGCATCTGAAAAGCTCGCGATCAGACATACAAAGAAAAACAAATCTAACAAACCGACTGTTCCATACATCATTTACAACTGAACACATCTAACAAATGATACTAAACAATTTAAGAGACAGAAAGAACAAACATCAGTTTGTCATTTATTGACTGTTAAATGATGATGTTCAGACTAATCAAGTCTGAAGAGACTGTAAAGCTTGCCATCAGACATATACACACAGCAAATCACGACAAACACATAGCTCATTACATCATTTACTATAGAACACAGATCAGAAATGACACTAAACAATCACTGAACGATCTAAGATGTCAAAAAGAGTTCCAACTTTAACAACGTAATCGACATTTCAGAGCAGGCACCAATCAAAAGGACCCAACTTTCACCTCTACACAAACTCAAAAAGAAGAAAGAGAAAAACCTTGACGAGGTTTCCAAGAGTCTTAGTAGATCCCCTGGAAGAAATGAAAACATCATCAATCCCAGCGAACTGAAGCACCATCTTAGGAACCCTAGCCGCCACGATACCAGCACCTCTGGGAGCAGGAACCATCCTCACCGTAACGGAACCACACTTCCCCATAACCTTACAAGGAACCGTATGCGGCTTGCCAATTTTGTTACCCCAGTACCCTCTCCTCACAGGAGATGACGAGAGAAGGGAAAAACAGAGATACGCCGATTGCACGGAGGAGATGATACCTTTCACAAAACCAATCGTCCTCCCGACGGAGAACACGAGAAAAGAGGAGAGAAAGGAGAGAAAGAAAAGAAAAGAAAAAAAAAAAAATTAAAAAAAAAAAAAGAAATTAACAGTTTCATGACACGTGTATTAAGAAACCGCTTAATGATCGGTTGCCAAAACACTTCACTAAGGATCGGTTACCATAATTTCTTTCTGTTTTGATTTAATTAAATGTAAAAACCCTACCAAGAAACTGCATTAATGATGGTCTTAGCAAGATCAAAGACACGTTTATATCCCTTGATGAAACCCAACACTTTCCCATCAAAGTTATGAGTTATGAGTTCAATCAAAGGTGAAATCCTGAATCCTGATTTATTTCTTCTGTAACCATGGAGGAGGGAAGGGGCGTCGAATGAGTTGTAGTGGTTTAAGTGATGTAAATGGGGTCATTAATTACATCGATTGGAGGCTGGCCAGAGACGTTACGAAGCTGGATTTGCAGATGAGTTGTAACAGGTAAGTGATCAAACGAATTGGGCTTTCGGTAGATGATTAACTGGGCTCCTATGTGAACATTACATCCATTAATGAATAAGGCTTTAAAGATCATCAAATAACAAGGTCTAGCCCAATAAGCAGGAGATCTACTCGGCTCGGCGAGTAAAGTCATCGTCTCGGCCCCAGAGTGCATTTAGTCGACGGAGCCGAGCCGACCAAAAGTGTATGGCTCGAAGGAACTCCCCGAAGACACATCTACTCGGTCCACTTGGATAAGACCCAAAAGACATGCTCAGATTAGGGAATTCCAGGACGAAGAGCTTATAAAAGGGGAGGAAGTAGCAGCAAAAGGGGATCGACATTTTACACACACACACTGAGCGGCTAGATCTAGGGTTTTAGTCTCTCTTTACTTCTAATCGCTTGGTACCTTCTCCGGTTAGCTCTTCGAGCTCCGGCTTGTCTCCTTGATTTCTTGTCACTCTTGTAACCCTCTTGATCAGATCTAATAAAACGTCTTCAGTCATCCCACTTTCGAGTTCTTTCAACCTAGTCGACTGAATCCCGTACAAACAATTGGCGCCCACCGTGGGACTGACTAAAGTAACGTTCTAGATCTACATTGCTCAAGGCGACGCAACCTTCGGCGCTTCAGGCGAAGAACCAACCCCTACGCCTAAAGCCGCGCCACCAATCTCCGCAGATTTCATGAGCTCCGTCATGGCTCGACTCGCTCGACAAGACGAAGTTCAGAAGACCACCAACGATCAGCTAGCTGCTTTGGTCACAACACTCACTGCTCCTGACGACCAAACGAGCCGTCCCCAAATGATACGCCGTCGCCTCTTCAACACAAAACCTACGGCGACGGGCGGCGACCACGTCTAAGATGATTCGGAGCCTAACGAACTCCTCCCCGCTGACGCTCCCCAGATAGGACCAGATCTCGCGACCATACACGATATCGCCGAGCTCAAACTCAGTTTTCAGCAAATGAGCTCGAAGATCCATCAAGCTACTAGTGCAGCTCCGCAAATCGAGAGCGTACTCGCCGCAACCTCATGAACTCCTTTCACTATCACACTAACCAACGTGCAGCTCAGGAAGATAGAGAAGCTGCGCCTACCGGAGTACAAACCCGGCGGAGACCCCGTTGAACACATGACAGCTTTCAATATCGCGATGGCACGGGATCGACTCTCCGATGAAGAGAGGGACGCTGGCTACTGTCAACTGTTTGTCGAGACACTCCACGAGAAAGCCCTGACCTGGTTCTCCCAACTAGAGGAGAACTCGATCGGAAGCTTCTGTGACCTATCGGCGGCGTTCCTCAAGACGTACATTATGTTCACAAAGCGCAGCGCTACTGCTTCTAGCCTATGGAACCTCAACCAAACCAAAGATCAGAGCCTCCGCGACTACTTGGAGAAGTTCAAAACGGTAGTCTCAAGGATTGCAATCCCAGACGAAATCGCCATCGATGCCCTGAGGAACACATTGTGGTTCCGCTCTAAATTCTGAGAAGACTTATACCAAAATCCAACCACGTCGCTCCAAGACGCTATCGCTCGCCCTTACAACTTTATCCAAATGGAAGAAGATACAAACGCAATCATCAGCAAGATGAACGCGGCGAAAACTCCAGCGACGAAAAATGCCAACACGTGAGCAGAACCAAGCCAGCACGCTCCTAGCGACAAAAACGGCCGAAAAGAGGGTTACATGTATATCGTCAATGAAAATAACGTACCGATTTCGACCATTGTAGTCCGAGGAGAAGGGTGGAACAAATGGGTCAGAGAGCTCGACTCGCCTGGTGAACCAACTGATATTGTTTGCACGACTCAACCTGCAATAGCAGCAGGTCCAAGGCGGGTCCTTCCAGAACCGTCGATCTCTCCAAGCATTGCAAATATCACGACGTCAAAGGGCATGACACGACGGAGTGTAAATCACTCTACGCGCATTATCTCTCGTCTCTCGCCAGCGGCGACATCAAATTCGAGCGCCTAAAAGCTAAGCCCAAAAACGGCAAAAGTTGGAGCAAGAATAAGGAAACAAGAGCTCAGCGCAAAGCGGCCGACAAAGGCCGACAAAACGAAACGCAGTAGCGAGACGAAGATAAAACTCCTAAGGACGACGGTGAAGACGACTCCTCAGCTGACGAAGAACAGTCGGCCAACCGCAGGCGCATAGAAGTTATACTCTCTCAACAAATCCTATCGTCAGACGACGAGAACGACGATGCGCCTATATCCGGAGATCTGAGAGATGTTCTCAAACGAAAGCTCGAGCCCGAGGACGACAACAGTTCCGAAAATACTGATATTTGGTTAACGCTGAACGCAAGGAAGTTCCAACGTAACTCGACCAATGGTCATGTCCTCAAAGAGCATCCGAAACGTCCCAGCGGTGATCTTCGAGACAAACTCAACGCTAGCATGTGCGATCTTCGCGTTCTCCTCAACCGCTCGAAGCCCACCGGATCTCCGGAGACGGTTGGAACAAACTAAGACGCCAGGCAATCCTACACTGTCGCAAAACGATGACAACACATCAGCTGACCTACGCGACTTTTTAAATTCCAAGCGAGTAAACACAAGACAGCGACTAAACGTCATTATGGGCGGTTCTCCTCCCTGCAGAAAATTCTGTTCGCTCTGTCAAGTATTACCGTCGGCAAGTCGCAACTTCGCAAAGGTGGCCAACTAGTTCGCCAAATCATCCTCCGATAACCTTCTCGCCTGATGACACCGCAGGGATTCACATCCCCCACAATGATCCTCTTCTTGTCGTTCTCGGAATTGGGGAGTACGACGTCACAAAAGTACTCATTGATACGGGAAGCTCCATTGACCTCATCTTCCGAGGAACGCTGCAAAAGATGGGAGTGGACCTCGACGACATTAAGGCATCATCCAGGACATTAATTGGCTTCAATGGATTTTCTGAAACGATATTGGGGACGATTCGTCTTCCGGTACGCGCATGCGGAGTTACTCGAACGGTAAATTTCACTGTCATAAGCACGAAGGCACCATATCATGCGATCCTTGGAACCCCGTGGATACTCTCGATGCAAGCAATCCCATCCACTTATCACCAGTGCATTAAATTTCCCGGTACGGACGACACAATTAAAACGTTGCGAGGAGATCCGAAGGCCGCTCGAGACCTACTGATCGCCACTGTTAAGCTCCAACGTTCTTCTCTACCCGTTAACTATGTCTCTCCTCCGATCTCCAAAGTTTGCCCCCAGAAAGAAGAAGTTCTCGAGTTGCCCATCGACGACACGGATCCAAGCCAGACCGCACGAATCGGCGCATATCTATCCGAGGATATGCAGCAGTCAATCCTCGACTTCCTCAAGAAGAATATATCTACCTTTGCATGGTTCATGGCAGACATGAAAGGAATTGATTCAGCAATAACGACGCACGAGCTTAATGTCGACCCGACCTTCAATCCCATTCGACAAAAGAGACGAAAGCTTGGGCCCGACAGGTCAAAACCTGTGAACGAAGAGGTCGAGCGGTTACTCGGTACCGGCTCAATCGCTGATGTGCGATACCCTGAGTGGTTACAAACCCAGTGGTGGTCAAGAAGAAGAACGGGAAGTGGCGTGTCTGCATCGACTTCACCGACATAAATAAAGCATGCCCAAAAGACGACTACCCTCTTCCCAATATCGACCGTCTAGTCGAATCCACAGCCGGGAATGAGATGCTCACGTTCATGGATGCTTTCTCCGGATTCAACCAGATCATGATGCACCCTGATGATCGCGAGAAAACGGCCTTTATCACAGATTGGGGAACCTACTGCTCTAAGGTCATGCCATTCGGCCTAAAGAACGCGGGGGCAACTTACCAACGACACGTGAATAGAATGTTCGCAGATAAGCTGGATAACACCATGGAAGTATACATTGATGACATGCTTGTTAAGTCGCTACACGCCGCCGATCACCTCCACCATCTACGAGATTGCTTCGAAACTATCAACAAGTATGACATGAAGCTAAATCCGGCGAAGTGCACTTTCGGAGTTTCCTCAGGTGAATTCCTAGGTTACATCATGACACAACGAGGAATTGAAGCCAACCCGCAGCAGATCTCAGCGGTCATGAACCTCCCAAGTCCAAAAAATAGTAGAGAAGTCCAACGGCTCACGGGTCGGATTGCTGTACTCAATCGGTTCATCTCTCGATCTACCGACAAGTGTTTACCATTCTACGATCTCCTACGCGGGAATAAGAAGTTTATCTGGAACGAGAAGTGCGAAAAAGCATTTGCTCAACTCAAACAATATCTGACTACACCGCATGTCCTCGCCAAGCCGGATGCCGGGGACGTTCTATCCCTTTACGTCGCGGTATCCCCCGCAGCAGTCAACATTGTTCTAATAAAGGAAGACCGCGGCGAGCAAAAACCAATCTTCTACACAAGCAGGCGTATGACATGACCGGAAACGCGATACCCAACTCTGGAGAAGATGGCCCTGGCTGTCGTCGAAGCAACAAGAAAGCTTCGCCCGTATTTTCAGTCACATTCGATGGAGGTACTAACCGACCAGCCTCTCCGAACCATACTTTAAAACACCAACAGGTCGGGAAGACTAACAAAGTGGGCTATCGAACTCGGTGAGTTTGATATTACTTACAAGAACCGTACGGCAGCAAAGTCCCAGGTCCTCGCAGATTTCTTAGTTGAGCTGGCTCCGGATCTGGAGCAAGACCTCGCACTCCCGAACCCAAACTGGACCCTTTATCTCGACAGATCTTCAACCAACAAGGGCGCGGGGGCCAGAGTCTAGTTGCAGTCCCCAACCGGAGAATTGATCAGACAGTCTTTTAGCTTCGGCTTCCCAGCATCGAACAACGAGGCAGAATACGAATCTCTGATCGCTGGACTCCGCTTAGCGAAAGCTATCAAGGCTAAACGTCTAAGCGTCTACTGTGACTCACAACTAGTCGACAGTTAGTTCAACGGCGATTACGACACCCGCAACGACCGAATGGACGCTTACCTCAAGATAGTCCAAGGTCTAGCACTAGAGTTCGAATTCCTCGAACTCAACAAAGTCCCCAAAGGAGAGAACGTCTGCGCCGACGTCCTCGCGGTGCTTGGTATTAAGCTTGAGATCAGGTTAAACGAACCATCCCAATACACCGTATTGAGAAGCCAGGTATCGATATCTCGACCGACCAAACGGTCATCGTGGTCCCGGTCACCGACAATGGGACTGGTCACGAGGCCACCACGCCGGATACTAAAAGGTTTGACCCCGACTGGAGAACGGAGTTCATCGATTATCTTAGCAAGGGAGATGATGAACTCCATCGATGGACCGCGAGTAAAGTACTCCTCAAATGCATTCACGGCGACGAAACCGTAAGGGTTATGACCAAAACACACGAAGGCGTTGGAGGCAATCATTCAAACGGTCGAGCCTTGGCAATTAAAGTGACAAGCCTGGGTTTCTTTTGGCGACGATGAACGCAGACTGCAAGTCCTATGCCATACGTTGCGACAAATGCCAAAGACATGCACCAAGTATCCACTGCCCGACTGAAATGCTACGGACGACGACAGCACCATATCCATTCATGCGATGGGGACATCGTAGGACCGCTCCCCAGTTCTCGACAACGACGTTTTGTTCTAGTCCTCACTGACTACTTCACAAAGTGGATTGAGGCTGAAGCCTTCGCTCAAGTCACGGACAAAGAAGTCCGCAACTTTGTATGGAAGAATTTTATCGGCCGCCACGGTTTGCCATACGAAATTTTTACTGATAACGGATCGCAGTTCATGTCAGGCAACTTCAAAAAATTCTGCAGCAAGTGGAACATCCGGTTAAGCCCTTCCACCCCTCGCTACCCGCAAGGAAATGGTCAAGCAGAATCCTCCAACAAGCTTATGATTGACGGCATCAAGAAGCGCCTAGATCTGAAGAAAGGGCATTGGGCCGACGAACTCGACGGAGTCCTGGGGAGTCACCGCACGACACCAAGAGGTGCGACTAAATCAACACCATTCTCACTTGCATACGGTGTCGAGGCTATGGCCCCTGCGGAGGTCAACGTTACAAGCCTCTGACGCTCAAAGATGCCCCAGTACATAGAGCTCAACAAGGATATGCTGCTCGACGCCTTTGACGAGATCGAAGAACGAAGGGACCAAACTTTGCTACGGGATCTTCGACAACTTCCCTTCCGGTCGACTCATTCGGAACAGGAGGGTCTCGGGCCTCTTCAGTCATGGAGGGAAGTGGCCCCTCAGCGTCACCCGGAGTAATTGCAAGAGGATCGACATCCGTAGTCGAAGGCGGGACGCTCGAGTCACCTCCTTTGTCATCTGCACTTGTTCCCTCCTCCTCGACGGTCTCCTCGGTCTTCTTGACCTGATCACCGTCGTCCTGTTCTTCAGAAGAAGAGTCCACGACCACAACATGATCTTTTGGATCCACATTCTCTACTCCCTCCTCTCGAACCAAGACACTATCGTCTTTAGGGTTCGTCTCCTTGGTCGCCTCCATAAGAGCCGACGTAATGTCTGTCGGCGGCCCCCCAGATCTCCCTTCGGAATGATCTTCCACAGTATCGCATGGAGTCAGCAGTTGTGAAGTCGCTTCTAATCCAATCAACTTACTATTTGACCCATATGGGTCAAGCGTCGCCATAAACGCCTCGCTAACGAACCTAGAAGGAAGGTTAAGTGGGGACAAAGTAAGGCCGCTCTCGGATAGCGGGTCAAGGTGAAGTTTGGCAACCTCAGCCTCGTGAAGCTTCTCCTGCTCTATGAAAATGTTTATCATCTCCTGCGGGATTTCCGTCCCGTTGTCCCTTATCACCTCGAGGCATTTCCTCGTTCCTGAGGCCTGTCCATACAGATTCTTGGCTTTCTCGAAAGCATCAAGGCGAGCTAAGTGGTCTTTGACTCGACCAAGGCAGCGAGTAGACTTGTCTGCCATGGCAGTTTGGACCTTGACCCTCTCGCGAGTAACTTCCTGAATTCGAGAGTCCCTTAAGTGCTGCCTCTCCTTGACCAGCCCCTCAACAACGGCATCCCTCTCTTCTTGAAGCTCCACCTTCTCCTTCTCAAGGGCAGCGGCAGTCTGTTCCAGACGAGTTTTTTCGCGCATAAGCTCCTTCTTTACAAGTCGATCAGACTTAAGCTTGCCTTCGAGTTCCTCGAATGACTCGAAGAACTTCTTTTTCCTCAGCCACCTTGTCGTTAGCTTTCTTGTTCTCAGCCCGTAATCTCTCAATCACGCTCAGCCTGGTCCGCACAAGCCTCTCTGACGCGCCTAATTGGATCATCGTCTGCTTCAGAGCGCTGTCATACTTCTCGATGAGTTAATTCATACTCTCGTCGCTCTGCACAATAGCAAAAACAACAATGGTTTCCTTTAGCGTACTAGAGGGTCCTGTCTAGACTAGTAAAAGGGGTAAGCAAGTTACCCATTGTCTTATGAAGGCGGCGTCGATGTACTCGTCTTTGAAGTATAGGTCCCCTATTGGCGGCAACTCCCTAGGCCCGCCACGGATCTGGCGCGTCAACTCCGCGCACTGGAGAGGATTAAACACCAGGGGAGTCTTCTCGTCGTACAGGAACTCCACGCGGTCTGGGAATTCGACCCTCGTCCTCTTCGAGAGTGAACCCTCACTCTAAATGCCCTTCCTCGTCGCCGACGTAGGAGCGGCCCTCTCACTTGATGGAGATTCACCCCGAGGCTCACCCTCGGATCTAGACGCCTTCCCTTCGCCCCTCGAAGGATCTTCAGATGAAGGGAGATCATCGGGACGGTCCCCGTCAATTGAACAACGTGCCCCCTCTTCGACGGACTTCTTCTTCTTCGCTCTCTTTTTCGGTCGCTCCTCAGGCGACGCCTTAGTAGAACCAGTCTGCGCTGGGCCCTCCGCAGTGTCTTCTCAAACGACTGTTGAGGCTTCATTTTGGTCGTTAGAAGGATCCTCACGAGGCCTTTTCTTCCCGTCCTTCTTCTTCTTCTTCTTCTTCTTTGAGACTTTTAGAGACATCAACAGAAGGCAGAGCTTCCTCCAAAGGAACACTCTCCTCAAGAGAGGCAGACTGCTGCCCTTCGGCGACACGTTTCTTCGCCTTCCCCATCGTCTTCTCTCCATAATTTGGAGCCAACGGCTCCACGTTTGCGTCTTCCACGACAAGACTGGGCCTAACATCTGAAGCACCAGCGGAAGACGACCTCATCGACAACATCTGAAGTTTCCCTTTTAGCAAGGCACTCAGATCTGGAACTCTCTCCATCTCTCTAGCTTTGTTCAAAAGCTTTTTCTGCTTCCAGGTAAATAAGGACAGGCGAGATTTGCGAGGGCCAAGTACAACAGGAAGTCTCGACTCCCAATCAACTGCAAAATAGAAGAGACGACAAAAACGTGAAGCTGACGCAATTATCTATCAACAGAATTTCTCGGCCAAAGATCAAAGAGCTCACCTCTAGCAATCCAAGCATGCTGACGCCTTATCCACTCTCGACTAAGATCTGGCCAACGGAGATGGCTGTGAGCTGCATTCACTTGGGCACTGTCGAAGAACTTCTCCGGGTATGCGATTGTATTCGGGTGACGAACTGCAACAATAAAAAGAAACACATGGCCAGGACCCCCGAGTAAAACATGACACTAACATACGGTATCTACCAAGCGTTTTATTCCAAAGAACGCGATAGTCGTCCCCAGGGGGCTCTGCGAAGACGTGCTCGTCAGATTTGATATAAAAGTAAGAACGCTGCCAGTCCTTCGTCTTGTTCGGATTCCTGATCAAAACGTTATAGTTCAAACTCATCTTCACCGAGAATATCCCATGCGGCTCAGCCTTCGTGAAAGTTAACTCTTCAAACACTCTCACGCTCATCGAGATGTCTATCTCTGCGGCCAATACCATCAGCATGACTACAATGCGCAGCGACCCGTTAAGTAACTGGCAGATTGCAATATCCCGACGGAACGCATAGGACGTGATCAGCCGGGGAATCGGAAACAAGAGTTTCGTATGGTCTCCGAAATAGGACTCGTACACACACTAGTAGCCGACCAGAGGCGACCAAGGACGCTGCCCATTAGAAGGAATGATGTATGTAACGCCGGTACCTCCACATCGCCTCAACAAATTCTTCACCGTCTTGTGAGAAAAGCAAGAATCAAACACGTTCTTCCACGACTGACCGTCGGCCCGTGGATCACGCAACGATTCCGGCGGAAGTGGAGAAAGCTCCTCAAAGATTCCGTCAGGATGGTAAATCGTAGGCCAGTCTATCAGACGAGCCGGTCTCGGAGGCCTCGAAACCTGGCTTAACGCTCCAGAATTGTGACGTTCCAAACTTCTCGAGACACCACTTCGATCTTCTCGGTCATTATCCCCACTACTGCTCGCATCGCTACCTACACTAACTTCGGTACGACCAGCGGATTTCTCTTGAATCTGCATGTGAGACTCAGCGACTAGAAGGCGCTGAGATAGACTCATATTCTCCGTATCCCGCATGACGTCGCGATGGATCAGATCAAACTCATCTAACGGGCTACCATTCGCCGTCAAGTCTTTGGTCGGGCTCGGAGTGGTAGCAATGTCCTTTCCTTTCTCTTCGCGTGATAGTCGACTCTTCAGAGGCGTGCTTGTCATTCTGAGGACGACTAAACTGACAATCAAAGCGCTGACTCACCAAAAACGAATCTAGAAAGAGAAATTAAACTAGAGAGAAGGGAGAGAAAGTTGGATACTTGAGTATGCAGAGGAGAATGACGAAAGCAAAGTAAAGAAGCCTATTTATAGCAAAAATGGAGGCACACTTCCCAAGCGTAATCATTAGGTCTAGAAAGGCCAAAATGGGCCTCAAGGGCCGCCTACTTGCCCAAGAACCTACTCGCAACGGTTCGGTTTCTCGCCCAAACCGATTTCTGGTTAACGAACAAACAAAAATCAATCTTCGGTTTACACCCAGACCGGGTTTTACCGTTAGATGGTTAGTGAGTAAACCTCTTGATCCGCCTAAAAAGCGTCCTATGCCGTGAAAACGACAAGAACGAAGCGGGCAAACTTCGACAAAACTTAAACTTTACTCAAGGGACTAACGTGTCTAACGGTGATCAGGGAGACGCATCTTCACAGTCACTTCGAGAAGAAACTACAAGCGACTAAACGTGCTTAAGGACGGCTAGAAAGGCCGAGTAAAATGTGTTCTCAACCAAGAATTGAAACTCACGAAAGGAAGACCTATATGATCTTTCTACTCGGTCGACTAACGATGACACGTCTCTTGCCCTAGAACTTGTTATCCGAGCAAACCTGACCCACAAATTCACTTGAGACCGTTGCGATGCTCACAAGTGAATTGATTAACTGGGCTCCTATGTGAACATTACATCCATTAATGAATAAGGCTTTAAAGATCATCAAATAACAAGGTCTAGCCCAATAAGCAGGAGATCTACTCGGCTCGGCGATTAAAATCATCGGCTCGGCCCCATAGTGCTTTTAGTCGACGGAGCCGAGCCGACCAAAAGTGTATGGCTCGAAGGGACTCCCCGAAGGCCCATTTACTCGGTCCACTTGGATAAGGCCCCAAAGACACGCTCATATTAGGACATTCCAGGATGAAGAGCTTATAAAAGGGGAGGAAGTAGCAGCAAAGGGGGGATCGACACTTTACACACACACACTGAGCGACTATATCTAGGGTTTTAGTCTCTCTTTACTTCTAATCGCTTGGTACCTCCTCCGGTTAGCCCTTCGAGCTCCGGCTTGTCTCCTTGATTTCTTGTCACTCTTGTAACCCTCTTGATCAGATCTAATAAAACGTCTTCAGTCATCCCACTTTCGAGTTTTTTAAACCTAGTCGACTGAATCCCGTACAAACAGTAACTAATCCATGAAGAAATCTGAACAAATCGAGAAGATGCAAGTATCAATCAATACAATAGTAAAAGCAAATATAAGCCATGAGGAGGGTGTCCACATCCCCAAAAAAATCGACCTATAGGAAAACAGATTTCTGCCACGTCAAAGGCCTCGCCAACGCCATTTGGGCTTCAAATTTCACCGGCCCGACATCGTTCAAATTCGAGAAGCCCGTGAAGCCCATCTCGCGACTAAGTTCCCTTTCCCCTTTCCGCGAAGTACAAACCCTAATTTTGCAAAATCGATTGTCAAACCCTTCCTCTTCCTCTTCTTCATTTCCTCCGTTTCACGAATCTTTCACCTACGAACAATCAATTCCCTCCCTACTCATGTACACTCTTTAATCTCATTAATGGATCCTTTTCACTTTCTCCCTCTGAGATTCTATGGATTCTTTTCGCTTTCTCTCTCTGAGATTCTATATATATATCTTACTCGGTGTTTTATTTTCATCAAAAGTCGTTATATCCTCTCGACTGTACATTGCGATGACGTTTTCCGGTGTTCCCGACACAGTGAAAACGAACGGCGAAGCGGCGGTCCCCTCCAGTCCGGTCAAACCCGTCGCCCAAACCGGTGTCTCTTCCGGCGATGTCAATTAGATGAAATCAAAAGGCGTAGCGGATGTCTCCTCCAGTCCGATCAAACTAATCGGCAAAACCGGTGCCTCTTCCAGCCTCAACATCGGCGTTAGGGGCAAAGCCTCTGTTTCTTCCAGCGCTAAAGGCAAAGCTATCGTCTCCGACAACGTAGGGGATGTGGTTACCTTCAAAGGCGTGACATTCGGGCCCCATGAAGGCGAGGTACAGTTTCGGTTGATCCACTTTTGGGAGGTTTGGAATGCTCAGACGAAGGTGCTTATCGACCTCGAAATGCTTCTCATCGATGAAGAGGTATAAACCGAGATCTTTTTTACAAGATTAGTTTAGAAAATTGTTTGGTCGAAATGCTATGATATCATAACACCTGTTTGCTAATCATCGCTTACACAGTTAAGAAGACTAAGTTAGTTTAACGGTTACGATTCGTTCACATAGTGGATTTAAACCAAATGTTTGCTAAAGATGTCTTAATAGATCTCAGCAACATCCAACATACTGATAGTTAAGATTACTTTAGCAACAAAATAGATTGATTAGATAATTAGTTGTTGTTAGCACCATCATGAGAATTTTGTTGTTGTTCATTGTAGGTTAAATATCTTAATTATTTTTGTTTTCAACTAAAGATATCCTCAGTAGCATCTCTAATTGATTCTCTTTTAACAACAGGAAACTGTAATCCAGAGCTTCATTCCCCATGGAAGGATTGAGACTTATTTGCGTCACATGAAAGCTGGTGCTACTTACCGACTCAACAAGTTTTACGGATCAAAGAGCAAGACTATTTACCGGGTAGCTGAACCAAGTGTCACTATTAGCTTCTCAGGGAACTCTGTCATCTCTGTTCTCGAGGACAGTTCGATCCGTTTCCCTGAGGATTGGTTCCGGATCCATGGATACAAAGAATTTGAAGCTGCATGCGACTTGAGAGGTGATCTTTATGGTAAGTTCTCAACATCATTACACCCCATCACTGTTTGTATTGGATAATAGTTTAATCTAATCTTAAATATTATGTTATCATCTGATTAAATATTGTAATGATTCTGAAGTGTTTGCCTAGGATAATGTTTTCATACAGACTCAGAAATTTTGGTTTTATTGCTGGGTTTATAACATATAAAACATTGAGTTTGATTGTCTTCTCTTGCAGATTATGTTGGCCACATCAAACTTTTGAATGGGCAGGTTCCCAATGACAGTCTCTGCTTGATGAAGCAGAGATAGCTGCATCCCGCCGAGTTGAGCTTCATGTTCAAACACATGAGTAAGTTAATCTCTATCTTCTTCCATATTCACATATGGTCTATCTTACCACACGAGTTTGTGTTGTTACAGAGATCTCGTGTTGAAGTTGTACCTCTGGGACAAGGTTGCCTTTGAGTTCTGTGAAAAGTTTAAAGCATCTGGAGGCACTGCACGTGTTATCTTAGTCACCACCTTAAACCCGAAACGGTTTGTAGGTTTGTATTACCAACTTTTAATTGCTGTTTTAAGATGTTAAATAGGGTTGGGATCGTATCTGGTTAGGTTAGTTTTAAGTAAGTATTATTTTCTGTGATGCAGAGTTATTGAAAGATACCGGTAGAACTGTTTTTTTTTTAATTGACTTTAGAGTTTATTAGCTATGTACCATTTGAAAAAATATGTTAAGAAATAAGAGTCGACTAAGCTAGATGAGATCTGAGAAAAAGATATTGGTAGAAATGCTTTTTTGAATTGACTTTAGAGTTTATTAGCTATGAAGCATTTAAAAAATATGTGAATAATTAAGAGTAGACTGAGCAAGATAGGATCTGAGTAACAGATATTCAAATGAATATGCATATTCTCTTAATTTCATTATATCATAATTTTGCTTCTGTATCATGGCATTGGTTCTGTTATAGGCGTCCTATCTCTATCTTCTATGACGCCTTCACGGGTATTTCTGGATAGTGATGTCCAAGAAACCCGGTTATACCTCAGTTGGTAAGGTTTAAGGTTTCATGTATTGGAATGTCATTTGAATTACTCCACTATTGTAATGTCTGGTTTGACATTTTCTTCAGGCTGAACTCGAAGTTAGATGTTGCCAACAGAGTTAACGCAAAGGTGGTCACCAAGCCTGAGACAGCGACCTTGGGGAAACTTTTCTCCTATATGAAGCAGGCACCCGCTAAGGTATTATAGTCCCAATGTCTGATACATTCAATAAGATAATCTAAGTTTCTCATTGAATTTTACAAACACTTTTCCAGGTTGCTTGGTTTGAGTGCATAAAAACTATTGATGATGTTGTGCACGGTTCTGGGTGGTATTATATAGGCTGTGGTGTGTGCCATACTAAGGCAACCAAAGGGCCTACAACGCTTTTGTGTAAGAAATGTGGGAAGAGTGAAATTGTTGGTGTGGCACAGTAAGTGGTTTAGATTTAGTTATACACATTCTTTGACTGCAATGGTTATTGATGTCTCTCTGTTACAGGTACCTGTCGAAGCTCTCTGTTTATGACCACAATGATCAAGCCGTATTTGTTGTCCTTGGTGATGCTGGTGAGGAGTTGACTGGAAAGAAAGCTGCTGAATTGGTTGAGAGCTATTACCAGGTAATTAGAAACCTGTATGTTTATGAGATTTAAAAACTTATTCTTACAAAAAATTTGAAGATGTATTCTGAGAATGTCTAAATGTATGTTAGGCCAATGATAGTGTAGGAGAGGATCATATAGTTCCAGTGCCTCAAGCTATGATTGATACCATTGGACAGACACGGAAGTTCATTGTGAAGGTTTTAAATCACAATCTGACTGCCAAGAGCCAGACTTTAACTGTGACAAAGGTGCTCCCTCTTGAAGCCCCAGAACCCGAAGGCAACTTAGGAGAGAATGTTGATGAGGAACCTGATAATGAAAGGGAGGATCATGCAGATGAGTCGGTGAAAAGGGGTGATGATGGGATTGAGTCAGAAGGTGCTAAGCGTGCCAAAAGTGGCTAATGAAGTCTTATTACTGGTTTTGTTTTATTTAAGACTATGCTTTATTTTTTTCCTTTTTCGGGATTTTGCCTTTGCAGCATTATAACAACCTTGGTTATAATCTCTTTTGCTTATAATATCTATTATTAATCTCTTTCCATGTTATAGAGTTTGACTAAAAAAACAATAATGCCTATCTATATATATATATATGAGAATTTGGAAAAAATGATAGATAAATCATTATACCTGCTTGAAGGCTGAACGACGGAGTAGTGTATATAAAAAATTGTTGCTATATTCTTCGTAACGTAGGTTAAAATACTACTTGCCAAAACAGGGAGGTGTGATTATGATCGGTTAAGGTGGCCAAGATTTAATGATTATGATTTAAATTTGTAATAAATTAGAAATGGTTCATATTAGAATTCAAGTGTGTAAAGCACGTCCTATTTGACTATAATTTAAATGTTGTCATAACTATGGACAGTTTTTAGATTTTTTTTGAGGTGGAGTTGCAGTATGAAAATGAAATTTCAATATTTTTGTTCTTATGTTTGAGAATAAACTAATGGTTTAGTAAGAAGCGTGAGGCTTTGGAAGTTTTAAATAATTTTCTATATTACATTATAATTAATTTTGCTTTTTTTATATATAGACAGTTTTTTTTATTGATAAGGGATTTATAATTTTATATTTGTATTTGTGGTCTATATAGTTTAAATTTAATTATGTTAATATAATTGTTTTTATGTTTTTAAAATTTAAAGCTTCAAATAAGAGGATGCAGTGATAATAATTTTTTTAACGTATTTTAAACAGCCAATGTTGGCAATCACATTAAAAAGTAAAAATAGTAATGAGAAGAATGCAACCGGTTATCACTATTTGCATGTACACCTTAGTCTTTTTTATTTCTTGGTTTATTTTAAATTTTGTATTCATTTTATTTGACCAATTGTATTTGAATATTTTACTATTCTTTCTTATTGGTATATATGTAGATTTTTTTTTCTTTTATATTACATCGTTTATGTTATTGTAGTTTATGATTACGTTAATAGTTTTAAATTGATTTTGATACAAATCTTGAAACTGAAATATATTTTATAACTATGATCAATTTATTAAGGTTAAGACCAAGTTATGTTTATTAATTTGTAACTTCTTTACTATTCAACATATATTAATGTTGTAACTTATGGTGTATTAAAAAAAACTTTTAGAATTTGCCACCTATATAAACCCCTACATTCTGATTCCATTATACAACTCCTCCGTACCTCTTAACAACTCCTCCAAAATCTAAACATGAGTCAGGTATTTTGGGTTCTACGCCACAAAACGGAACCATCTTTATCATCTCCAAAAAGAATCATTACCATGAAGATAAAGAGGCCAAGGACACAACAAACAAAAATTGTGATATACGTCGCCCTGAAGACAGCAAGCAATGGCCACCTAATCCACGATACAGTAGGCGATATGGAGTACATGCTTGAATACCATGAAATTGATTTTGATTCGGTGATGGAGATTATCAAGCAGACTTCTGACTTTGTCGCATGCACTATTCCGACGCTCGATGATCCCACAGATACAGATCTTGATATAATTGTTAAGATATCTGATCACAACCTAGACGTTTTCCGCAGAATTAACCTAGACGTCTATATCATCGAGCTTCGTGAAAACTGAAGAGAACCCATCCCTAGCGAAAAAGATGATTTATGCCCAATTTGCGGAATTGCTTTCCGCAAAAACTTGCTTTCCGCAAATTGGGCATATATCATCTTTTTCACTAGGGATGGGTTCTCTTTGGTTTTAACGAAGCTCGATGATATAGACGCCTAGGTCAATTCTGCGGAAAGCGTCTAGGTTGTGATCAGATATCTTAACAATTATATCAAGATCTGTATCTGTGGGATCATCGAGCGTCGGAATAGTGCGTGCGACAAAGTCAGAAATCTGCTTGATAATCTCCATCACCTAATCAAAATCAATTTCATGGTATTCAAGCATGTACTCCATATCGCCTACCGTATCGTGGATTAGGTGGCCATTGCTTGCTGTATTCAGGACGACGAATATCACAATTTTTGTTTGTTGTGTCCTTGGCCTCTTTATCTTCATGGTAATGATTCTTTTTGGAGATGATAAAGATGGTTTCGTTTTGTGGCGTAGAACCCAAAATACTTGACTCATGTTTAGATTTTGGAGGAGTTGTTTAGAGGTATGGAGGAGTTGTATAATGGAATCAGAATGTAGGGATTTATATATGTGGCAAATTCTAAAAGTTTTTTTTAATACACCATAAGTTACAACATTAATATATGTTGAATAGTAAAGAAGTTACAAATTAATAAACATAACTTGGTCTTAACCTTAATAAATTGATCATAGTTATAAAATATATTTCAGTTTCAAGATTTGTATCAAAATCAATTTAAAACTAGTAACGTAATCATAAACTACAATAACATAAACTATGTGCTATAAAAGAAAAAAAATCTACATATATACCAGTAAGAAAGAATAGTAAAATATTCAAATTAAATTGGTCAAATAAAATGAATACAAAATTAAAAATAAACCAAGAAATAAAAAAGACTAAGGTGTACATGTAAATAGTGATAACCGGTTGCATTCTTCTCACTACTATTTTTACTTTTTAATGTCATTGCCTACATTGACTGTTTAAAATACGTTAAAAAAATTATTATCACTGCATCCTTTTATTTGACGCTTTAAATTATAAAAATATAAAAACAATTATATTAACATAATTAAATTTAAACTATATAGACCACAAATACAAATATAAAATTATAAATCATTTATCAATAAAAAAACTGTCTATATATAAAAAAAGCAAAATTAATTATAATGTAATATAGAGAATTATTTAAACAACAAAATTTATTTTCCTAATATAATCAATGCAAATTTTTAATATCATTAAATGTAACATATTTTATATTTACGTTTACAAATTAAAACTAAATTAAAATTTAATTGCAACAAGTATTTTATCCGTGGAAACTTTTATTAGACAATAAGTTAATTTGGTTTAGATAAAGTACTAAACAAACATCTGTTGGAAATAGTCTTCACCGTCACAACGTCAACTGTAATGAAAGAGAACCAACCGACTGGATCAAAATAAACTACTTAGCTATTGTGTATAAGGCTACATACGGTACAGTTGTGTTTGTGTCGATTGATGTAATCTATATTCAGTAAAGATCAAAACAAATGTGTTTCTCTGTTCCATACCTAATTACATGGACATAAAGGTGGTCAGATACAAATTCTTAGTCAGCACTCACCAGGAACACGTGTATTAGATATTAGTAATCCATAATAGTATTAAACAAACAAACAAAAACTATGTTATCTTTTTGATTTGATAAAAAAAAAATTGAACTTAAAATAAAATATTAATTTACTAAATAAACATTTTAAATATGAGGATCATATCAAACAAATAGATCATGTATATTTATTAATTTTATTATATAATTAACATATACTCAAAATATTATATTTTAAATTATCAGTTTATAAGTAATAGTCTTAAGGAATAAAAATAAGATATATTAGTAATCCCCAATAATATTAACCAAAAATAATAATTTTTTTTTATTGGAAAAAAATTTGAACTTAAAATAAAATATTAAATTACTAAAATAAACTTTTAAATATGAGGATCACATCAAAAAAATTAAAACAGGTATATATTATTAGTTTTATTATATAATTTACATATACTTATACTAATATATTTTAATTGATTGATTTATTTAGTCCGAAAGGTTTATATACATAACTATACCCATATATTAGGATTTCTTAAAAAAGGAAATCTATTCAGTATACTCGGTATTACCAAATTCAAACCACTTTCTATATCTCGGTTCGGTTCGTTTTTAGTTGATTCTTTTTTATCGGATTTAACACCCCTAAATAATTCCAATAGCACGTACAATTTTTCAAGGATATTATATATTCAGATCACTATCCAATAAAAGTGACAACAATCAATTATATATATTAGGTTTAAATAGTCTGCACCTTTTCTTTATAGATTAATTATTAGTAAAAAATAATTGTGTATTCAAAAATAAAAAATAAAAAATAGTACTCAATCAATTCGTACTTAAAATTTGTCTCTTTTTACAATATATAGTTTCTTCTGAACTGTTTAAACATATATAACATATTTGAAACTTGATCAAATTATGATATTTATTTCAAACATATTTTAGTTAGCACATGAAAAATTATAATCCAATTTCAAATAACTGTAACTATAGTTGAAATCCCAAGTTAATTAACATTTATTACGATGTATACAGAAATACATATATTTAGATGAATATATAAATACATTTATCACATCACCATAAAAATATCAAATTAAATTTATACTATACATTAAATCCCAAAATACATTAAAACAACAATGTGTAGTTAATTTTAAAATTTTTTTTGCTAATTTAAAATAAACAGTTATTTGATTTTCACCATACAAATATTTCAGGCGGACAACCGCAAAAAAGAAACGACGCCGTCTGCGTGGATCACGTACGAAAGGTGAGTCCTTACTCTCATAAAATATTTAAAATTAAGATTGAAATTCTCTCATCATAGTACTTTAATTATGTATATTTTCAGTTCATCTGGTTAATGATCGACCAACATTCAAACCAAAATATTATGACTGTAAGTTTATATGGATTATAACATTATACTTTAATCAATACTTATTCATCAAACAAACTGAGTTTTCAAATTTAATCAAATAGGTGGTTGCGATGACTGCGACTCTTACAGTAAGAAACAATACTATAATTTGTATCTCCTACGTTATATCCTCTTAAGCTAATAATTTTTAATCTTAATAGTCAAGCAAAAAATACACGTAGTATGAGAAAAGTCATCTTGGTATCGAAACAAACTTTAGCACGTTTGCAGGGTAAGCATCATACATAGAAAAATCCACTTAGATTTAATACATTTTAAATTCTAATACACATTGTTTATGCACATAATCAGATGCTCCACCACGACCACATGTATTGCATCACACTCAAGCAAATAAGAAAAGTGCATACTATCAAAACCCTATATTTTTTATAGAATATATACATTTGCAAATAACAATAGATGTTATCAAATTTAAACTCTGTTAAATTTCTAAAATATTATATAAACTATGATTTAATAGTTCTTAACAAATATTAATTCAGATAAAGGATAGACTCACAAACCGAAGAAAACCAATCCTAGCATGCTCAAAATGTGGTGCGTTAATGTGAGCTTCGAAAAGCACGGTACGGACCGCAAAACAGGTGAACCAACGTTCACAATTTGCTGTAACCATGGTCAAATCAGGCTTCCGCAGATCAATCAACCCCCAGCCCTATTAGAAGAACTTCTTCAGTTGAGATGGTTCCAAGATACTATCCCAGTCTATAATTATGTACTGGCTTTCACATCCGTTGGAATGAAAATGGATTATAGTGTGGTGCATGCGCCTGGTCCTTACACTATACGGATCCTAGGTCAAACTCACCACAAAATTGGTTCGCTTATACCGCAACAAGGCCGTCTCCCAGAATATCTACAGCTTTATATATTTGATACGAGCAACGAAGTCAGAAACCGCTTAAATGCGATGGAGAAAACTTCAGTAGAAGGTAATCTCGATGAGACAACCTTATGGCGCCTCATCGAGATGATTGACGAGAATAATTGTTTAACTAAGATTTTTCGACGGGCACGTGACCACTACGAAGGCGTTAGGACAGAGTTTGCTATTAGGTTGCTCCCAGATAAAGGAAAGGGGAAAGAATATGGTCTTCCGAGTACAAGTGAGGTGGCAGGCCTTATTGTAGGGGATATGTCATCAACAATTGGGGTACGAGATATAGTGGTCCGATTTCAATCTGACACTCTGCAGCAAATACGTGATGATCATCCTCTATACATGAGCCTACAATATCCTCTTTTGTTTCCATATGGTGAGTATGGGTTTCACCCAGAGATCCCACTACATCTTGAGACAGACACTTCAAGACAATACTACGCTTCTCAAATCCAGACACGTCTTAACCAAGGGAAGACATTGATTAAAGGAGGTCGTCTCCTCCATCAATTTGTTGTGGACGTTTATACGGCAATTGAGGAAGATCGACTAAGGTGGGTGAGGAATAATCAAGATTTCTTGAGAGCCGAGCTCTACAGTAATGTACTCGATGCTGTAAGGAAGGGTGACACTGATGCTAAAATGATTGGTCAAAGGTTCATACTGCCACCAAGTTTCACAGGCGGGCCCCGGTACTTTGTTGAGAAATACCATGATGCGATGGCTATTTGCAGAGAATATGGAAATCCAGATTTGTTTATCACAATAACGGCCAATCCTAATTGGAGAGAGATTAAAGGGCATCTTTTGAAATATGGTGGAGACTCTTCCAATGATAGACCTGACATTGAATGTCGAGTCTTTAAGATGAAGTTAGATCAGCTACTCAAAGATTTCAAATACGGAACCTTCTTCAAGCCATACACAGCAGCTCTTCACAGGATAGAGTTTCAAAAAAGAGGGCTCCCTCATGCACATATATTATTGTGGTTTGGAAACTCTTCCAGAACACCAAGTGAAGAGGAAGTAGATGAGATAATTTCAGCTGAACTCCCAGACAAAGAAGAAGACCCAGAAGCTTACAATTTAGTAACAAAACACATGATCTATGGTCCATGTGGTGTTATTAATCGGAAGTCACCATGTATGGAGAATAATGTGTGCACGAAAAAGTATCCTCGGCCGTATAATGACTATACATCGATTGACAAATCAGGGTATGTGTTATATCGTCGGCGCATGAACAAAAATGTGTTTGTGGTAAAGGATGGGACAGTCCTAAACAACAATTTTGTTGTACCTCATAACATTAAGCTCCTGAAGAAATATGAAGCTCATATTAATGTTGAATGGTGTAATCGTACAAGTGCAGTGAAGTACTTATTCAAGTATATAACCAAGGGGGTTGACAGAGCAACCGCAGTTATTGAAAAGGGAATACGGCAACTACCTCTGACACAGTGGCCACTGGCGAACCAAAAGAGAGAGTTATGAAGCAATGGAATGAGATCCAAGACTACATTGATGCTAGGTATTTATCAGCTTGTGAGTCTATGTGGCGGACTTTCGCATTCCACATACACAAAAGAAAGCCATCAGTTGAGAAGCTTATCATTCACTTAGAAGGTGAACATAATATCACAATTAAAGGAACTGATAACCTCGGCCGTTTAATCCTCAAGCCAGGCATCGAGAAGACAATGTTCACTGAGTGGATGGTCTTATGCAGAAGGTCAGAGTTTGCACGAACATTGACTTATGTGCAAATACCATAATATTTCGTATAGAACAACAATACCAAAGTCTGGACTGAACGCAAGAAAGGAAAATGCATTGGGAAAATCATAGATGTCCATCCATCAGCAGGTGATCGTTACTATCTAAGGATCCTCATAAATAAGATTAAGGGTTCTAGAAGTTATGACGAGCTCAGAACGTTTAACGATGTGAAATACCCTAACTTCAAATCGGTTTGCCACGCACGCAGCTATTTGGATAATGATGTTGAATGGAACTAGTCTATGTCAGAGGGTGCTAGATGGGCTACCCCATACCAACTCCGCGATATGTTTGTCACGTTCCTAAACAACTGCTTTGTTACTAGTCCTAAAACCCTATGGGAAAACTCATGGAGATCAATGAGCGAGGACATACTTTACAAGAAGCAGAGAATCTTAGTTCATACAAATCTGGAGCTGGATGATGAGACCCTTGAGCAATACACGTTAATCGAAATAGAAAAGTTGATGCGCATGCATGACCGCTCATTGAGTGATATTAAAGAGATGCCAAAGATCAAACATGTTTTTCTAAAAGAACTGGGAAACAATTTGTGAAACCAAGAACTGGATTACGATGTTGCCAAGGAAACACTAAGACATGACATGCAATTCAACAAACTTAATGCTGATCAACGTACAATTTACGAATCAGTCTTAGACTCTGTTGATAAAAAGGATGGGAAGCTATTCTTTGTATATGGCGCAGGTGGCACCTGAAAAACATTCCTATACCAAACCATTATATCCAGGATTCGGTCAAGAAAACAAATAGTTCTACCGGTTGCTTCTTCAGGAATAGCCGCATTGTTGCTACCTAACGGTAGAACAGCTCATTCACGCTTCAATATCCCTTTAAATCTCACCGAAAATAAGCTCTGCAACATCAAACCAGGAACGATGCTGGCTGAGTTAATCGAGAAAACGGATCTTACAATTTGGGACGAAGCACCTATGACACATAAGCATGCTTTTGAGGCACTGGACAAAACGTTGAAAGACATAATGTCTATAAATAATCCTTCTGCAAAGGATCAGATTTTTGGCGGAAAGACAGTTCTATTAGGAGGTAATTTTAGACAGATACTACTTTTGATTCCACAAGGTAACATAGCTGATACTATCTTAGCTTCAATAAGTCACACATACCTATGAGATAGCTGCCACAAGTTCTCTTTAAAAACAAATATGAGAGTCAATCATGAAGAAAAGGAGTTCTCCGATTAGCTCCTTCAGGTCGGGGAAGGTCATCCACAACCAGGATCAGAATATGAGTGTGAAGACTACCACGAACAAATGATAACTGTCGATAGATCATTGATTCGTCAGAGTGATGTTGACCCATTAAAAGAAGTAGTCGATGCCGCATATAGGGAAGTCATCAGAAGGACAACTTCCCAGACCTCCTACACTGATAAAGCTATACTCACCCCCCGTAATGAGACCATCGATGAAATTAATGCTTATACCATCTCGCACACCGACAAGCTGTCAAGAGATTATTTCAGCTTTGACAGCTTTGAGATATCGGACACTCAGTCAGATAAAAATGATACATTATACGCTGTTGAGTATCTCAATTCCTTGGAATTCTCAGGGTTGCCTTCGCACAAACTTATTCTGAAAGTTGGTGCCCCGGTTATGCTTCTGCGAAACATAAATCAAAAGAAGGGATTATGCAATGGTACCCATATGATCCTAACCCACATAGGCGACCGCATGCTTAAGGCAGAAATTATCACTGGTTCGCACATTGGAAAAGAAGTCTTGATCCCAAGGATTGTTCTTTTGCATGATGAAACAAAGCTACCGTTCACATTACGTCAGCGCCAATTCCCTATCACGTTGTGTTACGCAATGACAATCAACAAAAGCCAAGGCCAAAGTTTAAAAGAGGTCATCTTATATCTGCCTAAACCAGTCTTTGCTCATGGTCAACTTTATGTGGCCCTCTCACGTGTCACAAGCAAAGCAGGATTAACGATCATCAAAAGCGAAGATTCTCACCAGCTGAAAGTGAAGAACATAGTTTACAAAGAAATCTTCAATGGTCTTCCTCCCTACAAAGGTATTTTAAATTAAAATAGAACTTTTCACATCCACAATTTTCAAAGATTTTCTGATAAATTATTCTATTCACAGATTTACAATGCCCAACATATCAACTAAACGATGAGATAATCAAATAAAGGGCTTATACAGAGTTTCTACCCAGCTATGCCAAGTATGTATCTTTTGTATATAAATAATCATGGCTTAGGATATAATTAATTTTAAGTAAACTAACTTAATCTTTACCAATTTCAGGCTATTTATTTCTCATGATCCACATCGTAGCTTATGTTCATTTGATCTCCTTCTAACATTATTTATGACTAGTTAAGCTACTCCTTTTGTTTTAAAACAATTGCATAACTTGATATTCACCAACTTTTCCATCATTTTGATAGATACAATAATGCTCTTATACCAACCAAAAAACATTAAAACTTATACAAAATGAAAACATCCAATCAAACATAATTGAACTTAGCAAACAGATTCTTAATATTACTAAATGAGGTTATCTAATAATATATTCAAACCCATTTTCTGCGCGTAGCGCGGACAAAGATTCTAGTTTTCAGAATGATTCCTAGAACGAAAAGTCAGCTTTCTTGAAAAGAATTTTTGGGTGACAGGTGGCGCAAAATGCCTTATGCTCTATGCTGATGTGGCGTAAGTAGAAGCATAATAGATAGATAGATAGATCTGAATGCATTTTGCTGAAAACATAAAAACATACTCAATTAATAGCATTAAGTGAGGCGATCGGAAATGCATTTAGGCTCCGAATGGTAACATCCGTTCCGCACCGCACCGTAGTTAACAGTAACAAAAATCTCTACATATACCATATATCTATACGTTTTTATAACTACCAGAACCGCACCGCAGTCAAACCGTTTGTCCCACACCGTTTAATCCGCTGTTACCATTCGGATCCTTAGTTTATTAACACATTATTGGTGACGGAGAGACGGTGGACTCCGTCGTATTAATTACACGGTGCATGGCAATATATGTATACATAATACATTCAATTATGAGAAATCTCCACGTGAACAAAAAAATGATACTCTCTCTGTTATAAAATATACTCATTCCGTTTCATAATATAAGTAGTTTTGGTTAAAAGTACGAAGATTAAGAAAATTATTGGTTAGATATAATTTAACCAATAAAAAATAAATCTATTTAATTTGGATTGGTCACACTATATTCAATAAATGTAAAAGTTACCTAGAAATACGAAAACTACTTACATTTTGAAACAAAAACATTTCGCTAAAGCTACTTACAATATGAAACGGAGGGAGCAATTTTTAAAAATTTATTAAAATTAAGTATATCTAAAAAATTATTTTAAAATTTATTAAAATTTTTCCTTTTCAAAAAAGTTATTTAAAAAAAAAAATTAAAAATTCAGTCAATTATACCACCCAGTTATATAGGTCTGAGACTTTTATCAGAGATCCGGATTCTATCCGAGATTTGATCCGGATCCGATCTGAAAATCCGGATATCCGGAGTGGCCGAATCCGGATCCGAATAGTAAAATATTGGATCCGTCAAAGCCGGATCTGGATTCGGATATCTTTATTTTTTAGTCAGGATATCCAGATCCGTAAGTTTTATTAATAACTATTTCAAAAATAATAATATCTATATATAAAAATTAATTTTATTTAATACATTTTCATTTTTATAATAGTATATATAAATTGTATGTAAATTTTGGAATATTATACATAGAAATAATTAAAAACATTATATATATTTTTTATTTTAAATTATTTTTAATATTTTATATATATTAATATTATTTTTTATTTATTTTAAGGATCCAAATCCGGATCCGGATATCCGTCGGATATTACAATTTTTAAAAGGATATCCGACATCCGGATATCCGACATCCGGATATCCGAAAACCCCGGATCCGGATAAAGATAGTAAAATTATGGATCCGCTGGATAAGGATCCGAATCCGGATACCTTAAAATTGTTCGGATATCCGATCCGTCCCAGGCCTACAGTTATATAGTTCTTAACAAAATAAAAATTTATTTAGAATATGAAAATATTTTATATCTTCTTAAAATAAAAATTTCTCTTAACAGTTTACATTTTCAAATGGAAAGAACATAATCAGTTATTCATGCTTATGGTCCTACTCCTGCCCTGCAGTCGAAAAGATGAAACATATTATTGTTTAAATACCAGTTGATTGATTTGTGAGTGTAAAGGCTGCATTAGACTATACATTTGTTATTTCAAAAATTTGTTCTTGGTTCGGACGAGGTAGTCCAAGTCGCAGGACGGACCTGTGGTGGCAACTACCATCCGGGTTCGATTTTCTCTCCATGCGGAAACTACCCTACCTCTTCTGGACACCAAAGCGGTACTGGGTTCGATCCAGTCCAGTTAAAGCCCTTCCGGGTGAAGTGGACCGCTGCCTGACCGGGTCCAGGGGAATGATCCGCGAAGCGGGGAACCCCTGGATTATCAAAAAAAAAAAAAATTTGTTCTTGGAAATAATTCAACAAACATGAACGTAAGTTTATACTGTAAGTTAAACAAAAAAAAAGCTCAAGTGATGACATAACCATGCTCTTCCAGTTCCATTGTGATTATTATTATTATTTTTTTTTTGAACCAGTTCCATTATGATTATGTAAAATACTATACTATTTCAAATAACAGTATTGTTTTTGTCTGTATTTTTATTCAATCTATGCTTATGGTGCAGAGTGGTACTCAAGCACGTGAAAGCGCAGAACTTGTTTCGTCCGCTTCATATCCACCGTACACCCTCACCGCTAGTAAACCTGATCTATAATCTCCACCGTCTACATTGCATTGACTTCAGCTATTGCTAAAATCCAACGACCAATTAGATTCATTTCAACATTTTATAAACACACGTGATGTCTACATCCAGACAGCTCACACGCCGCGTTTCAAAACACCTCGCTTGCGGACAATACGGAGCGATGGTCGATGATGTACTCTTGACCCAAAAAAGACTGAACATTTAAAAATATTAATTTAATTTAGAAATGTGAGATCAAAAAGAGGGAAAAGGCAGAGAATCTTAAGACAAATCTAATATTTTAATGGTATATGAACCCCTTGGTTATAACTAACTTTATTTTACAAAATATTTGTTTTACAACCAGTTACAACACCTGGTAATACTAGGCTTACTGATTAATGGAATTATTAAGAGTGTTTTTTATAAGACCAAAAAAATGAATTGTGATGTTTTAATATATTTACAACGTACGCATATACATTTATATTTTACAAAAAAACGTGTAGTGGACAAATACTACAAAATGATGTCGAACTTATATAAAAGTCTCTTCACTTGAACCCGGTATCCATATTAAATACAAATCAATTGTTAATAGTGCAAATCACTTTGATAACATTGGAAGAGATTAAGTTACTTTGTTCTGTTTTAAAAAAAGGTTACAACGTCCAAATTAAAAATCATTTACAATACCAAAATACATTAATTACGTCGGTGCCACTGCCAATAAAATTTAAGAGAGCATTTTAAATAAATTCTCCAAAATCCTTTGTATATGGATCTACACCTCTTCACAGTCTCAGACTCAAATCAATAACTCAAACCCCCTCCCCCTCCCAAAAATAAACAGAAGAAGAGAGAAAAATGAGAGACTCTTGCAAAGTCTCTATAGTTCTTCTTCTGGTTCTTATCAATGGTGTCTTGGGAGATAACCCTTATAGATTCTTCACATGGAAAATAACGTATGGTGACATTTATCCCCTTGGTGTCAAACAACAGGTATTTTTACTGTTTTATTTCTTCACATTTCTTTGGTTTTGAAAACTGGTGATAACATTTCCTCCATTGTCATCTACGAAATGCAGGGAATATTGATAAACGGGCAGTTTCCTGGACCTCACATTGACGCAGTCACAAATGATAATATCATCATCAGTGTTTTCAATTACTTGAGAGAGCCTTTCCTTATTTCTTGGTAAGTTCTTTTGATTCTTTCCCTAGAAAATATGCTTTACCGATTGCCAAGAAAATTGAATATTCTGAACGGAAAGGAGCAACAACGATTGAAAAGTAGGATAAGATCTTAACTTTTGATTTACGGCATCTTTATTTTTGTTGTTGTTGTCCCATTAAATGCAGATTTTGGAAAATGTATATTGAAAACATCTGATCTCACACATTATTAATGCTTACATATACATGTATGAATTGTGATGTGTCTATATATCTATGTATTTGCCTACAAGAAAAATACAGTATAAGATAGATCTATTGCAATGAAAGATACTTGTAATGAATAGAAAAAATTCGGTTATTCTTTTTTTTTTTTACCAAAAAATTAATGCTACTAAAAAGGTATATGTACATTAAATAAAAAAGTACTTGTTTAATAGTAGTATTGTTTGTTGTTAGCTAATTAAAGGAGTATATACAAATTATAACCACAGTGTCTTAAATAAAACTATAAAGTCTCAAGAGGGATTATTCACTTCAATCAGGAAAATGTAGCAGTGTAGTAGTTTAATTAAATAAATCCGAAATTATTTTCTTGTTTTAATTATTTTGAACATGTTAATTTCTTTATTTTTTTGAGCCTTAAAAGCTCTTCTTACACCCGACATGATTGGCTGTCCAAGACCCAAAGATAAAATATAGTAGGTTTTATCTTTTCTAAAATAAAGATGCCATCAGAAAGTTACAATATTCCACTAGATCCATGCAACTAAGTCACATGCGATGCCACATGTGACGTTTAAATAAGAGTCAGTAGGAAACATTAGAACCGCACTATGATTAGTTTTAAACTCCCTGATCTATTAAAGTATCCAAATTGAAAACCCAAACTCTTAATTTGCTAAACCATATACCTAATCTTCGAAGACTGTTTCATTTTAGGAACGGTATCCAACAGAGGAAGAACTCATATCAAGATGGAGTCATAGGGACAACATGTCCGATACCACCAGGCAAAAACTTCACTTACATAATTCAAGTTAAAGATCAAATCGGTAGCTTCTACTACTTTCCTTCTCTTGCCTTCCACAAAGCCGCTGGTGCATTTGGAGCCATCCGTGTCTGGAGCCGTCCTCGTATCCCCGTCCCGTTCCCTTCTCCTGATGGTGACTTCTGGCTTCTTGCCGGAGATTGGTACAAAACCAATCACTATGTAAGTACACTCCTTATTTCTATTACTTCTAAATCGCAAGAAAGAGTTGGATTATACGGTTGCAAGTTTGATTTCGGTTCGGTTTCTAGGGTGTTTGGTTTTAGCGGTTTACTATAAACAAAGAAAATAAAGCCATTTTGTGATTTGGTTTAGTTCCGGTTAAATTTAACTGGTTCGCTGTTTCAACCTTGTTTTCGGTTTAGTACCCCATTAAAAAAAGAGATGTATATTTGTACCAAAAATTAATAAAAGAATATATTTTTTTCATCAGAAATTTTATCAAAATATTATTTGTATCTTTTTTAACAATATTTATTAAAATTTTAAAATAATATTAGTTTCTATGGCTTAAATTGTTTTTTTCTAGAGCAAATAAAATTATTGAACCGACTCTGTTTGGGTTAGTTCGGTTTTAGCAAACAAATCTCATTGCTTCCGTTGAATTAGGTTTTGAGACGTCTATTGGAAGCCGGGAGGAATATACCGTTCCCTGATGGAGTTCTTATCAATGGCCGTGGCTGGGGAGGCAATACCTTCACGGTTCAACCCGGTAAGACCTACAGATTCAGAATATCAAACGTTGGGACCGCGACAACATTAAACTTCAGGATTCAAGGCCACACAATGAAGCTCGTTGAAGTGGAAGGCTCCCACACTATTCAAAACGTCTACACTTCACTCGACGTTCATTTGGGACAGTCTTACTCTGTTCTCGTTACCGCTAACCAAGCGCCACAAGACTATTACATTGTCGTCTCCTCAAGGTTCACGCGGAAAGTCCTCACTACGACTTCGATTCTCCATTACAGTAACTCGAGAAGAGGCGTCTCTGGTCCTGCTCCATCTGGACCCACTTTGAACATTGCCTCTTCGCTCTTCCAAGCTCGAACTATCAAGTAAGAAACACGTTTCTTGGTGCACAAGTAACTGCTATAGATAAGGGATTTGTAAAGGGTGTTCTTTTTTTCTGTTGATGTGTGTTTGATGCGATAAACAGGAGGAATCTAACCGCGAGTGGTCCGAGACCAAACCCGCAAGGCTCGTATCATTACGGTTTGATCAAACCAGCCCGTACGATCATGCTCGCCAACTCAGCTCCGTGGATTAACGGCAAGCAAAGATACGCCGTGAACGGTGCCTCTTTTGTTGCGCCTGACACGCCGTTGAAGCTCGCCGATTACTTCAAGATCCCTGGCGTTTTCAACCTCGGAAGCATCCCAACAAATCCCCCTGGTGGGAACGGAGGTTACCTTACAACCTCTGTTATGGCTGCTAACTTCAGAGAGTTCATCGAGATTGTTTTCCAGAACTGGGAAAACTCAGTCCAGTCTTGGCACATCTCCGGTTACTCTTTCTTTGTCGTTGGGTAAGAAAGTCAATTTTATTAACGATTCAGTTTTGTTTTGGTTCTGTTTAAATGGGCGTTAGCGTTAAGAATCTCTCATTAATTATATTAGTATTTAAATAGAAAGTTTCTCAAAAACTTAAAGAGATTTATCCGAGAATAGTTTTTTACCGAGAATTTTCTATCAAAATATTAATATAATTGATGAGAGATTCACGTGGTCTGAGTCTCGTTTCATTTAGGATGTGTAGATCCATTACACTGATCTTAGAGTTATGTTTGATGTATTTCATATCTTCTTGGATAACAGAATGGACGGAGGCCAATGGACACAGGGGAGCCGATCAAAGTACAACCTCCGGGACGCAGTTTCACGATCCACTGTTCAGGTTTACCCGAGGGCATGGACAGCTATCTACATAGCTTTAGACAATGTTGGGATGTGGAACATACGGTCGGAGAATTGGGCACGACAATACTTAGGGCAACAATTCTATCTCAGAGTTTACACGTCTTCTACTTCGTACCGAGACGAGTATCCGCCACCAAAGAACGCTCTTATGTGCGGACGAGCTAGAGGCCGTCACACTAGGCCGTTCTAGAACGAATATCAAAATCCAACGGCTCAACTTTTTTTATTTATGATTGGATGATCTGAAATGTTTAGTATTGTCACGAGAGGGTGGCAACAAATGTGAGCTTCCTGGATTTTGTTCACTACGGCATGAAAGTTACGAAAACAATTTGGAGCTTGACTTGAGCTTTCAATTTAATTTGAATGATGAAATCAAATGTAGTGTTCTTGTTTTTAAAACTCTTAAAACTATTTTCATTACATGTTTTTAGAACTTACTAAAGTTATTTATCACGTGACCAGGAGACTTATCTCAGAAGTCAGTTTCGTATATATCGCTTTCACGTTAACTTTCACGGTGGTTGATTACACTTATATATTTAATGAATTAAAAATATTACATTTAAAAGACTATTAATTTTTTTTTTAGTTTTCTAATTTAAAATTTTCCAAAACATATACATATAATAAAAAAAGATTTTTTTTATAAAGTAAAAAAAAACTGAATTGAAAAACGAAAAATATATGTATATATAATATGGTTTCATAAAAAAAAAAGAAAATTCACAAAATAGTAATATTATATTTAAAAAATATTTTTAAATAACATAGAATATAATTTTGAAGTAATAAAACACTTTATTTCTATATTTTCTTAGATGAAAAATAAATTTGTATATAACGTGATTTCATTAAAAGAAATTTACATATATAATCTTGATATTAGAAAAATAAATATTTTTTTAAACATAATTTTAAACAATACCAAAAAATTCAAAGTAATAGAAATATTTTATATATCCGTCTATTTTCTTAAATTATTACATGAAATAATTAAGCAACATAAACTAATATATGTTTAATTGACTAAAAATAGTTTATAATTAGTATTATTGAAATGTTTTATTTACTTTTCACATATTTTGTTGACTATAATAGCTTTCAATTATAAAAAAAATATTGATAAATTATATTTTACTTATATAATCTTATTTTCAAATACAATCACAATTTTAACTGCTTATTTTTAAGAGATATTAAAAAAAAAACTAAAAATAAATTTTAAAAATAAACATCGTTTGATCAAATAGTTACAAAATAGTTTAATGATGTAGATATATTATATTTTATCATTATTAAAGCTATTTTTTTCTTAATATTAAATTTGCTTTAAAATTTTATGTTTTATGTTTGTGGAACTTAATAGAACCATAATCAAAATACTAAAGCAAATCTGAATTCTCATTTTTAAGATTATTTAAAATAAAATTCATTTTTTCATTCAATAAATCAAAGACATAAAGTTATTTAGAATTTTAAAAATATTTTAATTATTGTAAATATTGATATGTGTTCATTAGTTTTCAAAAATGTATCAGATACTTATGCATGTAACTTCCTTCTGATCATTGTTTTATTTTCTATTATTTTTTTAAATACATCAACATATAATTTGATAAATATCATGAAAATACATGCACATTTAAATGATAAATAAAATTGATTTGATTTGACTTGACTTAATTATAATAACAAATAATTATACATAATTTTAAATTTGAAAGAATATATGTAACTCAATATACTCACAACATGAGTGACTCGACTAATCCAACTTATATCTAAAATCATAGATTTAACTACGATAAGAATATATAATTTTACAAGAATAGTAATTTATTTTATAAATATAAATCATAGGACAACTCAAAACATATTAAAAAAAAATATTAACCAATTGCTACAATTTAGTTCTTTTGTAAAATTTATATATATGCATGAGACTTCGGAATATTATCGTTATATTAATTTATGTAATTTGGAATCAGACACTTTAGTTTATTTTTTATTTCATTCTAAGCACAATATATCTTAAGTTATACATAACCTTCATAAAATATATTTACATATCTAAGATAACAACCACCTAAATGCAAATAAGAAATTAATCAAAATTTTAATATATAGAATAAAAATATTACAATTGAATCTAGAGATGCAATTCAATTTACCCAAATGATAACTAAATCGACTGTAAAAATAACAAAACCAATTAGATATAATATATATAAAATCATATGTATAATTAGAGTAATATATTATTATGAATATAAATGATACATACAAATTATAAATTAATTTAAAATTAAAAATAAACAGCAATCAAGTATTATAGCATATTTTAAAAATATATATATCCGTGCATGAGCAAGGGAAAATCACCAAACTATCAATATACCTCATTCCAAGTGAGGTCCAAATTTACCCTTCATCTACACGCGTATCATCCATATATGATATTGAATTACTCGCTGATGCTAGAAGCCAATAAATTCTCATAAAAGATAAATGAGATAAGAGTAGCATAATATTTTCAGTCAGTGAGCAATTTATTGATTTTAAAAATGACTTAAATTTCAATGGACAATATAATTTGTTGTGTAGGATTAGATGATATATATATATATATACCAGCTAATCCGGCGCAACAATTATAAAAACCTACAAATTTTGAGATCAACCGGTTAAAAAGATTTGCAAAAAATATCTTTAAAACGAAAAATACAGGAGAATTTGTCATGAACTTCTTTAGGGGTCAAGAATCAAGATTAGTGTTTTTAGGGGTCAAGATTAGTCCGATTTCTTTTAGGGGTCAAGATTGGTCACGATTATAGGCCCGAAACATTACATAAAGTGAAAATGCGTCAATGTCAGACGAAGCATACTAAAGATTTGATCGAGATTGACAAACCTAAAGTCGCCGCCTGTTGGACGATTTAAAATGCAGTGAACGCTGCCATATATTACAGCGTAGTATTCCATATTTGGTCATGCGTTCACACATAGTTTAAACTTTATTCTAGTTCTCTAGCTGCTTCCACTATAGCTGCTTCCACTAAAACTACCGAGTACCAATCTAAGACTAGACTTCTCCCATCTACGACTTCCTTCAACGCTAAGCTCTCCCAAATTCCCTATACGTATTGTAGATGTTAATTCATACTCATCCAAAGCTATAAGTATTTCCACATTACTACGTATATATCTTATCTATTAAAACAGAAGTCACAATTTTTTTCATGTGTAATTTTTTAAGTTAGACATTTTCCTAAATAATTACTTTAATGAATTTTTCTATTTGCATAATAATATCATAACAATAATTGTGGTTACATTTTAGTATTTTCTCCTGTTCAAAAACGCGGTCGTCTAGGCGCTGTTTGGAGGTTGACCGCAGCGATTATGCCAACATCGGTGTAGTCAAACGTTGATCCGCGTAAGACCGCCTAATTTCCGCGTTGACCGCCTAAGTTTTTTTTTCCGTCCGTGTAAGTTAAAACACGGTTGATAATACTAATTATTGACAGGTTTTGTGTAATTATTCATTACTAAATAATTATAATTAGCTATCAAACCCAAAACAAACACATACATACTACATTTAGGGATTTTTTTCCATACCAAACCCACCATTTGCGAATAAAAAAAGAGTGTTTAAAATTATATATAAAAAAATTATATAATTATGTCTAAGAACTTGTATCATCATGTTTAAAATCAGCTAAATGTATTATAAATATATTAAATTGTATTTAAAACTAGACTCCGCGTAATCCCCGAGTATTCTCCGATTTTTTGGTAACTCGCTAGGTCCGGGGTTACCGCCCAACTAGCGCCTAGCGTAGTTCCGAACAACGATATTTTCCTTTTCTAAACAACTAAGTCAACATATTGTTAATGAGATATTTTCCTGATTTCCTTCCTAAACATATGCCACTTTTTTTATTTTAACATGTGTTTTTTTTTTAATTTCATTTTAGCTATTTAATTAAAAAGGAACATTATAAACTGTATCCTTTCATCTAGAGTTCAAGAGAACTATAATACACATTATTCATATAGCCATGATTTTAATATCGTCATCTTTTTATTTGAAATACAAATAAATATTTTTAAGAAAATTCTAACAAAATACTTTTAAAAGGATTTCAGAATCATTTTAAAATTTACTTATAACAAGTACTTAATTTAAATTTAAATTATAATAAACTATAACTAGAAATTAACAAAATTTAGTTTTGATTTATAAAAAAATTAAAATTATATAAAATATTATTAACTATATTTTAATGATAATTAAAATTTAAATGATTAATTTTCTAAAATACATTTTACAAATATTTTGTTTGAAAGATCCATTACATAATAATGTTTTCAAAATAAAATTTGTTACATAAAAAAAATTATAAAATTTATAGTAATAATATATAAGTCACATAAACATAGGTATTATAGAAATATAACACTAAATTACATTAAATTATTATTAAATTTTGTTATATAAATTTAAAATATTTTAGCGCAGAATGAAAAAACTCGCACGGATGTGCGGGTCAAGATCTAGTATCTATTAAGAAATGTAATGGTTTGGCATTAGTTGTTAGCACGCTAAAATTAAATTCTACTAAAAAAATTAAAATGATTTTTAATATGGTTTGATGTAACTTGACTGTTGTTAATTTCTTAATTGTTAGTTTTTTGGGTAATATGATTTGGTGTAACTTGCAGTAAAAACTATATGGTAGAAACAATAGATTTATGTGGTGAGTTTGGTGTAAAAATATGAGTTACTATTTTTGCAACATAATTGATTGGTAACCTTTACAATGTATAAATTGTAGTATGTATTAATTTTAACATATAAAAATAATAAAAATAATATTAAATACACATATTTAGAGAAAAATAAAATATACTAACTTGAAGATTAACTAACGATATTCATATATCTATATATATATATATATATATATATAAATGTTCCATATATATAAAAAATAATTTATGCACATAAATTTTTAGTTACCAAACAAAATTAATGATACCACTCAAATTACCCTAAGGAGTGATTTATACTCTCTCAAATAAGATGCCGAGTTGTCGTACTTAGAGATCGAATTCATAGGGAGCTAGGAAACCTAAGAAATCTAATATGATTTGTTAAGCAAGATGGTTTTAGAGTTTTTAAATATAAATTGCAGTTTTATATTGAACAAGTATTTGTTCAATAGCTGATTTGAGGTTTTGGTGCTTTAAAAAGGAAATAGTTAGACTTAGGGTTTTTATTCAGGAAAATTGGGATTATAATCCTACAGATGCCTAATGAGTTGCATGCATGATAATGTAAAGCTCAACTACTTGATCAACAAGTCAATCAGCTCTCGCATGTATTGACTTGTCTATTAACTAGATCTATTGATCTCAACTGTCGTATTTTGATCAATAGAAAGTATCGATCGATAATCCTATAGGGATATCGATCGATACACCTTTTGCTTTGTCGATCGATTATTAAAGTGTGATATCGATCAACGCATTCTTGTCAAGCTTTATGCGCGGATTGAATAATAGTTTACTAAGCTCACTAGATCAGCTCTCGCCTTGCTCATAGCAAGAAACATAGTTCTATTAGAATGTTTTCAAGATGAGAATAAAGCTCTCGCTTTTATCAATCAATCCAAGGGCAGGTTCTAGGTAGCTAATCTAGACACATGCATTAATGAACAGTCCTAAAGATGATTATCACAACACAGCAATCTATAGTTGGGGCTAATCCCTCCTAACCTATTTAAACCTTAAAATCTAACAATGTAACTACTCAGACATGGTTAAGCAATTCATAACATCAATTAAGTATGAAAACTTCATTGGAATAATAAATAGATATTAATGGAATTCCAATCACTAATTATAACTTTGGATCTTCTCTCCAATTTATCAAAATATTAAAAAACCTTTGCTGTAAAAATAATAAAACTAGAAAAACACACTCTGCATCTAACATGGCGGCAAAGCTTATATAATTAGGGGAAAACTCGTTAGGGGTAATCTTGTAAAATGGTGAAGACTTGGGCTTCAAGTCGGCTGTGACCAAACGGGCTTTCTGCGCGCTTCGCTGTCGATCAATACACAGATATGAGTATGATCGATTATTCCTCTCCAATATCGACCGATGGTCGAGCTCGATGGTCAACTCGGGTGCTTGCTCCAAATATCTCCAAAATATCATCACTTATCTCCAAAACACTCCTGATCTTATAAATATAATAAACAGACTCTATAATATAATAATTATTAGTAAAAACACCTATAAACTATGGATGAAAATAGGCTAAATCCATAGTATATCAATTAACAATTAAGAAGCGAAAACAATTTTGATTAACTAATTAGTGTGAATAGTTTTTCTAAGAATTTTTTGGCTAACAATTAGATAGCTATATTAAATGATTAAATATATGGTATTAATTAATATAACTAAACATACTAAACTATATGATCAAGTATTGTAAATTGTTTAATTTGATAAAAATAAAAGATGGACGTGGGCAGTTATTATAAAACCCAATCTTCTTATTCAAGTCTTAATATATGAGATTTTTGTTGATGTTGATTTAACATTTGAGTTATCAATTTTATAAAAGCTATAACTCAAAATTGTAACTAATAATCAATCACAACTTTAAAAATTCAAAACTAATTCATGATTAATATTGTTGAGTTATATGTCTTACACAAAAATGTAATACATGTTACCAATCAAATCCTAGATTTACATATTTTTGAACGCCTGGTATCCATATTAGAAATGTATTTCTTTGAAGGGAAGCATCATCAATTCATGCGGGTTATTTCATTTGAATATCCAGCCAATTGCCACAATATGAGTAAGACAATTATATATCTTAGTTATGTTAATATTTTCAAACATTTGAAACGGGTCATATAAGTCTAATTAAGTGGATTTATTATTTTCCCTCAATACACTATGAACTTTACCGACGAAAAGAATGGATGGAATATGAATTCACGACTGTGCTAAGCCTGGGCAAAATAAACGGAACCAAAGAATCGAACCGGAACCAAACCGAAATATCCGAAACCGGAACCGGATCAATACCCTCAAATACCTGAATGGTTCCTACAATTCTATATCCGAAATAACCGAACCGAACCGAGAACCGAACGGGTACCCGAATATAAAAAATATTAATTATATATACATAACTAAAAATATATATTTTATTTAAAAATCTATTGAAAATAGTTGAGGATAAGTAAATTATTATAAAGTATCCGAACTACCCAAAAGTATCTGAAACTATTCGGATAGTTATATCCGAAATATCCAAAGTAATCCGAAATATCCAATTTTTTTTATCTAAATCATCCTAATTATTTGATATTTTACCCTAAATAACCGATATTTTACCTGAATTATCCGAACTACCCGAACTATCCGAACCCAAACCGGATCCAAATGAGAACCGATTTTTTCTGGATATTATACGGTTCCTAGTTTTACTATCCGAACCGAACCGAACCTGAAGTTATCTGAACCGAACCGAAAATAGGTCAAGTAGTAAATGGATCCTCTAGTCCCCTATCCGAACTAACCGAAACCCGAAATACCCGAACCGAACCGATACCCGAAATGCACAGACTAGACTGTGCATTGAATATAGCAAATAAAGAGTTATGATCCAAGAAGAATATAAAGGCTAAATCTTAATTAGAAACAAAATAGCAGCTACTAAAATGTTTCGGATATGGTGTTACTAAGGGGTCGCATGCCGATGGCCGTGCTCATTTTCATTTATTTAATTATTATTTCTAACCTAATACAATTGGCTGGATATTGGTAGTCTCACTCTCACGCAATATACCTAACATATACATGGTATCGTAGAATTCAGATAATTATAAATATAGAACCAAATATAAAAAAAATTGTTCATTAATTGGTTAATGTATAATCTGAAATCGTCACACACACAAACACATAGGTCCTAACTACTCCTATGCATCAAAATATACCAAACACCAAATCCTTATGTCCCAAAGCTTCTTTAAGTCACATGGGATGGCTGTGACTTAACTATTTCATATGAACCTTATGAATATGTATATAAATGCATGTATAGGCCAAAGTTCCTCAAATCAAATTATGACATCAAGTCAACATGTTGATCACACTATTTGAACGGTTTCAAAACTCAAATTTTCAATATGGTTACAATGATAAAAGAATGTAATTTATTGGATAAATATTAGCTTCACGCAATATGCTAACTACTCCTATGCATCTAATATTCTACATATACCAAACACCAAATCCTTATGTCCCAAACCTTCTTTAAGTCACATGGGATGGCCGGATGGGACTTTACTATTTCATATGAACCTCAGAAATATATATATATTATATACATACATGTCAATATGTATGTATAGGCCATAGTTCCTCAATTAAAATTATGACATCAAGTCAACATGTTGATCACACAATTTGAAGTTAAAGGTTTCAAAACTCAAATCTTCAATATAGTAACAAAGATAAAAAAAAAAAAATTTGGATAAATGTCAAAACATAGTTCATAATTTCATTATCATCAATGATTTCTCTGTAAATTTCTTACAAAATAAAAAGATATAAAAACTAAAAAGAAAGAAAGAAAAAGAAAGAGTTTCTCCTAAAAAGATCCTAGCAAATTGATGAGAATTTATTTATACATATGGGCATGGCTTGTCCTATTTGAAACATCTTTTTTTTTGAAATTTTTTTTACATCAAGTGCATCTGTTTTTTTTTTTTTGGGCAAACGTACTTGATTGGAAACTAAGAAAACAGAGGGTTCAAACACTGATCCACAACCCGGATAGTTAGGCAATGAGAGTAGCGCTGCCTTAGCAAGTGAATCAGCCAAAGTATTACCCCCACAGGGGAGAAAATGAAAGGAAATACTACTAAAGGAAAGTGATAGAGAATGAATATCAAAAAGAATTCCTTGAATCCAAACATTGTTCTCTTAGCTAGTGACCAGAAGAGAGATGGGACTTTTGGAGTCTGAGAAGACTCTAATGGCGTCAACACCTCGAGACACTGCAGATTGGACTGCGGCCTTTAGCGCCAGGGCCTCTGCTACAAGGGCTGAGGGAACAAAGCGGCGCTTTGATGAAACACTACAAGAAAACATAATCTTAACGAGGGCGGTTTTCCTCGCTAATTCGTCGTAAAAGAGGCTTTACGACGAATTAGCGAGGAAACGCGTTTGCTCGTTACACGTCTGTCGTAACACATATTTCCTCGCTAATTCGTCGTAACTTAGCGAGAAATATATTTCGTCGTAAAGACGAAGTAGGACGATTCGTCGTAAAGACCACGTCAATATTCCACGTAAGGACGTCGCTATAATACCTCGTAAATACCTCGAAAATAGTTCCTCGTAACCTACACGTAAATACCTTGAAAGAGTTTCCTCGCAAAATACACGTAACAACCACGAAATGATTTCCTCGTAAAATGGTCGTAAACTTTTCCTCGTTATTTCCTCGTAAAT